>NC_048287.1:13441993-13801993 GCF_009762535.1 Notolabrus celidotus | reverse complement strand
TAACCCTAAGCCTAACCCTAATCACAACCCTAACCCTAAGCCTAACCCTAACCCTAATCACAACCCTAACCCTAACCCTCATCACAACCCTAACCCTAATCCCAACCCTAACCCTAACCCTAATCCTAAACCTAACCCTAACCCTAACCCTAACCCTAACCCTAATCATAACCCTAACCCTCATCACAACCCTAACCCTAATCCTAACCCTAATCCTAACCCTAACCCTAACCCTAATCACAACCCTAACCCTAACCCTAATCGTAACCTTAAACCTAACCCTAACCCTAATCACAATCCTAACCCTAATCCTAACCCTATCCTAACCCTAACCCTAATCACAACCCTAACCCGAATCCTAACCTTAACCCTAATCACAACTCTAACCCTAATCCTAACCTTAATCCTAATCACAACCCTAACCCTAGTCCTAACCCTAATCCTAACCCTATCCTAACCCTAACCCTAATCACAACCCTAACCCTAATCCTAACCTTAACCCTAATCACAACCCTAACCCTAATCCTAACCCTATCCTAACCTTAACCCTAAACACAACCCTAACCCTAATCCTAACCTTAACCCTAATCACAACCCTAACCCTAATCCTAACCCTAATCCTAACCCTAACCCTAACTCTAATCACAACCCTAACCCTAACCCTAACCCTAATCACAACCCTAACCCTAACCCTAATCCTAACCTTAACCCTAACCCTAACCCTAATCCTAACCTTAACCCTTATCACAATCCTAACCCTAATCCTAAACCTAACCCTACTCACAACCCTAACCCTAACCCTCATCACAACCCTAACCCTAATCACAACCCTAACCCTAATCCTAACCCTAACCCTAACCCTAACCCTAACCCTAAGCCTAACCCTAACCCTAATCACAACCCTAACCCTAATCTTAACCCTAATCCTAACCCTAACCCTAACCCTAACCCTAATCCTAACCCTAACCCTTATCACAACCCTAACCCTAATCACAAACCTAACCCTAATCCTAACCCTAACCCTAACCCTAACCCTAATCCTAACCCTAACCCTAAGCCTAACCCTAACCCTAACCCTAACCCTAATCACAACCCTAACCCTAATCCTAACCCTAACCCTAACACTAATCCTAACCCTAACCCTAACCCTAACCCTAACCCTAAGCCTAACCCTAATCACAACCCTAACCCTAAGCCTAACCCTAACCCTAATCACAACCCTAACCCTAACCCTCATCACAACCCTAACCCTAATCCCAACCCTAACCCTAACCCTAATCCTAAACCTAACCCTAACCCTAACCCTAAGCCTAACCCTAATCACAACCCTAACCCTATCCCTAATCACAACCCTAACCTTCTGTTTGCTTGAGTTTGGTTCTGGTTCTGTTTGCTCGAGTTTGGTTCTGGTTCTGTTTGCTTGAGTTGGTTCTGTTTCTGTTTACTACAATTGGTTCTGGTTCTGTTTGCTTGAGTTTCGTTCTAGTTCTGTTTGCTTGTGTTTGGTTCTGGTTCTTTTTGCTTAAGTTTCGTTTTGGCTCCTTTTGATTGAGTTTGGTTCTGGTTCTGGTTCTGTTTCCTTGTGTTTGGTTCTGGTTCGGTTGGGTTCTGGTTCAGTTCTGGTACGGTTCTGGTACGGCTCTGTTCTGGTTCGGTTCTGGTTCGGTTCTGGTTCGGTTCTGGTTCGGTTCGGATCGGTACTGTTTCGGTTCTGGTACGGTTCTTGTACGGTTCTGGTTCTGGTTCGGTTCTGGTTCGGTTCTGGTTCGGCTCTGGTTCGGCTCTGGTTCGGTTCTAGCACTGTTCTGGTTCGGTTCTGGTTCGGTTCTGGTTCGGTTCTGGTTCGGTTCTGGTAAGGTTCTGGTTTGGTTTGGTTCAGTTCGGTTCTGGTTCGTTTCTGGTTCAGTTCTTGTTCGGTTCTGGATTAGTTCTTGTTCGGTTCTGGATTAGTTCTGGTTCGGTTCAGTTCGGTTCAGGTCTGGTTCAGGTCTGGTTCAGGTCTGGTTCAGGTCTGGTTGGGTTCCCTTATGTTTGGTTCTGGTTCTGTTTGCTTGAGTTTGGTTCTGTTTGCTTAAGTTTAGTTCTGGTTCTAACCCTAACCCTAACCCTAATCATAACCCTAACCCTCATCACAACCCTAACCCTAATCCTAACCCTAATCCTAACCCTAACCCTAACCCTAATCACAACCCTAACCCTAACCCTAATCGTAACCTTAAACCTAACCCTAACCCGAATCCTAACCTTAACCCTAATCACAACCCTAACCCTAATCCTAACCTTAATCCTAATCACAACCCTAACCCTAATCCTAACCCTAATCCTAACCCTATCCTAACCCTAACCCTAATCACAACCCTAACCCTAATCCTAACCTTAACCCTAATCACAACCCTAACCCTAATCCTAACCTTAACCCTAAACACAACCCTAACCCTAACCTTAACCCTAATCACAACCCTAACCCTAACCCTAACTCTAATCACAACCCTAACCCTAACCCTAACCCTAATCACAACCCTAACCCTAACCCTAATCCTAACCTTAACCCTAACCCTAACCCTAATCCTAACCATAACCCTTATCACAATCCTAACCCTAATCCTAAACCTAACCCTACTCACAACCCTAACCCTAACCCTCATCACAACCCTAACCCTAATCACAACCCTAACCCTAATCCTAACCCTAACCCTAACCCTAACCCTAACCCTAAGCCTAACCCTAACCCTAATCACAACCCTAACCCTAATCTTAACCCTAATCCTAACCCTAACCCTAACCCTAATCCTAACCCTAACCCTTATCACAACCCTAACCCTAATCACAACCCTAACCCTAATCCTAACCCTAACCCTAACCCTAATCCTAACCCTAACCCTAAGCCTAACCCTAACCCTAACCCTAACCCTAATCACAACCCTAACCCTAATCCTAACCCTAACCCTAATCCTAACCCTAACCCTAACCCTAACCCTAAGCCTAACCCTAACCCTAACCCTAAGCCTAACCCTAACCCTAATCACAACCCTAACCCTAACCCTCATCACAACCCTAACCCTAATCCTAACCCTAACCCTAAGCCTAACCCTAACCCTAACCCTAACCCTAATCACAACCCTAACCCTAATCCTAACCCTAACCCTAACCCTAATCCTAACCCTAACCCTAACCCTAACCCTAATCCTAACCCTAACCCTAACCCTAACCCTAACCCTAATCACAACCCTGACCCTAATCCTAACCCTAATCCTAACCCTAACCCTAACCCTAATCACAATCCTAACCCTAATCCTAACCCTAACCCTAACCCTAATCCTAACCCTAACCCTAACCCTAATCCTAATCCTAACCCTAACCCTAACCCTAACCCTTATCACAATCCTAACCCTAATCCTAACCCTAACCCTAATCACAACCCTAACCCTCATCACAACCCTAACCCTTATCACAACCCTAACCCTAATCCTAACCCTAACCCTAACCCTAATCCTAACCCTAACCCTAAGCCTAACCATAACCCTAACCCTAACCCTAAGCCTAACCCTAACCCTAATCACAACCCTAACCCTAACCCTCATCACAACCCTAACCCTAATCACAACCCTAACCCTAATCCTAATCCTAACCCTAACCCTAAGCCTAACCCTAACCCTAACCCTAACCCTAACCCTAAGCCTAACCCTAACCCTAACCCTAACCCTAACCCTAACCCTAATCACAACCCTAACCCTAATCCTAACCCTAACCCTAATCATAACCCTAACCCAAATCCTTACCCTAATCACAACCCTAACCCTAATCACAACCCTAACCCTAATTCTAACCCTAATCCTAATCCTAACCCTAACCCTAACCCTAATTACAACCCTAACCCTAATCATAACTCTAACCCTAACCCTAACTCTAACCCTAATCCTAACCGTTATCCTAACCCTAACCCTAATCCTAACCCTAACCCTAACCCTAATCATAACCGTTATCCTAACCCTAACCCTAATCATAAACCTGACCCTAACCCTAACCCTAATCATAACCGTTATCCTAACCCTAACCCTAATCCTAACCCTAACCCTAATCATAAACCTGACCCTAACCCTAACCCTAATCATAACCCTAACCCAAATCCTAACCCTAATCACAAGCCTAACCCTAATCACAACCCTAACCCTAATCATAACTCTAACCCTAATCATAACCCTAACCCTAATCATAATCCTAACCCTAACCCTAATTACAACCCTAACCCTAATCATAACTCTAACCCTAATCATAACCCTAACCCTAATCATAATCCTAACCCTAATCCTAACCCTAATCCTAACGCTAACCCTCATCCTAACCCTAATCACAACCCTAATCATAACCCTAATCACAACCCTAACCCTAACACTAATCATAACCCTAACCCTAATCACTCCCTAACCCGTACCCTAACCCTATTCACAACCCTAATCACAACCCGAACCCTAATCCTAACCTTGGGTTAGGGTTCCGATTAGGGTTAGGGTTGTGATTAGGGATAGGGTTAGGTTTAGGGTTGTGATTATGGTTGGGTTAGGGTTGTGACTAGGGTTAGGGTTGTGATTAGGGTTAGGGTTGTGATTAGGGTTGGGTTAGGATTGTGACTAGGGTTAGGGTTGTGATTAGGGATAGGGTTAGATTTAGGGTTGTGAACAGAACCGAACTGGAGCAAACATTATCAATGTCTTCAGTGCAGGTTGGCATTGAGAAAAATCTGATGCCTCAGCTAAGATGGGCTGATCCGATTTCTCCTCTCAGTGAATATTGCCCGGTCTTCAGGAAGACTCTCTCTGAAGGAACTGATGAAGCCAGGATACACAGCCTCCCCTCCATCACCTGTATCCTATATCCTCACATGTGATTGGGCGCATGGCCGCCATGCTGACCAATCAAAACAAAGTTCTGCTGTGAGCAGAGCTGGGGCTGAGCACTGTGAGGGCTAAGCAGCGAAAGGAAAAAACTGGGAGCCGGCTCTCTCTCGATGAGAGCCGGCTCTTCTGATTCACTATAAAGCATCGGCTCTCAGAGCCACAGCTTTTGATCATGACACATCACTAATGTGCTTAATCTGTGTTACAATTATGAGGGGGCCTTGGACAGTTTTCTCACCTGGAAGGGGTCCCTGGCTCCAAAAAGTTTGAGAACCCCTGCTCTAGCTAGTAGGAGTGCAAACTCCTGATGGTGAAAACAAACAGAACAAAAAGAGCGACACAGCTGCACAGAAACTCCACGTTGTAGACATCACTGATCATAATAGACATCGCCATGCAGGAAGACAGTTTACATTTTTCTAAACCTCTGAGAGATCTTCAAATACAGAGTGCGTCTTTACACCGGTTGATTTTTTCAGAGTTTCCGGTAACTCAAATAAAAAAACGTGACATTTGCTTTGTTTTATATCGACCACTTAGCAGGATGAATATCATGATTAAGCAGGTATATTTTGAGGTTCAGTTGAGTTCAGAAACATTTGTGGCCATTTTTGTCATTCAGATCTATTTAGGTCATTAAAGCACTGATCCTCTGATCATTATTATTATTTAATTATTTCAGGAAGGCAGCTTCCTGATTCCTTTGCAGGCTCTTTTGTTTTTTTCTTAGCTCATTTTATATTTTTTTGTGAAAAGAGAAAGCTGAGATGTTGCCCATCATTGTTACTTGGTTGCACTAATAAAGTGAAGTGCTGTACATCTGTGGTTGCATTATTCTATTATCAATTTGCCATAATTTTTAAATATGTAAGAGATGATTTCATTGATAGCCATAGACTACATGTCTTTCAATGTAGACTTCCACTGAGGGGAACATATTGGACTATTTAGGAACTAAATTAGGAACTAAATTTAGACTATCATACCAGCTTGATCATCAATGAAAATGTCCTGGAAATGTCCTGGAAAATGATCGCTGGAAAAGAGTGGGAACCCTGGTTCTCTCTCTGATGGTCTTGGTTGCTTTTGTAGGTCATACATAGGTATCAGTGTTCATGTCAGTCTGTTTCATCCATCCATCCATCCATCCATCCATCCATCCATCCATCCATCCATCCATCCATCCATCCATTTCCTTCCGCTTATCCGGGGTCGGGTCGCGGGGGTAGCAGTCCAAGCAAATTGACCCAGACATCCCTCTCCCCAGCAACACTTTCCAGCTCCAGGTGGGAGACATAATCCCTCCACCGCGTTCTGGGTCTACCCCAGGGCCTTCTCCCAGTTGG
Organism: Notolabrus celidotus; assembly: GCF_009762535.1. Lineage (NCBI taxonomy): Eukaryota > Metazoa > Chordata > Actinopteri > Labriformes > Labridae > Notolabrus > Notolabrus celidotus. Next base: position 13,795,752 of record NC_048287.1, on the reverse strand, counting down.
ACGTGCCCGGAACACCTCTAAAGGGAGGTGTCCGGGAGGCATCCTTATCAGATGCCCGAACCACCTCAGCTGACTCCTTTCGACGCGGATGAGCAGCGGCTCTACTCCGAGCTCCCTCCGGATGTCCGAGCTCCTGACCCTATCTCTAAGGCTGAGCCCAGACACCCTTCGCAGAAAACTCATTTCAGCCGCTTGTATCCGTGATCTCATCTTTTCTGTCATGACCCACAGCTCATGACCATAGGTGAAGGTTGGAACGTAGACCGACTGGTAAATCGAAAGCTTTACCTTCCGGCTCAGCTCCCCCTTCACCACAATGGTCCGATACAATGTCCGCATCACTGCTGACGCTGCACCAATCCGCCTGTGGATCTCGCATTCCATTTTACCCCCACTCGCAAACAAGACCCCGAGATACTTAAACTCCCCCACTTGGAGCAAAGTCTCGCTCCCCACCGAGAGAGAGCAATCCACCGTTTTCCAGCAGAGAATCATGGCCTCAGACTTGGAGGCACTGACTCTCATCCCGGCCGCTTCGCACTCAGCTGCAAACCGCCCCAATGCCCGCTGGAGGTCCCTGCTGGAGGAAGCCAACTGTTTCATTACCAGCTAAAATCTCTATACAGGTGCTTTAAGTGGCTCATAAATATGGACTAAAAATGGCTTCAATATTTCTCAAAACAGCTGGCTGCTCATTTGTGCACTGACAATATCCGACAAAAAGTAAAATACAAGATGTATGGTATTTCTTTTTTTTTTTTATCATTTTTTACATATTCAACAACACAGTGTGCTTTCCTTTAAACCTTAATGTGTGACTGCAGCTGTAGTCACTGTTTTTATTAACCTGTAATGCAGCCTTTTCATCTCTTGATTTCACAGAGGCACAGTTATGGTGCAATTTAAACTCTAATCTGCAAACACAGGTGCAAGCCAAACTAAAGGGTACTGAACAAAATGAGATTAGTTTATTTATAGCAGTAAAATGTCATGTTAAACACAAAACCTCCAACATGTGTTGCATTAGAGAGGCTTGAATACAAACTCTATCTTGACATTGCAAAAAAATGGAGAGGGGTCCAGCTGCTGAACTCAGCAGCCAGGCCCCTACCTTTGCAGACCTCTCCAGTGATGCACCTCTGCAGTCAGGTCCAAAAGTGGTATGATTTGTTGTAGTGATTGCGCCTGGAGACAACAGTAGGTGGCTATTCTGAAGTATCCAGAACAGTGAAAAAATAGGTCTTTCTGTTCCAAACTTAAATTTTAGAATTTTTCACAGTTTCAATTATTTTAAACTTTATTCAAACTTCTGAATGTCACACCAGTACCATGTATTTTTTGTTTTCAAATAGTTACACAAACGTTAGCATTAGCTATGCTACACCGACCAGTTTGGTTAGTGTCCTGAGGAAGTAGCTGGTGAACAAAGTGTAGTTAGACCAATCAGAGTTTTCTGCTTTTTAACCACCAGATGGAGCCAAATTTAGCATAGACTTGGTGGTAATCAATTATTAAAGTTTATGTTTGTTACAAGGGGTACCAGATGCAGGGGACAACTCTGTAAGTCAGTTTAAGATATATTTATTTTATTTTTCAACACAAAAAGTTTACTTTTATTGGGTACTAAGTCTTACAAGTTGATTTAACAGAACAACAACAACAACAACAACAACAACAACAACAACACATTTTAAAGCTGACAAAAGCCAAACTTTTTTGCATTCAGCCACAGCTGTGGATGCTTGGGCGTATTGTCTTTTTGGGAAAGTTCTTTTTCCTGAAGGGTTTACAGAGCCAACAGATGAACCTGTTCTCTTCATCTTGGTTTTCTCCATATTAACCTTCTCTCTGGCTGCTATCTGCAGTTCCAGTTGGGTCAGCTCTCTGTCTGGCTCTGTCTTTTCCCTCTTGACGGGGATGTTGATGCTGTATGGAGTTTTGTCTCCTGGCTTAAAACTCACAGATGGCTTGAGATGGTTCATGATCTTTTAAAATATGAGACTGCAGGCTGACAAAGCAGCCTGAGCGACCTCCATGAGGTCATCTCTCTTCAGCCGAGTGTTTGGCAGAGCCTCTCTGAGCCTAGCTTTGATTGGCCAACATAGTTCCCTGCTCAGACTTATTCTCTCAGGTCTCCGAGGTGTTTGAGGTGTTGAGGTTGACCAGGTAGTATGAGGCTGTCAGCTCAATCATCAGGTTGTTTTTCTTAAGGGTCACTTACTCCTTGATGTTCTCAGGAAGAAATTGTGAGAATAGTGGGCCTTCTTCATCACAGGGTAGCTCTGAGGAAGTCCACACATCTGCAGACTCGTCCTTGTAGAATTTAAGGACAGACTCAATGATTTGGTTCGGGATGAAGCTCAGGAGTGCTGGGCCTTTGTTCACCAACAGCTTCCTCACCCTGTACGCCATCCCAAACCTCTCAATGATGCTGCAGTGCAGAAGCACAGCAGCTCCCTAGGCGTCACAGGAAGTAAGAGGGAGGTCTTCATCCACAGAGACACCAAGGTCTTTCGTCACAGTCTCTAGAGTTGCTGCATTCATGTGGAAACAGAGTGTCAGCAGTTGGTGCTGGTCTAGATGAGCTCCAGTGAAACTACTCAGAGGGTTCAGCTTCAGCACCAGCTGGACCAGCAGATCCTCAACCATGTCAGCGAGACAAAGAGGCTGTAAACATCTTCCACAGGGGACAGGTATTTGAAGCCTGGGAGTGTAGCTTAGGTCACTCACCATTCCTGTTTGTGAGTGAGTCATTTGTGTATTTAGATGCACAAAGGTGTGACTGGAGCTGTATCTGCAGACAGAATGTGAGGAATTCCTGGTGAGAGACACGGGGTGATAATGACAACCTGCAGAGAACTTTAATTTGATCCATGCGTCATGACCCTAACATTGTTGCCATTCACCATGTTCCCATGTCACATCCCGCCTCTGAGTGTTTAATACAGCAGTCTGAAGAATCTCAGCAGAAAAAGTATCCAAATCACATCTGGTTTAAGTGATTCGGTATCAACCTCAAGATGTTTTTTATGGCTATGGTTACAGTCTATCTTTCTGCATTATCATTTACCTCCCACCCCTCTTCAGCCTGTCTCTTTGTGCTCTCCCTCCCTGACCCCCCGGCCCCAGCCTGCAGACTATGGGGGATTGGGGATTTACGACCCTGTCTCCAACACTTATCCAGAGTCTTATCCACAGAGAGGGCTTCCCTATTCCTCCAGCTCTGCCTTTGTTCTTTCCACCGAGCACTCCCTCCAAGACCTTGTTCTCCGCCACTGTAATTCTCTCTTCTTAATGTTTTTAATGTGCATCCCTCGCCACCCCGGCGGCCTTTTCATCTTTCCATTTTCTTGTCTTCGGGCCTCCTCTCCCTCCCCTCCTCTTTGCAGTCCTCTTACTTGAAAACAGACACTGCTTTCTGCTTGATTTAGTACATGATGAGCCGCCCGTATATAACAAGGTTTTGATTTACTCTGCATCCATGTTTTATATTAGTCATATATGAGATAAAGGACTTCTTAAATGTTCCCATGGATATTTTAATAAGCTCCAGGGCACGGTTGTGTGAATGGTTAACCTGGACAAGATTGATCCAGATTTAGAAATCCACCTTTTTTCTGTCCAGGATCAGGTAGTCCATCTTACTTCTGTCCTGCTTGTTCCAGTGTTCCAACAAAAGCATTATTGAATCAACTTTATCCAGATACAGACTTGTAAGGATTTCAAAATCTAGATTACCAGTGCTCTAAAGATGACTTTTTTACTTCATACTTTGTCTGCCAAAATCCGCTCAAACGTATTTATGTACTATGCCACAGTAACAATGCAGCATTTAAGTGCAAACTATATTTAAATAATGTCTAAATCATCAGTGTTATTAAAATAATGCTGTATTGTTTGACCAATTTAAAAGTATTTGTACGTTTTGGGTGCCAGATGGCTTTGCGGTTCAAGCCTTTGCCCTCATCCTCATGGTCTTTAGCCTAGAAACCGCTGGTTCTACTCCTGGTCACAACCCTTTGCTTCATGTCTTCCCCTGCTCTCTGTTCCCCACATTTCCTGTCTCTCTTTAGCTGTCCTATCAATAAAAGCAAAAACATAACACATATTTTATATATATAATTTATATAATTTTATATTATACATTATATTTTATATATTATATTAGGAAAAAACATAAAAAGGTTTTAATTAATTTGAACCCTTTAACTTTCATGACCCAGCAGTCTTGCTAATCACCCAGCTGTGTTAAATACTTCATTCTGATTGGTCAAAACCAATGACAGTTATTATTTCTGAACAGCAAGAGCAACACTGAGGACAACCTGATCACAGGTCATATCAAATCAATTCGCAGAAAAGAGTCTGACACAGTTTTACAGTTATGATATCATCTCTTCCAGTTCACAATGTGGCAAAAACATTAGTTTCTGATATTTTAAGTAATTCTTAATTTATTTGTAGAGCACAAAAGTTTAGATTTAAGGTTACTTGTTGACCGGTCACCAGCAGAGAAAAGATGACAAGAAGAGGAAAAAGTGCAGAAACTAGTAAGGGATGTTGAAGCACACAAGAAGCTGAGTGAAAAAGACGTTAACCTTCACTTCAAGTCTGGGGGCTTTTGTTACCCTGTCAGGATCTTATGTCACACAACAACCCGCTCACTTTAAATCACCTTTACTTGTACCTCTTTATACAGCCTCTCTCTGTTTGAATCAGAGTGATCCAGATTTTTGGATTAAAGTTTTCCCAATCTAACTCAGAAGTTTTGATCAACTCAAACTGGAGGTTTTTGTGGATTAAGAAACAACCCTTTATTTTTTCTCTTGAACGGGATTTCATTTTTTATTGAACAGCTAGGCCCAGAAAATATGATCAGGAAAACAGCTGATAAGGAGACAGAATAGGAAATCAATTTAAGCATGCCAGTCTCTCTCTCTCTCTCTCTCTCTCTCTCTCTCTCTCTCTCTCTCTCTCTCTCTCTCTCTCTCTCTCGCTCTCTCTCTCTCTCTCTCTCTCTCTCTCTCTCTCTCTCTTCCTCTCTCTTCAGGATTTGGCACTCTTCCCAGAATTCCTCCCCAGGATCGGGACAACCCCCTTGGATTCCGGGGATGATTTGTGGGAATACGCTGCTGAGCTGATTTATGTGGAGTTTTATCTTCCCCCTCACTTAGACATCAGCCGGGGTCATCATCACAACACTTTACATGCCCGTACACTCAGCGAGGAGACACATTCATCAGGCTGCTGTGACGGGTTATAGTTTTATCAATGATCAAATCCATTTTCTGCGTTATGATGTATGGGAAGACGAGCTGACGCCGTGCAGACAGACCTGCAGAATATGTCTATATGGGCCGATTTGCGGCTGGTGTAAGTCGGTGGTGTTTGTTGTTGTGATAAGGCTGGATCTTGATGATGGATTCATGTCCCTCAAATGACCACATTCAGTGAAAAAGAATTTTAGCAGATGAAAACTGTGAGCTAATGGAAGGTTCAGGGGACAGAAGTAGAGACAGAGTTCTGAATCGTTTTTGAAGACAGAAAGAGTTTTATGTTAAAGTATTTAACCTGTTCTACACACAGAGGTCTGAGAGTGTTTACTGGCTGGACACAGAATTTGACAACCCCCCACTGAAGTCATCTTTGGTAGAGACTATAAATTGCTCGGTTAGCTTCCGTCTTATGACAGGTTGTAAAACTGTACAAAAGCAAAGTAAGACATGCTTTTACTCAATATCTTATCGGGCTGTACTCTAAATATTTCGTTACCGTCATTCAGGACCACGAAAAGAGCAAAAACTAACAAAGTGTTTGACTATTTCTTAAACTTTTCCACCATAACAGTTACTAAAAATTATATTCATGTTAGAATGGTTCAGAAATATATATACACGTTTTTAAAAACAGCTAACTGAAGTCATGGGCGCATTATTATCTCGGGTTAGTCATACTCAAACAGGATTTATTAGTGCATTAGTGGGGACTATTTCCAGCGGTGGATTAATACACATTTAGTACTCCAGTGAGAATTTATGGCAGCAGGACAGTGTTCAGTTGGTGTGACTGACTCAAAATAAACTGCAACACCCCTTTCACATGTTATATGTAATTGATGTGGTCTTATACATTTTCAAATACATGGAGTAGGCCTACTGTAACACATGGGGAATAAACTGTATCAGGGTCAGGGGACACGTGTTAGAAGGAGAATCACAACAGACCTTTAAATAACTTAAAATGACAGTTTGCACAAGGTTTCATTCTTTTTGTGACTGAACATTGGGCTTTTTTGGGCTTTTAATTAATATGTATTATCATTTTGCACAGACTGGGACAACATCTTTATGATGAACAGTTTTTAACATTTGAACAGTGTGCCACAGTGTGACATTACAAACTATGAGATTGACAGCATATAAATAAACCCTTTGAACTATCCCTACCATACGCCTTTCTTTGTGGACATGGTTAAATAATTATGCTCCCTCATGAATATGTAAGATATGTTTATTTCTCCTTCTTTAATTTGAATTACTTATAACTTTTTGATAATTTCTATTTTATATGCTCGTTTGCTTTATACTGTTTTGCACTACTTTGCTGCTGTAACACTTAAATTTCCCCATTGTGGGACGAAAATAAAGGATTATCTTCAATCAATCAATCAATCAATCAATCAAGCTTTATTTGTATAGCACCTTTCATACAAATCAAATGCAACCCAAAGTGCTTTACATCTTATCTTATCTTATCTTATCTTATATCGTGCACATGGCCCTAAAAACAACATCAGCCATATCAGTGTCAGTGCGACAATGAGTTTAAATTACAAATAAAAAAGGTAAGCCTGTGAAAGTTTCAACTTGAAGTTCCACCCAGTAAACTACTGTGCTGGGAAAACATTGTGTCTCATTTTTCAGCAACAGTTTTTTAAATAGTGGCCATCACAACCCTTCTTGACCTTCTTGATGGTAATTGGCACCTTAATTCAGCTGTTAGTTTTAGTTTTTCTTTTTTTATTATCAACAAATAAAGCCTTCAGCCTTAGAAAAAGTCTGCAAAACTCATGAGCAGTTCATCTGAAACACGTTTCTCTTCAGTTTTTTGTAGTTACCCAAATACTCCCAGGAGAATAAAGTTTCCCTTCCAAAAAGTTTACACTTGTCTTTGTATTTGTACATTTACACATTTTATTCCCAGGGGCTGAGAGGTAAAAACGAAATGGTTTCTCAGTAATGAAAAGCTAAAACTTCTAACAAAGTAAACAGCTTTGAAGAACATTTTTTTTATTTAGAATTTAACAGGACAAATAAACTAAGTGGGATTTGTAGTCTTGCAAGTCCTTTAGCAGGATAAAATCCTCCTTATTCCTTTAAAAAAACATACATTTTTGATACTCTTTTAAACTCACATTTTCTTTTTTTTTTTAAACTAATATAATCTATTAGACAACCATGAGATTTCTCTTATTTGCCTTTGGTGTTTTTGACATAAACAACAGAGTTTTTTGCCCTCTGTAGTCCACTAGATGGCACTCTAAGTTTGGATAATTAAAGCCAATGTTGATAGGTTGGTTTGAAAGCCTCCTGTCTATTTTTGCTCTCAAACTAAGTTTTTGTCTGTAACGTTCAATGATGATGATCAATTTTGAGGTCAGTCTGACATTTCTATTAAGGAGACAAGTTTTCCTTTTAAATTTTGTTTTCAGAATAATGAAAGTCTCTAATTTATGCACCCTGTAAAATGTGTTGTCCACCAGGAGGCACTCTAACACTCTTACTCTCTGATTATTGAGGAGGAGGAGCCCCTGAGAGAGGGCGGGGAGTCACAGGAGGAGGCTGCTTTCACAGAAAGAAGGAGTGTAGCAAAACAAATGGGAGGAGTTAAAATGACTACTAACACAGGGAGGCGCTTATAGCGTTGACCAATCACAGACATGCTGAAATCCGCCTATCAGAGCTGGAGACGACAGGCAGGAGAGGGAGGCAGGAAACTGAGCAAATGACCCTTGATGAGAGAGAGGGAGAAGGGGGAGGATGGGAAGGATGAGGGGAGGAGAGAGGGGCCCTAGGAGAGGGATGTGTGTATTTGTGGAGGCCATAGCATGTGTTTTGTCTTATGTTTTTATTGTTGGATATATTTCTTTTCTCAAACATAAATGCTAAAGGTCCGTTCATGTGTAAAAGAGAAAAATAACCCATGAATATAGAAGAAGATGAGTGATTTAGCTGCAGCAATAAAAGCAAGTAAAAAGCTTTGATGAAAATAACAGCAATGAGAAACTGTGAAAGAAGTTGTAGAGTTTGTGGAAATTGAAGAAAATATGATAGGAGTTGTTAAATAAAAAGAGATTAAAAAACAAGAAGAAAAAAAACAAAATAGAAGATAGATTTAACATTTTCTGATGTTTTTGTTGAAGTAAAGCAGACCAATGTTAGTGTATTGTTTTCCTATCTGCATCTTGATTTAAGTGTTTATTCTGACGTTTATCTGTTAAGTGAGTTTCACGATCACTGGGACCTGGAAGCGTCTAAAAACCCTGGTGCGTAAATCCAATAGACACTGGTATCCAAAGAAAAAACAAGCATCTTTCCCTTCATGCATTCTGCTAACTGAAAGGTTTACATTTGTGAAAGTATTTTTGTAGTAACAGCAATGAGAGGATTAAGTGGAAGGAGAGAAAAAGAAGCAGAAAATGAGGAAAGAGGCTGAGAAAAACACTCCCTCTCAGTGTTTCTGCTGACCTCTAGGCCTTCTCTTTGCTCCCAGTTGGACGGCCGGTTTGGCTGCTGGTCAGCGGGTCAGAGGAGGTCATAGGTCATGTGAGACACCCACACAGAGAGCTCAAAGCGACCTCCAACCTTTGCCTGCAGTGCAGCTGAACTCTGCACAGCGCCTAAAGCAAAGCAGGAAAGGGAGCGAGAGGGAGAGGAACACATGCAGCATTTTTCAACACATGAAACTGGATTTGTTTTACTGCTAAATGCACATTTGTAGTTTAATTTAGCAACCTGGAACAAGTCAGTGAAGTAACTTACTGAAGTAAAGAGAGAATTCTGGAATTCAAAACGTGTCGTTTCCACTCTGATGATGGAGACGTCACTGTTCAAAAGTGGCACTCATTGAATGCATGAGACTTAGAGATCATGCTCTGTTTAACTAAGTGATAGCTCAATGTACACACTTAACAGGGGAGAGTATGGAAGGCCATTTCTGCCAGTTAAAAAACATAAATAGTTAGATAGTAATAATAAGAAGTGGAAATTCTCTATGAACCAAAATGTGAAGTTATAATAATGACATTAAAAAAAGTTGAAACCACGAGATAAGTCAGAATTATGGGAAAGACAGTCAGCTATGTAAGAAGCAAATCAATTATGAGATTAGGAAAAAGAAAAATCATGATTATTAGACTTGGTATACAGTAAGTCAAAATATTGAGAATAAAAGTCCTTATTCTGATTTTTTAATAAGTTGGAATTTTTGAAAATCTAATTTCTAAGATAAAGAAGTTAAAATTCTAAAAACATCATAATTATGAGAAAATAGTATCTGACAATTTGTGCTTTTTTAATCTCATAATTTGCCTTTTTAATCCCATATTTCTTTACCTTTTATCTCATAATAATTACTTTGGTGAAATTGGGGATTTTTTTTCCCAAGGCTGTAAATGTTTTTATTTATTTTAAATGCAAAAATGGGCTTCCATAGAGAGTGGCTCTGCACATATATGAGAAAAAAATAATTTAATTTTCCTACAAAGAAATATTCTTTGCTCAACAATAACTTTTTGGTAATTCCTCTGTTTGAGTTCTCTGAGATATTTAAAGAGCAGCCACATAATGGAAAAAACAGTGCAAAATGACTGGCTGATTCGCTCCAAAGTTATCACTGTAGGAAATGCTATAAAAATCTCCTGAATACACATCATATAATCACAACAACAAATATAATGTCCATCAATTAGTTTCCTCTGTTCAGTCCATCAAATCTTAAGCTCAATAAGCCATCTGTAATGTTAAGCTGTACTTAATATGCTACTTGATGTGTGTGTCGACATCCCCATGTTGTAGTGATGGGAGAATCACACAGTGCACTTAATTAAATAAAGGCATATATAATAACAGCCCTCTAAAAGTTTCCATTCAGAAATCTGCTTTAACACCAGCATGTGAGTGCATGCACTTAGCTGCCTTCAGTTACAGTACCAACACTCATGTTTCACTTCCAGGAAGCTTTCAACCTCTACCGCGTTAACCTCCATAAATTACAAACAGTACACAGTAGTTATGCTATATTAAGTGGGCTGTTACACCGCTATGTATTTATATGTTATCTCTTCCTCTTTTTTTATAGTTTTAAATATAGTTCTGAAAACTTGTTCGAAAATGCCTTTAATCATAATTAATAAAAATGGTCTAAAAGCATACAAAACTTTCTAAACATTTTAATTTGTTAAAAAAGTTCAACCATCTCAGAGGAGGATAAACACCAGATTGAAAAGCAGTTAAGACTAATACAAACCTGCCAAGACACTTTATTGAGTCACTTATAGACGGGCAGTCAAAAGCAAGTTTTATGCATCATCACACTTAATGACCACAAATAACGATTATTCTTTCAAAATACACTATTCATGATTTGTGTTTTTCTTATTTTTCTTATTTTTAGGGCAGAAATATTTAATTTGATTTAAAGCCAATGGGGATTTTTTTTACCTGGTTGTGAAACAGATAAAAGTTAACCATGATGCCTCTTTATTTCCTACAAAAGCAAATAGAACTATCAGCAACCAACTGAACATTTTGACATTGTCATTTTAGATGCCTGTAGCTGCTGCAAGGGGGAAGGTGTTTGACCAGATGATCGACAGCAAATGACAGATCAGACCTTTTTTTTACATTTTCAACAGCATGTATTATAGTGAGTTGAAATCAGGAAAGGATTTTTTTTGCCAAAAACACTGCCTTAGCATGATCAGGACAAAATCAACAAAGAGATAAAATATACATCATTGTCCACAAAGGGCGCCACAATTGACAAGTGCTGAAAGTTCCTCACAGGAGCTTTAATATGAGCTACGTTCATTCAATATATTACAAGCAACGGTTAAGGTCCGGGGGTGGCGGTTTGGCCTTGTGGTTAGATCTTGCGCCCCATGTACAGATACCTAAAAGTGGGCAGATTCCAACCTGCGGCTCTTTGCTGCATTTCACTCCCCACTCTCTCTCTCCCAGTTTTCCTCTCTCAGAAGCGTAGGACACAAGTCATTTTGATCTTGTTTTCATGACTATTAGAGAGAAATATCATTAGTGAACACTTGTTTTGTGTTGTTGCTATATAAGAGTTAGAGTTTGGAAAAAATCAGCTGTGTTTTTAAAAAAGAACGTGAGTGAGAAGCATTAAAACAGATGAGAAAAAGAATTATGTTTGACAAAACAGACAGAGTGAGGCACCAGGCTTAAAAACTGCACTCAAGTTTGAAACTGTCAATATTGAGTTTCTCTCTATTTCCACACACACACACACACACACACACACACACACACACACACACACACACACACACACACACAAACACTCAGTATTGAGTAGTGTCTGTGTGTGTGTGCGTATGTGTGTGTGTGTTGCCGGTTATGTTTGAATAAAATACTGTTATCCTCTGATGGTTTGTGATGGTAAAAGCATCCCCACTTTTCCCCTCATTTCCCCTCCCTTTCCCACTCTACCCCTGTGCTGTTCCCGGCAGCTAGAATTGGAGTGTACAGAGTGTGTGTGTGCATACGTATGTGTGTAAGTGTGTGTGAGGGAACTCAATCTGGACCATAGCTTTCAGCACGGCCTGCAGGATCCCCAGAGTTTAGAAAGAGACAGAATCAAATAGAGGGAGACATAGAGAGAGAGAGAGAGAGAGAGAGAGAGAGAGAGAGAGAGAGAGAGAGAGAGAGAGAGAGAGGGAGAGAGAGAGAGGGTCCAATTTGACCTCAGCAGAGCTTTTTACACACACATATACAGAAACACATGCACACACACGTAGTACTGAGTGGTAGGGACAGCTGCGGGATAGTGACATCATCTTTACCGGCTCAGGTTTTTGATCCAGGCTGAGGGAGGAAGATTGAAACTGAAACACCAGACTGCTCTCAGGACCCACATCCTCTGCCAGAAAAACCTGTGTGTTTGCGTGTGGCCATGTGTATATGCCTACATACGTGCATGTATGTGTGTGTGTGTGTGTGTGTGTGTGTGTGTGCGTGTGTGTGTGTGTGTGTGTGTGTGTGTGTGTGTGTGTGTGTGTGTGTGTGTGTGCGTGTGTGTGTGTTTGTGTTTGTGTTTGTGTGTGCAAAGGTTCAAGAGCACCATTTAAACCACAACATTGACCAATACTCCTCTTTCTCTCTGTCTGTCTGTCTCTGTGTCCTCCTCCCTGCGTGCTGCTGATTGATGAGTTGTGTATATTCTGGGTGGTAATCAGATCTGTTTCTTCCAGAACTTTCTGTAAATAAAGTCTGCGGCCGTGCCAAGCTGCCGGGCAGACAGGCAGGCAGGAAGGCAGGGTGTCTCTGCTGGGGATTTAGCTCTCGATGTGAAGCCTGGCATTGTGCTTCGGAGGCCCCTGTGGGCACAGAAGAACACATGACGGCTCCTTATGCACGCTAACTGTGATTTGTTTTGTGTGAGTGTGTGCGTGTGAGGGGTCACCCGAGGTCCGTGTTAGCAGGCAAGTGCAGTTTCATTAGATGTCTGACTTGATCTGAGCAGTAAATTAGCTGTTAGATGCAAATTAGCAGAGCAGCGAGGTGGAGCAGTGATGCAACTTTTTGCGGTTCTGTGAAGATGACACAGACACACACAAGCACACGGACACACATGCTTTTCAGTTTGAATGACACATCCATCCCTTTCTGCTGATACCTACACAAATCACTAAATGTTCCACTAAACCCTCAGAAAGTGTGTGTGTGTGCGTGTGTGTGGCTGTACTCATTAAGCCTGAGCATGGGAAAAAGTGCAACCCACTGCCACAAATACATAATTCCTCTAAAGCCCTTAAACAAAACAACATGTTTGGTAAGATGTGCGCAAAAACAAATGCACACACACTTACACAGAGACAGACTGTACTAGTGTCCGTTAGAACTTATTGAATTACATGAATAACATGATACTTTATAATTGAAAAAGAACACAGTGATCGAACAGTCCAACTTAAGTCATCACTAAACTGATTAAAGATTAATCAAATTTAAAGACATGTTAATCATGTCATAATGAGTATCATAATGAGTGTCATTATTTTGCCTCATGATACAAAATAATATCACATCTTAAGCTAACTATGTAGTTAATTAATGGAACAACCTCAACTATGCTATATTACACTTTGCTATATTATATTATACTATATTATACTATATTATATTATATTATATTATATTATATTATATTATATTATATTATGTTATGTTATGTTATGTTATATTACATTATTATTGTTTACTACAACTTACTGTCATATTATATACCAGTATTTATTTATTTGTTGCTTAATCTGTCATTACCAACCATAATCACACCATGTCAACCTGTCACTGCTGAAACATTTTTAATACTGCCTGTAATTAATACTATTTAATCTAAATTCCATTTGTAACATTGTATATATTTAATTTGTATTCTATCTTTATTTATCTATTTTTATTTTTACTTATTTTATTTTACTAATTGGAACTTCTTCTTGATTGTACTTAAGTCTGGGTTGCTGTAACAACTGAATTTCCCCCCCGGGGGATCAATAAAGTAATATCTTATCTAATCTTATCTTATCTTATCTTATCTTATCTAATCTAAAGGTACACTTCATTTATTTTAAGGTTTTTATTTCCAGAAACACTAGAATAATTGAATTTTTTTAAAATGCCAAATAAAGAGAAAGAGCTCTGATTGAAATACAGTTGAACATGTAGACATTGATAGTAAAAAAGATGGATGACATCAAAACACCTCAAAAGTGAAGCCAAAAATGTTTAGAGCTTCCCCTACTGACTCGCTGCAGTGCAGGTCAGAAGTCAAGCCTCCTCCATAGTAACAGATGGGGCAAAACTATCGAATGAAAACACACTTCACAGACATTTTTATCGAACACTGTTTCTGTCAGTTTTGTGAGGTGTTACCATGGTGATTCATGTTCAAGTGTTCTTTTTTCTGAAAAGTTAAGAATTGATTAATTCTTTGATGCTGAAAATCAAAGCTCTATGTGATGCTATGCCAAGTTAACCTGATAAGCAGAGTTGAGGAGGAAGGGCAAAAGGAGACGTAAAGAACACTTACAAAAGAAACATTGAACTTACCAGAACTGTGAATGTTAGCTTAAAATCAACATACGCAGCTGTTAGCAGGTATGGACCATACTGTCATAAGAGTTTTTCGCTGTTTTATTTGTAAGTTATCTGTGTAATAGTTAGTGGGAGGGGCTAACCATTATTTACTGTTCACTACAGCACAGACTTGCACCAAAAACATCACCGGTGCGATATATTAGGGCCTGTTGTGCGTTATTTTGGCTTCACTCTTGTACAATCGGAGGAGGTGGAGATGCATCGTCCATCTTTCAGTATTGTAAGTGGTGTAGAAAAATCAATCTACAATCATATGAGTATTTTTTTTTTTTTTTTTTCAAATATTTTTATTGAGTTTTCAACACATATGACAATACAAAAAACAACACACACAAATACAAAAACTAATAGGACAGAAAACATCGGGGTTGGGCGGTAATGTTCTACATTGCCACAGATGGTACTGTATTGTGCAAAACAAGAAAGACGAACAGGGCTCTGTGGCAGTGATAGTAGTACCTGACATAGTGCATAGCCCTTCCCACCCTCCCATCCACTCCCCCCCATCCCCAGCTGTCCTGAAAAATTAAGGCGTAATATGTAAGAGTTAGTTTGCAGCGCACCACACAGAGTCAGATCTTACTTCTTATGTCAAGGGCCGTATAAAAGCTCATCTTATGATGTTTTAGTTTGGGCGTCATGAAAGTAGACTAAGAAAGGATCCCATGTCTCATAAAATTTCCTCTTCGAGCTCATATGAGTATTTTGACAATGTGTTGACTCAAGAGAATGACCCCAAGTAAACCCTAAGTTCAGACCTGTTTGCCCCAGTAATTTCAACACACCTTTATAAATGCATTTGGATAAACACTACAAGTCTTCATCATGTGAGCCCCCCCAAACACATAGTTTTATATCGATTTGCTCTGAAAATGAACTCTTCTCTTAACTCCTTAGTTCTAATTAAGAAAAGATGTGCTGCTGTTTCATATGATGACATTTAAGCCTTTTTTTATACAGAATAAAGAAAGAAAGGAGGAATGGTAGGCTTTAAATACCTCCAGAGTTCTAGTGGTACAACTTTTAAGTAGTTCAGGGAAAATAGATGACATTTAAGAGGAAAATTACACATAATGCTTTCCCTGAAATGAGTACGCCTTTAACTTTTGCCTATTAAAAGTATGTCTTCTTTCTCTTGTTGCTAATGTGGCCAAATGTTTGTTCATGGTGGATAGCCCAATATACCCCGATTTCGCAATGGATTTTTTTCAGCCTTCATGCCAATAATGCACATTTGAAATGAACTGAATTGACACACTGAGAAACAAGAGAGTGACAGACAAAGAGGCAGGGAGAGAGAGGCCAATGAAAAAGAGTAGAGGGCTACCACCCACTGCAGCAGACAGCACACACTGTCTCACTCTGCACAAAGTCAGAATAGACACAAAAGGTACAAATGCCATCTGGGCTAGGCGGCTACGCTACATCCACAGACAATAGGGACTCATTCACGCTGCCCAGCCCAGCCAGAGCCATCTGCTGCTGGTGAGAGTGAGTGGGAGAGGGGAACCCCTGCACTTCCAGGACCCCCAGAGGTCTCAATATCCTGAAATCAGCATAATGTTAGAATCTGGGTATGGAAATATGAATGAGAATGATGCACATCACAACATGAGGTAACACAATAGACATGTTGACTGACGCAGGCGTGTGTGTAAGCATCCTATACTGGGAATGAGAACACGTGTGGTGTGTTTTTCTGGGCACCAATGGTGAAAGGAGAGCAACTGTTACAACAGCAGGGGAGAGAGGTCGTGTGTATGCATGCAAACATCCACACATACAGCACGCTAAGCACAGATGCACGCACAGAGAAACAGTCATTCATCACACAGCGGAAAATGAAACAAAGACACAGAGAGCAGAAAGCCTTTAACTTTTGTTCAGCCTTGTGCGGAACTGCTTGACGAATGTAATCTGGTATCGTTTGAGCTCCAAATTGGCGTGAATTCATGGAGATACTGATCTCTTCCTGGCTGTGACTAGTTTGGCTTAGTGAAGTCACGTCACGCCATAGCATGACAGTAAGGCATCCAGAGAGTGAGAGCATCTGAAGAATTCACCAGACATGGAGATGCATGCAAGCATGGATGTTACAAACACATGGACTGTCCTCCCCCCAAGAGTTAAACCAGGGGATTTCCTGATCAGATATCATATCATGTAATTATAACTCTATGAGCATCTTTAACAGAAAACCATAGTGAGAGATTTTTTTTCTCAATGAGCAAGATGCCAGCCTGAAGTTTACAAAAAGAGCAGGCTGGACAGTCTAGTGATGATGTATGTTAAATGTGTTTGCTTCATTGGCCAGAAAACAACAGAAAACCTTACCTCTCTTGGGTTCCCCTCCGCTTCATTGACTGTTTTAGTGTCATTCAGCTCATTTTTTTGGTTCCACATGTCATAACATTACTTTAAAGCTCCATGCTAATAGCAATGTATCTTTATTGCATACATAAGTAGACAGTGTTGTGCGTAAACTTGCTAAAATGAATGCGCTCATATTTTGGTGAACGGTGAACAGAACGGCACAGTTTGCAATTAACGAACGGGAAAGTGAGCGTAGTGAATGCTGCATGCTCACATCCTGGGAGGATCCGATAGGTATCGAGAGTTGCTGAGAGTTACCAAGTGCAGTGTTTAATGTAGCCAAAGTCAGATTTACGGCACCCGGCAGTCATTCGGCATGCCTTATAGGTCTAGCATTCCAGATATAGCAAATGGTACCTGTGAAGCCAGTTGTTGTGAACTTTTGAAGAAGTTTCATGAACGAATCAGGACAGATCCCAACAGGCTAAAAACTGGTATGGTCTTAAAGAGGTGTAGCTTATAGAGAATAAGGTTAGTTCACTTTTATTGGCTGTTTGTTCAGTGTTTCTCTACCCATAGTCGTTTTATCTGAGAGGATTTTCCCTGTGTATTGGGGCTTTAAAGTTGGAACATTTAGCCAAATACTCAGCTGACAGATCGTAGAGTAATATGTGTGCAGATTTGTTCCTGTTTAATTTGGATTTTCTGCTCTTATACTTAATACTTTTATTTAATTCTATAGTAGAGTACAGTAATTTTTATTTTATTTTATTTTATTTAACCTTTATTTAACCAGGTAGGTCCCATTGAGATCAAATATCTCTTTTCCAAGGGAGACCTGGCCAAGACAGTTACAGACATAGACACACAGAGAACAAGAGTACACTTTACAAGCACGTTTGTCGCAGAAGGAGCCATTACCTAGGGGGAAGTTGTAACAAGATACACAAAAAACAACAACATTCTAAAGATTCAGTTTCAAGGTCTTTCATTTTAGATTTAAAAACATTAAGTGACACCAGCTCCTTAAGTTTCAAGCCATTTTGCAATAAATTCCAGGCTGAGGGGGCAAAATACCTAAAAGCTCTTTTCCCAGTTTCTGTACGAGCTTTTGGGACAGAAAGCATTAAAAAGTCCTGGGAACGCAGTGAGTACTTTCCAGCACTTTTCTGTGTGATAAAGACACAGAGGTAGTGTGGCAGCAGACCAAGTATAGCCTTGTAAATGAAAATGTACCAATGTACCAACCTACGGGTCGCCAGAGACGGCCAACCAACCCGCGAGTACAAACTCACAACGGTGAGTCAGAGCTTTACAGTTGGTAATGAACCATAAGGAAGCATGGTAAGCTGCATCAATCTTGTGAAGACACTGAGCAGTGGTGTTGATGTACAGAAGACCACCATAGTCAAGAACTGGTATAAAAGTTGCAGCAACAAGACGCTTCTTTACATTAAAAGAGAAACAGGATTTGTTTCGAAAGTAAAAACTCAGTTTCAACCTCAGCTTTCTCACGAGGTACAGCACATGCTGTTTAAAATTAAGGGAGTCCTCAATCAAGATACCAAGGTATTTGTAAGAGGTAACAAACTCTATCTCCTTTCCCTCTGCAGTGACCACCACTGGTACACTTTGTGATCCAGCCTTGGAGTTGGTAAACAACATAAACTTAAACTTTCATGTAGTTTAGGAAATGTCAGAGATTGAGGGCTGGGGACTTAAGCACGGGGGGCTCTACTGAAAAAGCAATATAGCTGCAGCAAAAAAAATAACGGGAACTAGTTAATTTTAGTCCAAGTGAATTTGTGAAGACAACACTGCAAGTAAACATGCCCATCATGATAAGAATGATGGTGTCTGTAGTGTTGTAATACATGTATAAACCTGCTACTGCTGGATATGTGTTAAATGAAGTGATTAACTGAGATCTGCTAAATTGTTCATTTATATATATATATATATATATATATATATATATATATATATATATTTACATAATTTTTTTTTCAACGGCAAAGCTTCTTGGTAAGTACTACATTTGACTGCTATATGAAATCAAGATGATTTATTCATAGGATGTCCCAGTTGGTACACAGGTGCCCCATAATTGAACGCAAACCAAAAGTTCCTCACAGAAGCTTTAATTTTGGAAGTTTTACTGCTTTTTATCTGTTGTTACTTCTAAAAGCAACAAGCTGTCCATACTGTAATTCAATTTCGTTTTCAATCTGTTTTTTTGTGCTTTACAGTCAAAGTCACAGACACAACAGAGTAGCCCTGGTTCAACTTTTAGACAAACACCCAGACTGTCTGTCATCAGCTGCTTTTGTTAAACTGCATCAGACACACTGACAACATGTCAGTGTTTGCTCTTCACAGATCCTTTTCTATTGATGTCAACGCCATTCCTACAAACTGACTGTTCGGTGGATTGTGCAGACAGGTTTGCAGTTTTTTTCAGGCCTAAGATAAAAGAGAATCAGTGGAGATTGAACACTTACTCAGGTGTGAGTGTGAATGCATGCATCTGTGTCGCTGTCTCACTTAAATTTATGACTGGGGCAGCTCAAACGAAGACACGGTGCCAACCACTGATGAGAGATCCTGCGTCAGAATTTATGTCTCGTGCTAATGAACGGTTTTGTTCTCAAGCACAACCAGACATAGAAAGTGTGGAAATCCCCCTCAGCTGCTGACAGACAGTTGTCAGAGGCCTCAGATTAATGACAGAGTCTCTCAGTCAGCCGATTCCCAGAGGCTGACACAGCTCAACCTTGAGGGCTGAGGTGGCCTTTAAGTGGTTGGAGGTTTGACGTGATCACAGGAACTGTAACAGCTTACAAAATACATGGAAAAATCAGATCTGTCAAAGTCAAATAGATCATCCCTTTAAAGAGATACAAATTAAATGAAATCAATCACTGCTAAAGTTAAGTGTTTAATGAGTCCGCATGCAAAAGATTTGTTCATCTTCAGTATTTAAAAGACAAATTTTGTTTGTTGTATTGTCATATCTGATGCAGCATCAGTTTCTTCTAGTTTAATGAGAGTCTCTTGTTATTACCATGATTCATCGTCATGTATGCCTCCAGAGTGAAGGACACTGAGGCCAGAAGTAACATGAATAAACACTTACAGGTTAGCAAGACTTTAAGTAAAGATTCAGCAACTTCACTGTCACAGAGTCACATGGTTTATGGCAGTTGAGAGATAAGAGAAGTGATTCTATAGAAAATTCAAGTTCACTTACCAGGTAGTTCTTGGTCAATCCATCAATCATTAAATCAATCAATCTTTATTTATAGAGCACCAAATAACAACAAATGTTATCCCAAGAGACTTTAAAAACAAAGCAAGTCTGTACTCTATGTTACATTATTAATATATAGACCCAACATCAAGACAGGATAAGATACAGTCCCATCTTACAGACAGGACCCAGTCTGATCTCACCTTAAACCCCCATGAGCAGAGCACTTTGAAGCATTTAGCAAGCTACAGCTACAAGGAAAAACTTCCTTTAACAGGCAGAAACCTCGAGCAGAACCAGACTCATGTTAGACAGCCATCTGCCTCTACCGTGTTGGGGCTATTGGTGATTTGGTTGACAACTCTCACTGCCTGTATTTCTTCTCTGCTCATACATTCTTGTACTTTATGCTGGTCAAAAAGATCACAGTAAATTCAGTTGCTTTCTGTGATGCTCTGTTCAAAATGTTAATCCAACAACCATGTTGATTGTTACCCCATGAGTCGATGAGTCATGTCCCGTCTAGAGAGGCCCTCTGTATTTCAAATCATGTGCAGGTGATTTACATCACGTTACTGTGCGTACTTATGATCAATGTGTCTGGAATTTCATCTCTGCTTGTGAAAGTAAAGATGGGGGCCTTTGAGGAGTAGCTTCTTATATATGTTGAAACTTTACCACACACTCCTGCTTGGGACACAGGACAGAAACCCAGCCAGCCAAATTGTTGGCCACTGTGATGACAGCTGTGGTTACCTATACATTCTACAGGCTAACAGAGTTGAATCAATGTAATATTACTCAAACCGCATGCTCTTTGGACTGATAGAAATAAAATAAAATACTTCACGTGACAAAATCCTGCTCATTAAAAGATTTAAGTCTGTTTAGATGACAATTTTACAGTGGCCCTGAAGGTCACACGCACAACAGGCATTTCATGAATGCAAAAAATACTAAACCCAAAAATGTTTCATGAAATCCTCAACATTTCACTAAATGCCAAAAACCTTTCACAAAATGCAAAAATATTCAAAGAACTGCAAAATATTCAAGGAAATTCAAAAATATTTTTCATAATGCACATATATAACACGCAAAAAAAGCTCAGTGATTCCAGAATAATGCTCTGAGAGTAAATGATTTTAGGATTTCATCAGCTTCGGTATAAGGTCCTCAAAAGATTCAGAGAATGTGGAGAGATATCTGTTTGAAAGGGACAAGGCTGAAAACTGACCGCCGTGATCTTTAGGGGCTCAGGTAGCACTGCATTAAAAACAGACATGACTCTGCAGTGGAAATCACTGCATGGGCTCAACGTCACATCCAGAAACCATTGTCTGTGAACACAGTTTGTCGCTTCATCCACAATTGTTAGGTAAACTGTACCATGCAAAGAGGATGAACATATAAACATGATCCAGAAATGCCAGTGACTTCTCTGGGTCTGAGCCCATTTAATATGGACTGAGGAAAAGTAGAAAACTGTCCTGTGGTCTGAAAAACAAAAGTCTGACATTGTGTTAGGAAAACATGGACCTTTTCATTCCAAATTGGGAAGTGACCATCCGGCTTGTTATCAGTGCACAGTTCAAAAGCCAGCGTCCATATGGTGATGCATAAGTGTCCATGGCATGGCTAGTTTACACATCTAAGAGGGCACCCTTAATGCCGAATGATAGAGGTTTTGGAGCAACATATGCATCCAGACAAAGCCTTTTTTATTGCATATTCCAGCAAGACAATGCCATACCGCATTCTGCATGTGTTACAACAACATGGCTAAGTAGTAAAAGAGTATGGGAAACTGGCCTGCCTGCTGGGCTGAATTGTCACCTTTTAAAAACATTTGACACATCATGACAGAAAAATTACAACAAAGGAGACCACTGTTGAGCAGCTGAAATCCTATCTCCGGGAAGAATGGGACGTTTCACTTTCAAAGGTTTGGTCTATTCGTTTCTTAAACATTTACAGTGTTGTTAAAGATTGAGGCACCGTGACGGGAAACGTGCCCCTGTCTCACCAGTTTTGAAAACTGTTCTTGCCTCAAATTTAAAATAAACACATTTTTAATAAAACTGTTAAAAAATGTTCAGTTTTTCTGTTATCTTTGCATTAATTAAACCAAATATAGGCTTCAAATGTCTTGCAAACAATCACAATATGATGATTTTACTTATGATCTCAACTCTCATGGAATTGGGGTGGTACTATGTGCAAATAAAAATCTTACTTTTGACATGAATTAAATATTTTTGTGGATAGTGAAAAATGATTGCCTTTTATGAAATTTATACATTTTGTTTAATATTTTGCATTTCATGACTAAATCCTGTTTTTCTCGTGTGTGTGCCTGTGTGTGTGTGTGTGTGTGTGTGTGTGTGTGTGTGTGTGTGTGTGTGTGTGTGTGTGTGTGTGTGTGTGTGTGTGTGTGTGTACCCGCAGGGCAGAAAGTCTTTGACAGGTATGGCATGGTGGCAGACCTCCCAGCTGTCAAAAATACACACAAGCCAAAAGCGATGAGATAAATAGTGCCGATACAATGACAGTGAGTGACTGATAGCTGAGCAGGCTGGGATGTGTACATACAAATGACTAAACTACAGAACATCAGAATAACAAACTGCCTTCAGTCACTCCCTGTAGTCACTTTCCCTACATCCTACCTCTTGTTTCTATACCTCCTTTTTCGGACTAAGTTTGTCATCTCTCAACACCTGTCCCTCTCCTGGAAAAACGGTACAATTGCATCACCCAGATTTCTCCAACAAGCAAATCTAAACATGGTGTGAGCGGTGCAAACTTGCCTGAGCTTGAGTCAAGATGATCTATGCTTCTATGAATTTGCAGTTTGGGAAACTTACAAACAAGAAGGGAAGAAAAGAGATTGGGAGAAAATGGCATGTAGCTGAATCTGTAAAAAGTTATAAAGCTTTGTGAGAGGGAAAGAAAAATAACTGTACGTATGTGTGTGTGTGTGTGTGTGTGTGTGTGTGTGTGTGTGTGTGTGTGTCGGTGTGTGTGTCTGTGTGTCTGAGTGTCTGTGTGTCTGTGTGTGTGTGTGTGTGTGTGTGTGTGTGTGTGTGTGTGTGTGTGTGTGTGTGTGTGTGTTATTCGGTGTGTATTTCCTCAGTGAAAGCCTGTTGACAATTTAGTCAGAGAGCGCTGTCAGGGCCTGTCACCTTGACAACCAGACCTGTATTTCACTCACCCGCTAAAGAGAGAGAGAGTGAGGGAGGCCCCTGGCTTCTAACCTCCTGTCAGAGCCATGTATACACTTCCACACGCACATACACACACACACACACAAACTCTCTCACACATACATAGTAAATTCATCCTCCCTTTTTTAGCTCCACCAGCTCATGATTCATTTCACAGAAGTTACTCAACCTGTTTACATCCCACTGAAACCCTCCAGTGTGTGTAAGCAGGTCGCGTTCAAGAGTAGCCACTCACCTGACATGTAAGGTGAAAACAGCAGGTACATAAGGTCATGGGAAGCAGAGCGTCTCTGTGTGTGTTCATGTGTTGTGAGCTGCCCAGGTGTGTTTGGCGTTATCTCTGTAAAAGCATGCGAGCGTGCTGCCGGTGAGGCCATTCTCTGCGTCAAATCTGTCAACATATCTCAGCAGAGAGAAGTCGAGATCACAGCAGCCGCCACAACAACGTCACCGCCCACAAAAAGACAGGACGGACAGATGAATGAATAAAGGATGTGCAGAAAATAGACGAGTGCATAGCTTGAAAGACGGATGGTCTAATGGATGGATGATTTAAGTGACAAGAGAAATGACAGATGCTGCTGGATTAATGGATGGATTGACAGATAGATGGAAGGGCCGACAGATGAATATAGACACAAAGTGACAATAAAAGGAAGAAAGAAGAAGAAGAAGAAACTGATATATTATCTTTGAGGCAGAAGTAGATAGAAGACATGGTGTTTAGTTGGTGAGTGATGAAAACAGTGACCATGAAATGAATCAATCAATCAATTTTCATTTGTATAGTGCCAAATCATGACAAAAGTTATCTCATGACGCTGTAAATAAAGAGCAGATTCTGTCTGCAGTTTGTATTAGTATTAACATTGACCCTCCATAGATCCATGGATGAGCAAACACTTGGAAAAAGTTGAAAAAAATTCACTCTTAGACAGAACCAGACTCATTGGACGGCAGACATCTTTCATGACCTGTGTTCTAATGACATTTTACCTACATAGCAGGTCCAGAACACACTCTCAATGGTACCATTTACAGGGACCCAACATTTTTCCAATGTGAATAACTTCTCTGAAACAGTGGCAAAGAATTACTTCCTTTTTACAGGCAGAAACCTCAAGCAGAACCAGACTCATTAGTGGAAAGCCACCTGTTGCAACTGGCAGAGCCTTAAAAGTTGCTACGAGGAACAGAAAAAATGATAGCACTGATATATCAATCAATCCATGTTTCACCAAAATTGCAGTTTTCCACATCAATACACAAATGAGCTGTCACTTGGCAAAAGTGGTGATTAAAACTTTTCTTGACAGGAAAAAGACTCAAGCAATACCAGACTAACTGTTGGATGGTCATCTGCCTTGCCCATTGGTCTTATGACTCTCTACATATGTAGCTGTACTATTCTAAACTATTTGTAAAATGATTTACAGAGACCTGACATCAATCCACCAATAAGTACTTGCAAACATTGGCGGGGTAGATCTCTCTTTTAATAATGGGCAGAACCAGACTCCTGGGCTAGCCGTCTAAATCTACGATAGAGGGAGAGGCAGAAAGAGTGGCCCATATTAGTTTTTTATTTTTATGCATTTTGAGGCTCAAATTAAAGTGCATATGTTGAAAGAATCAAAAGTGAATGTAAAAGCTGGTTCTCTGTCAGAGAGTAGACTGACTTCCGATTTCATTCGCTTGACTGGACAGGCAGAAAAGAGGGATGGGACGGAGGGGGGGTTGGCATTCCCCTGCATTCTATCAATAGAGCCATCTGACGCTGAAAAGAGTTGATCTCCTCTTTCCCTGCCTCACCCCATCACATCTATCAATGCTGTGGTGAAAGGCGTAACGACAGAGCAAACCAACAGCACTCAGATAAACACACTCACCATCAAACACGCATAGACTGAAACACAGGGGACTGAGATGAGGGGTGGGGATGTTTGACTAATACATCTGTACTTTATAATTACAATGCATGGCTCCAGACCTCATCAGGCTTCAGTCAGTGTCTTGCTGGGAGTGTTGACGTCTCGCTATTTATGTCCCGGTGTTAAACATTTGTTTTGGCTGTTGTTTCAGTTTACCGTCTTCCATCATTTGAGACAAACTGTCTTGTAACTGGCTTTAACATTAATCACTTGTGGTGAATATGTGTTGAGTATCTGGCAAACAATAAAGGTGTCAAGCAGTGCTTTATTTTAGGGTTGTAACTGTCAACACATCTGATCGCTAAAATTTCTTTCCCCCAAAAATACCAACTCGTGTGTATTTAAAAGACAGTCTGCAGCTTCAGGATGGTGGGAGGTGTGATTTATATGAATGTAGATTGTTACGTAGGCTCTCCATGGCTACAGGTAGTTCCTGTCTGGTTTTTATTCATCTGAAAGAATTGCACTTCCTTGTGTTTGACTTTCTTGGAGAAAAACTAAGTCACACACTTTCATACTTCCTGAATCCCCTCAGGAAGTTGCGACATGATGCTATTGACTCAACTGTCACCCCTGAGTCTCTTGGTGGATATAGTTTTTCTGATTAAAATCTTTCAGTCTAAAAGTTTTGTCATCTGTATACATGGGGTATGATCTATTATGATCTGGTGTTGACAAGCTTGAGGCACTGATCGAACCCCAAGTACATAATAGCAGCATAACTCATGGTATACCCTACCTATGATGACATCATAGCAGAGCAACACAATAAAGGAGACGGAGGTCAAGCCTCGTTTTTACTAAAATCAGTGCATTATTGCTATCAAGGGCAATGTGGAGGAGAAGGAATGAAACCGACCGTTTAGTTGGAGACTAAACTTTCTGTTTTTTTGCCTGTCAAGCCGATCAACAATGTTTAATTCTTTTAAAATGTCCAAAGGATCCTCATTTAATTCTCTGAACAGTTTTTCCCCATCATGTTCCTTCAAAGTGTTCTCACATGACATTGAGTCAGGAGAGACAAGAAATGAGGACGCCCATGATGTCTGCCAGGAGAACACATTTGGAGTTAGTGTAAACACGGCTGTTTAATACCAATTGGATTGGCAGTTTTATTGAAATTTTTATAATTTATACATTTTTACATCTAAGAAAATAAGGGACTGAAATGCCATTACTCGCCATAGTCTCCTTGATGTTCGATAGTCCATCAAATTGAGGGAAAATGGTCCAAATTTGTCAAATCACGAAATCAAATTCTAACCTGATTAAAAGTGGAGATGTATGCACTACTGTCAGCAAGAAGCATTTACACCAGGTATAGGCAAGACAGAACCATTTCATGTAAATGTTGTCCAAAGGTTTCTTCTGTAAGTACTCGGAAGATAGTATTCTTTCATCGCACTAGGTTAATAATTAAATAAAAAAGAAATGTTGTCATATTTTAAGGCCCATATAAGTCATGAGCTCTTAGAATCATCCTAACTTTTTCTCCCTCGGCCTCTCTCTAGTAATAAAGTGGTGCACGTTTGCAAAAACCACCTCCATTCACAAAGCACCGATGTCGTGAATGAGCAGTAATAACAGACAGCTACCGTACAACACGTTAGCTGTAGTCCATCAAGTTATACAGCAGCAGGTACGATACTTATATTTGAAAGCTCAGAGGTCATGAAAATGTTTTAAGCCTCCCTGTACCCAGAGACAGAATGGGTGTATTTGTTATTGTGCTGTATAAAATGATATAACCTCGGCTTCTTCATCAACAAAACTTTTGTGAGAGAGATAAAGTTTTACTACACTCGTACTGTTTACAATCTCTGGCTGTGTGGAGCATCACTCTGTTTTAATGTTTGTTTTGAACAACATCTGCCAAAGATGCACATTAAACCAGCTTAAATGTAATTTTCTTTTGATGCAGGGGCTGATTCTTTCTTCTCACGTTGTACATCACAGTTATAGCTAATGTTACTAGCATGAAGACAGAGGAACATGTTTCCTCTTTCAGCTTATTGATAGATGTGGTGCAGTGAGAAGTTTTCCCCTGTCAGTCAGTGAGTTTGACTTTAACATTTTCATAAATGTGCACATGCAAATCATCATCCCTTCTTTTTTCTTCCCTTCTTTCCACAAACCGAACAGACAAGCAAACCCTGAAGAAAGGGGGCATTTTGGACTAGTTGAATCGTGCGGTTAGAGTGAAACTTTATGAGTTTCTCTAGTGTCACTCTGCACCTCACAGCTGTGGGAAAAGTAGTGCTGAAAACTTAAAAGATACAGTTAAACCTAGGCTAGCACACACACTTAAAAAAGCCGCACACACACATTTTCTGTAAACAAAAGCTCAAGTTTGCGCGCTCTTTGACATATATCCGCTGACCCTTCAGTTGCGTCCACACACACGCATTCAGGTTTCTTCTTCATTAATCTTCATTTCAACACACACTCTGGCCGCCGTCAGCACATGTGCTCCCAACAATCACTTGGCACTGCGCACACCCGAACACACACATAAACAAGCTCTCAGAGGGTGAGATCTGATCGCTGACACTGATATCAGGTCCCCTCCTGCTGTTAAGCTGTCCATCTGGCTGCCCGATCAGAAGACAGAGTGAGGTCTTCGCAGTGGGGGCTCCTGTCACTGAGCATTAGGAGAGGGATGATGGCCGACTGGAGCTGACACTGAGGATAATATTGGCATCAACAGAATCCTTTGGTGCCGGTACTACATTGGGATTACGATGGAACACGATGACATCCGAGGTGGGCCGGGTCGAGTCGTTTCGAGGGCACAGTGTTCCCTGATGATCCCAAGGATCTTTTCCTGGATTTTGAAGGAGTTTGGGCAACGTCCAAGCGACAAATCCACGTGGTGTATTTGAGCTATTAATGGGCAGAGTTTGAGAAGCTGGGACGCCCTACTTTTACTTAGTCCAGAACTACATTTGACAAGTACATGTGGTTTTTCTTTTCCATTGTGTATCAACATCCAGACCACATAAAACATATCATGTTGGCAAAAAAAATCCCATATCACCCTCACACGAAGTGCCAATCCACTCAGTTTTTACAACATTGTTGACAAAGATCTCCAAATAGTGGTTGCTGTGTGTTTGTTTGAATCCTTTTTCAAACTGGTTTGAGGGATTCCAGTCCTCTCCAAGCCTCTGATTCACTACAACAGAGACAAATAAACTCAGAGCCTGCGTTTGGCCAAGCAAATCAGTGCTGTTGAATGATTCAATCCCAGCGTTTATTATGTTTTTTACGCCATGCATTCCAAATGAAGCCCTAAGCACGAACAGTCATGTTGGAAAAACCAGACACTTATGCTTTGTATATTTCTCTCTCCCTCTTTTTGTCTGTAGCTCGCTCAATATACATTTTGTTCTGGGAGATAAATTTGTAGCTGTAGTGCTGCAATGAAGACAAACAATGCTTGAAAAAAATTTAAAATTGTACCCTTCATTCAAAGATTGTGCTGAACAGAGAGGACTGTCTGAGCTGTGGTGTTTTACCCCAGTTTTTCCCCAGCTGTGACTCGGCTGTCAGTGGGATATTTGGGGTGCTGGCTTGGGGCGACAGGAAGGTTTAGGTGTTGTAATCAAACTCCCCTTATTCCCTGAAGGCTCGTTACAGTGCTCAGATTCTGCACTAATTGGATAGCAAGTCACATGGCAGCCAGGAACCCGTCTACCCCGTCTCGGTTACCCCAAGAGAGAGACGACAGGAGGTGACTCTTATTACCTTAAATGTGTAACAATATGTAACCTTTAAGTTCAGATTTTGTGCTTGTCAAAAGCACACATCATGTGAAATGTTTCCAATACAACAGGCTCCAACTATTTGAAACTCTTCACCACAAAAAATGAAGTCAACAAAACTTATTTTTTTACATAAAAAAATACTTAGGAGCATTTGTAGTGCTGTCATGTTCACAATAATGGCTAATGTGTGTTCTCAGAGATTTCTCAAGGATACTGCAGATGGATTTTAATGGATTCTGACCAGGTACTAAAGATAATGAAGTGTAGCACATAAAACTGGGTGATGCAACGTTGGTTTTTCAATAATTGGAATTGGGAGATAAACAATCTTCTCTTATCTGCTCCTCTGTCTCTCCACTCCTTCGCTTATCCCCCTCCTCCTTCTTCTTCAATCTTCCTCGTTCCCCGGGTGCCTCCTCCTCCGAGGTTTATGGCTCTCGGTTCTTTGACTGCTGAACCGTTACCCCAAAGAGCAACAAACTGATCCACGGTCACACTTTATAAGCTGTCAGCTGAACCATGCTCCTCCACCGACAGGTGAGGAATGTTTTCCTTCACCTCTCTGCCTCTCTGTGGGTGTTTCTCACACACACCGTTAAACGCATCTTTTTCTCCGCACCTGGGTGCAGCACTTTAAAGATGAAAGGAGAGGGGACAGCAGAAGACAGAAGATGAGAGGTGTGAGACAGCAGGAAATATGATCTATCATCACACGGGTCTTCCTTTTCAGCTTAGAAGCCACACTGGAGCCTGGTTCCTGTCAGGGTGTCCCGGAATCAAAGCAGATCGGAGGCCTTCTTCACCTTTTAGGTGACTTTAATCCAATAAATGTCCTCAGAATACAACCACAAAATATGTTGCTTTTCCATGAGCTCTCCAATGCCAGATAATGTGCACAACCACACTTCCAAAAAAGTTGTGACCCTGTGTGTAAAGTCTTAATAAAAACAGATTATGATGTTTTGCAATGTTTATGCCCCATATTTTATTGAAAATAGTGAAAATACAAAACATCAAATATTGAAACTGAAAAAATATTTTGTTTTATGAAAAATATGCCAGCAGCACCTTTCAAAAAGTTGGGATAGGTAGTGTTGGGTTGCATCACCTCTTCTTTTAACAACACTCTGTAAATGTGGATAAGGATGTAGCTAGCAACTGTGTTCACGGTGGTTTTTGGAAGTGATTTTGAGCCCATGCAGTGATTTCCACTGCAGAGTCATGTCTGTTTTTAATTCATTGCTGCCTGAGGAGGATCACACCCATACAACATTGATTTCAAACCTGGCCCCTTTTGTGGAGAGGAAATCCCCAAATTATATGCAACTTTATGCTGAGGAACATTATTCTGAAAATTCAGAGCTATTTGCTCATGCAGTCTCTCACAGAGTGGTGAACCTCTTCCCATCTCTGAGAGACTCTGCCTCTCTGGAATGCCCTTTTTAGACCCTGTCATCTTAATTAAGTGTTGTGTATTAACCTAATCAGCTGGGAAATGTTGCTCCATGTGATTTTTTTTTAGCATTATGCAGCTTTTTCAATGTTTTGTTTTCTCATTCCCAATTTTTTTTCCAAATGTGTCTTGGTAATACATTTAAAACTAGCGTATATTTTTGTTAATATAACAATAACATTTTTCAGATGACAAATGACATGGTTATTTTCAAAGAGTAATCAGCCTGGTTATAATTGCTTCTTCAATGACAACCAATTGGTTGAGATAAGTCAAAGACTGCCTTCACTGTGAACAAAAACACCACTGTTAGCAGGCTACATCTGACAAGCTGATATTTTTTGCCATGCTGCTTTAAATAAGGGACTGAAATGCCATTACTCGCCATAGCCCCCCTGATGTTCAATAGTCCATCAAATTGAGGGAAAATGGTCCAAATTTGTCAAATCACGAAAACCAATGAGACAGTGGGGGTATTATCCCCCATCATCTACTCCCAGTCCTCCAAGTGGATCTGTCCATGTAATGCCAAAATCAAGGTTTAGCTTAAGATTTAATGCACATGCACCAAACATTTAGGCAATAGTTCTCATCACAGCAGTCACTGGTTTGACTCCCAGCCCCTATGACCCTTCCTGCATGCCATCTTGCACTTGCTACTCCCCACATTTCCAGTCTCTCTTCAGCTGTCTTATCTACTAAAAGCAAACAATGCTTAAAAAAACATGAAGGGGAAAAGTCAGATATGAAGAAAAAACTAGATAGAAGCTAAAATAAAACAAATCATCTAGCTTTTCTGTAGCTAAGCTGTTTTCAACTGCGGTAGAGCAGAGCAGTGAAGCTTCATTTTGTTACAACTTTGCTCTCTACATTTATAAATTAGGTTGCTGGTTGTTCTTTTTTTGTTTTGGGACAGCTAAAAACAGACAGGAAATGTGGGAAGTTGAGAGAAGAGGTTGACATGCCGCAAGGACTCATGGCTGGGAGTTGAATCAGCAACCACTAGACAAAATTGCTACATCACTGTCTCTGCTTCTTTAAACTCATCACTACCATTGACACAAAGGCCAGAACCCAGCTTTGGTGCCAGGAGGGAACTTATTTTGGTGCCCAAAATCAGTGCAGAAACTAAGAAGGCTTGCACAAAGTAAATCTATGTCAAAGCTTGCCACTTTACCACACACTGTGGGGGTTGTTAGCGATGAGGTTTTAGGAGTTAGCATAAAAAATGGTACAGAAAACAAAGGAATTTTGCTTCTGAAAAAAAGAAACCTGGAACATGTGGGGTTGAACCTAATCATCTGCTAAAATAAATTGCCTACTGTAATTTGGCTCTCTAGACCACTGTTGAGACTTCTGTGTTGATCCATGTTAACAGTGAATTAGTTTGTGCCTGTGTGGCTGATTAGTGTGTGTTTGATGAAGGCTTAGGTTTCTCGCTCTGACTCGTGCCCACCCTGCAGCCTTCATGGCTAGCTGCTAACGGAAGAGAAGGATTGTGGGAAAACACGGAGGCCTGGGGTTGCCGTGTCACCATCGCTCAGCGTTCTTTTTGGCCTTGCTGCCAGTCTACACACACACACACACACACACACACACACACACACACACACACACACATGAAATGTCCCAACCATCAGCTTGTATGTGACATCAGGGTTCTGACAAAGACAAGCTGGCCGAGCAGTCTTGATTTTAACAAGCTCCAGCTGAGGGTGGACATAGGCCACTGTGATTCTGCTTAAAAGTGTGTGTAAGGGTGTGTGTGCATGTGTGTGAGGGCTGGTACTCACAGTGACACAAGACAGCCTGTATATATGTCTACTCCTTCATTTCCTGTTCCTGTGAGGCAGACTTTCCTCTCACAGAACATGGCAGCTCACCATCAGGGGGCAAATGGGCCTGTTGTGGATATGTGTGTGTGTGTGTGTGTGTGTGTGTGTGTGTGTGTGTGTGTGTGTGTGTGTGTGTGTGTGTTTCGTGTTACCATTGGGTATGAAAAGTCATGCACTCAAGAGGGAATCAATCGCACTTGTTGCTGATTGAGCCACGACTCCACCCCCTTCTTCTCCTGCCTCCTCCTCCTCCTCCTCCTCGAGCTCTCCTCAGCTGTGAGTGATTAAGTTGATCTGGAGGGGGTGGATGAGTGGTGGAGGTGGAAGGGTGAGAGGAGGGGACAGGGTACTCACTCACAGGCTGAGTAATGGCTTCCAGAGACCCCCGACTCCCCGGCTCTGTGCAGCACAAGGGCTAATCAGGAGTGACGGCTCGGCCCCGTTTGGACAGTGTAAAGGCAGCCCCGCTCCTGTCAGGCACAGACATGGACAGCCAACCCCCTCCTCTTTCTCTCCCTTCACCACCGGACCCCCACTGCTAGGCCGCCAGTCCCTGCCACAACCATCTAACAGGGAAACGTTGGTTAAGAAGAAGGAGGAGAAGGAAAACAGAGAGGAGAGATGAAGGCAAAAATGACAGAATATTTCATGCAGATCTGGGGTCGAGTAAGAGTAAAGGCAGCCAAAGACAAGCACACAGGGAGATACATGGAAGGCTTGTAGTTGAAAGCATGTTGGGCTGTGTTGGTGTCGTGTTCGTATGTGCTTGTGTATCAGATTGACTCCGTGTGTTTTATAGAACCTCTGAGCTGCTGGGGAAACCCATCATGTTCATTTAACAGCACAGATCTGAGACAAAAGCAATACTGAGGTTACAGAGCCTCTCTCTCTCTCTGTGTGTGTGTGTGTGTGTGTGTATGTTTGTGTGTGTGTGCGTGCGAGGGTTACGATGTGGTCTGCTGATTCGTGCTGTTTCCACGGTGATTGGTTTCCATCACGCGTCCGAGGGGCTAAACCATCGACAGCGCTCCCCTCCTTCCGCGCGACCCGACTTCTTTCCATTTTTCAATTTCACTTTCATCAACCGCTGCCGCCTGTTTTTTCATTTTTCTATTTCCAGCCGATGACAGGAAGTGTGTGAAGTGTGAAATTAGAAATAGCGTGTGTAAATAATGGCGTGTAACACAGAGAACACACACATGAAGAAAACACGTATACGAATGCACACGTACACTATTGCATAAGCCATGAGACAAAACTCATTACATTCAAACTGACTGATGGAAAAACTGGGCTGAATGCATGGACTTGCCTCCAAACGATATAATTACAAGGAGAAGATGACAGTGGTACTCTCCTCATTTGGTTTCATTGAGTGTGAGTTCAGAATATTGCGCAAAAATTGCAAAAAGAGGCCTGTTTTACTTTACGGCACTGACTGAGCAGAGTTTAAGTGTATTTTTTTGTCCTTTCAGAGTCTCTCTGTGAAGAAGCCCCTGTTCTATGTCGCTGTTTGACACATACACACTCACACACATCTTACCCCCCTTCCCACCTGGGTTTAACTGTCTGACAGAGTGAGATGTTGGCGCAGTGGAGGGCTGGAGAAGGAGGTCAGGGGCGCGAGGGCAGTCAGGTCCCTCAGACGTCCATCAAAATGACAGGTACCCCATACCCCTGCCTTAAAACTCCCTGACCCACCCCAAAACCTAGTTTCCCTCCTTTTTTGCAGATACACACATAAGTACAAACACACACATACACTGAAATACCAGGCCTAAAAAAGTAGCCCCGCAGCGAAGGAGACCAGCTCTCCGCAATTAGGACATTCTGCGGCCATGAAATCATTGCGAAAATTAGCTCCAGGAAGCGAGGAGGGAGACAGAGTCCTTAAGAGAGACAAAAAGAAAGTGGGGAAAAAACGCGAGTAAAAGAAAAAGGGTGAAGTTAGGGGAGAAAGAAAGTGTTCTGGATCTCCTCAGCAGTCAAACAGACAGGCCACATGTGCTGGCAAGGCGCAAATGAAAGAATTTAGAATTATTCCAGATAATGAGGGCTGTTAAGATTAACAATTAATCCTCTGGCCTCATGACATGTTAGATTTGGACCTGAGGAAATGACTCTGAGCGGTGTGAAAGGTCTCAGACAGCGACTCAGACGAGTAAAATACTTTGTGTGTATGTTTTTGCCTCCGGTGGCTGACGGTGTCCAGGCCCCAGGTCCTGACAGGAGAAGGAACTAGGGTTTGGATCTTAGCTCATGACCTGCTCTATGTTCTCTGTCCGTCCTTGACTTGGCTACAACATTGTCTGTTCTATTTTCTGCAGATCTGCAGCGCTCCTGTCACCCCTGGTTTACCCTGCTGTGACCTCCTGCCTTTATACAAACAGCATCTGCCAGCAATCAGCCTCCGACAAGCCCTAAGTAACGCTGGGACAACATTACGCAGTGGCACCCCAACCCTCAGGCCATGTTGTCTCTTAAACTCAGCATTTGAGAGATAGACTTCGGGATCACTTGCTGCTGGCCTTTTCTGCTAACTTTAGAATAAATGTGTGTGTGTGTGTGTGTGTGTTTGTGTGTGTGTGAGCCCAGCTGTGGGTTGTTAGTAGCAAACTCAGCTCAGTGGGGAAGGGGCACCAGATGGTTGGCGGGATGGAACGATTGAAAGTTGAAAGGAAGAGGTGTAAATCGCAATTAGAGATGACGAGGAAAAGCCTTTGGAACGGGGGAATGTGGAGGAATTGCAAAGCGCAGCACAGAAGTTATCCAAAGCCTAGCCTTAATCCAGGAGAACCATGCTGAGAAACACAAATGCTGTTTTCAGTATACAGCAGCTGTGAATGTCTACATGTTATGGGATACATACTCACGGATGCCATATGACTAATTTCTGAGTTTTTTAGATGAAAATTTTAAATCTGACTAGCTAACCAACTTAAATGGAAGAAATAACTCAGAAAACACTCAAAATTGAACACGGATAAAGTCAGGATCACCCAGTCTGCAGGTAAATTGGTTTGTTGTGTGAATCTAACAATAGAAGAGCTAGCACCAGCCCTCTGTCCTCCTTGCAGGTTAACTTTTATACATGCATGTGCTGGTTACGTATTGATCCAGTCAGATGGTTGTATGTCAGTTTAACCAAATACAATCAAAATAGAGTACATTAAAATACTACAAAATCATGCTGCACAAAAAGATACCGTCTGTCATCCGTGTTTGTTATCAACTGGATAGTGGCACATTATGGCAGTAGACATTAACCAGATCTACGGCCCTGTCTACATTACAGCTTAAATGCAACATATGACTGGTATTTCTTCTACAATAATATGAATATTAAGACTGTGTTGAACCAGCTGGTAATTCCGGCTCTGACAAGCCTGGGTGATGGCCATTGATGATTGAGTTGACCTAACACCACATCCCTACTCACAACTTAATACACTTTCTTTAGGGAGGAGCGGGAGTCTTCCATGATGGTGAATGCTCTGTGTTAATATAGTTTCATGTAAAGCATGTTTCCCCACAGAAAAATAGAAGAAAACTATATTCTGACAACAGCAGTAAAGAGCATAAAGCAGCAAAACTCCACTCAGTGTGAATCAGCCCACCCACTCACAGTAGATGTTCCAGACTGTAACCACACATCGGCTCACACCAGTTCATGACCTTTACTGAAAGTTGGAGCTGGAAGACAAAAATCTGTCTAAAGTTGGTTGAACACATTTAGCCATTTGTGTTAATACATGCAGCCCACCTGGATAATGTCAAGAAATATTCATGTGTGAAAAGGGCTTATGACTGCGGAAAGGCAATCACATTCTGTAGTGATTTCTACACTGAATGCACATCAAGCCCAAACTCAAAAATCCAGATTGGCCTCTTCTTTCAGCTCTTGAGGGTAAAATGGGAGAACATGTTGTTCCACAGTGCCTAAATAAGGATTTGGTATCGTTACAACATGTGTTTTTCTCTACATTAGGGAAGTCTGACAGTGAAGCGAGGATCACGCGATCGAGTGATCTGCTAATCAAGCCATGGGAGAGGTTGGGAATGCCTTTGGAGACAAACAATGGAGGCAGTGGGTTGTTTTTGTGGTATCCGGAGCAGCAGGCATTGGGAAATCAAGTTCAGCTGAGCAGCCCCACGCACACATGCACCATAATTTGACAAACATTTGGCAGAATAAGTACCCATCTTGATTAAAGGCTGTTGCTCGTGTGATGTATGTTTCTGCTGATGACATGCTGCTTTGCCAGCATGTACAAACTTGTTAGCTTTTCCTCTGTGGGAACTTGCTCGTGTGTGTTGTGTGTGCTTGTCTCCTGTCTGATTAGCGGCTGTTTCTTTCAGGTGTCGCTTGTCCTCCTGTTCTTTAATCAGAGCTGAGGCCCCTGCCATAGCCGGAAGGAAACCCTGCTCCAGGAAGTGGCTGCCTGTTACTGTGCAGCTGGCCTTTCTGTGGCCTCAGAGCCAATCGTACATCTATTCATCTGAGGAAAAGGAAAACTGCCATTCCCATCCTCAGTCTTTCCCAAATCCAGTTACTGTAGAATCCTGTCCTGAATGGGAGGTGTGGTCGCCTGTGTGTTTGTTCTGACCATAGTGATTGACATGTCGTTGACAGGTGTGACAGAAATACACACCGCTTGCAGTCCATGACTCAACACCCCTGCATAAAATTTTCTAAGGAATGTTATTTTTTTAAGTCAACTTGAGTTGCATCTGAGGTGCACCGTGGGTCATTGAGCCCTCACTCAGGCGCTGAGTGATGATGTCATACTTAGGAAACCACCACTGGGGCAGCAGGAAGGAAAATAAGAGCTGTAGCGTGAAAAGTGGGTAAAACAGAGATTGGAGGCGACGGTTGTGGAGTGGAAGAGTGTTTCTGGGCTCTGTGGCTGAGAGAGTGCAGTGTGGTCTCTGGCTTGCTAAGGGTTTTTATTAAACAGCCTGTTGAAACATGACAGGGATATTTGGTAAAATCACGGTTGTTTTACTGTGATGACTGTTGTGACTCGATGAACCTGGAGATAAACCGGATTAGGACAGGGTAAGAGCACAAATGTCGGTCTCTATGTTCGTCAGTTGGGACACATTTGGTTCATCTACATTTCAACAGACTGGTGTTTTCTACTCTTAGCAGGTTGCATCCACTCAGCTATGTACATTAGCACAAACATTAGTACACATATGAGTTAGGTCGCTGTGTAAAATAATGATAAAAACAGATGGTTTGCAAATAATTTAAATCCTAGATTTAATTGAAAATGTCCCATAATGCTAAAAAAAAAACCAAAACAAAACAGGAGAAGCATCTCTCAACTAATTAGGTTAATTTCCAACAGGTTAGTAAGAAGACTTGGTATAAAAAGGATATCATTTACAGTGCATAACGTTATTAAAAGATCCAGAGAATCTGGAGAAATCTCTGTAAATAAAAAGGGAAAAGGCCCAGAAGTAATACTGGATATCCATGATCTTCAGGACCTCAGGTGGCACTGCATTAAAAACAGACATGACTCTGTAGTAGAAATCACTGCATGGGCTCAAAATCACTTCCCGAACCCCTGTCTGAACACAGTCACTTGCTGCATCTACCATGTAAAGAGGAAAGCATTTATAATCATGATTCAGAAATACCAGACCCCAAGCCCATTTAACATGGGCGATTATTCTTGGGTGTAAGTTGTGTCTGAAGAAGCCAGTTTTTCCTGCACCTTATTCTAAAAAAAGGCAGCAGACTTGTCTTGATAACATAACTGTATGTGTACATCTATCTTTAGTAGCCACAGCCTGATTTGTATTATTAGACAACAGGGAAAACTGGGGACATTGTAGAAAGGCAGATAAATTCCACTGGCACCCGGGTGCAATGGATGGACCATACCAGGACCCCCCCCCCCCCCCCCCCCCCCCCCCCCCTAAACTGTCCCTTTTCTGCCTTAAGCTGGCAAAGGTAACAAAGAGTTGGACATTAATCACAACATATCTTACTTTGACACTCTGTACACTCTGATCACATTTTAAGGCTTGATTTTTTGATTACTCAAGAGCTTCTAATATACATGTAGCTGGTGACGCTGTCTCTGCTACAATCATGATGGAACCATGGACAACAGAACAAAACAGGCTATAACAACCACCCAGACAATCAGTGCTTTCAAAAGCGTTTTGGAGGTCAGAGAGGATGCTGATGCGAGCAGAAAGCAACCTTGCCTAACCAGATCCCTCAACAGACGCATTCTGCTGCTGTTAGGGTGAGAGGTTAGGGGTCAGAGGGGAGGGGCTTACCTCGGGATGACGGCTCTCTCCTTCATCCGTAGAACAGCTGCCTCTGATGCATGCACACATGCTGAAATTCATGCGTATGCACACTCCACACATTAACCCAGTCAACCTCTGTCTCAAGCTCACTTTTCTTTATTTTCAACAAAACATATTCTCAGTTTTATAGAAGAATGATTCTGTCTTTTTCCATGCAGGTGCTGCATGTCTTTGAATTTGGTGCCCTCCAGCCACAGTTTAAGTATAACAGTCTGTTTTCCATGTGGTTTGTTGGCAAGTCAGTGTTTCACAGATTCAGTAAGAAATGTAGAAAAGTGATTATATTATAGACTGGGCTTTCCTCAATGGAGACGTCCATAACTGATTGGTGTCTCAGCAAGGAGGATGAGCAATGTGTATCTTGTTTGTAAAATCGTTTGCCCTGGTTCTATTTCTGCAAAGTTTTGGGTTCCAGCACCTCACCTGTAGATTGGGAAATCACAAGTAAAACCAAAACTTAAGAATCAGCTGCAACAAGGCAGCATTGCTAGTCATATATTAATGACTTGCATGACCTCTGCTAGTTTTTCAGCTTGCTGTATATAAGTGTGACACACTTGGACACAAAAAAGGAGATCCAGGCTTTACAACAAACGTTACTCCATCTCTAGAAATACAGAAACACAAGCAAATTAAAAAACTGGACTGATGATTATATTCACAAT
The DNA here is from genome assembly GCF_009762535.1 of Notolabrus celidotus. NCBI lineage: Eukaryota > Metazoa > Chordata > Actinopteri > Labriformes > Labridae > Notolabrus > Notolabrus celidotus. The sequence goes on along the minus strand of NC_048287.1, from coordinate 13,756,576 downwards.
GTTAAAAAGAAGAACACTGCTGTTTGCCTATTGTATTGCAAACTTTGTATTTTTAAATCAGTGTTAGTGCTTCAAGAGTTGTCAGCTGAAATAATCCAAGAATATAACATTATTGTATCACTGATGCCTGCATTGATTAAACAGTATCATGAAAACATCAATGGAGCTACAAGAGAGAACTTCACTGTTTTCATAGCTTCTTACACATCCAATGAGTTTTATCTCAGGTTTATAAATGTTTTCAAGAAAAGCATTTATAACTAGAATTACACCTTTCTTACCATTTCCATAACTCTCACCAGAAATGAAACCGAAGAAGTGACTCGATGCTAATGTTAGCTGTATGGCTAAATTCCATTGCTAGCCATATTTTGATGATTTGATGTGTCATGAATTGTGTTTTAAACCTGGAATGTGCCCTGATGTCTCTTGATTTTCACTTTTTTATCTTAGTAGTTGCATCTTAATTTGGAAATGGTGACAATTTGTTGGATCAAAGCAGTAAAACATGATAACATGATAATATTTTTGCCACTCCATACAGGATTTCACTGGAAAATGGCTGCCTTGTGAAAATGCTCTATTTGCACTCACAGTTTGACAGTATTAGATAGATACATAGATGTATAGATGTATAGATGTATAGATAGATAGATAGATAGATAGATAGATAGATAGATAGATAGATAGATAGATAGATAGATAGATAGATATCTATTGTTGCCACTCAGACTATTAATCAACCTACAAAACTTCATCACAACAAACTTATTTGCATCACAAGTCTGTTAAATCACTATTACTCACCTAGAAGTACTGAAAAACAATCATCAGCTTAATGTGACTTCCTCTTGCCAGACATCTTGTGCTGTGCATGTACCTGCTTATCTTAAAGAACCCCAAGCTGCCCAAAATCCTGCTAAACCTACTAAAATGTTGTAGGAACTTTTGTACATAAATATGTATCACATGACATTTGCATGACAAAGCTAAATGATTTGGTGCAAATGATCTCCGTTAGGAGAAATGTTCTGCAAATTTAGAATCAATGCAAATTCAGAAACACATTTAGAAGTCCTGAGGAAACACAATGGCAGAATGTGCTGCAAAGAAAGATAAGACACAAAAAGGCATAACAACAGCGTTGAAAGCAAACGCACAACAAATACAATGTACCGCCAAAAAAACACACCAACACAGAAAACAATTGCAACAGAACTGTTGTTAATTAAGACATGAGGGCAGAAGTGCCAGAGGCCTATATAAACCAGAGAGAGTGAGGAAGATGAGCTAATGAACTTAAATTCAGTCCATGTAATGATAGAAACCACTGGAGTGGAATATCTGAGAGGGCTGGGCCTCAGCTTTCTACGATGAAAAACACAACTTTATAACATTTACAGAAACCCCTAAAACATTTGATAAATTGTTTATGATGGACAGCTAGGTATGCTACAATCAGTGTGGTTTAAGCTAGCTCTACAGTTAGTAATTTTGACTGACTCTGCTCAATGTCAGGCTATAAGGGTGAATGTGTTTTAACTTCAGAGCTAAATTAATCCTGCAGTTTTAGCATTACCTCCTCTCATTATGCTATGCCACTTTTTCATCTTGACAATGAATATAGGAGTTTAAATAAAGTTTGACTGGAGAAAAACTGTTAAAGTCACTGGAAAACTGTTCCATTGAGCGCCCTTTAAGAAATAAGTGCTTCTCTAGATTCCTATCGTTCACGTGCTTGCTGCGTGTTTGCTTCTACTCAAGCTGTTTTGGCTTTTTGCCGCACATTCTTTCAGTCGTAGTGTCTTCTACTGTTGCATTTGTTTCAAATTTTCACCTAAGTTAATGAGTGAATATAGTTTCAAATGGAGATTGTTTGGGCTCATAGTCCAACATCAGGCAGCAGTGCTAGACTTTGATGCCAGGCTGGACAACAGTGGTACTTATGGTAAAACAGATAAGGCATTTTCAGAGTAACTACAGAGGGCTGTAGCAACAACGACAAGCAGCAATGAGTGCTGAAAGGCCATGAGAGGTACAGGGCAGATGTTAAACACACTGTGACTGAGGTTAGACAGGGTGAGAGACAGGGCTACTGTCAGAGCCTTACTGAAGAACAAAAGTGCAAAAACAAACAGCACATGCCATGAAGAATGATTCAGTGGCGGGCAGAGATGTGTTTTTTGTTCTTTCAAAAAAGGAGTGATTTCATCTTTCCAGATCAGACCTCAAAGTGTGAAACATCTGTGCGCCGAATCAAGTCTAATCAAGCTACGATCAAAGATCTCACATCTCTGGGAAAGGAACTGCATATCTTTGGTGGAGAGGCCACGTTCTCAGTTTTCTTTCCCTGGTGATGCGATGTAGGTCTGAGCCGTCAAGGTGATGGAAATTAGTGCAGGCGCTGATCCGTAGGTCTGATCGACACGTGTGCTGGCCCGTGTGTGCTCCAAAGATCTCCCTTCTCCTCCTCCTTCTCCTTCTCTGTCATCTCTCCGTTTCTCCCATGGTTTTTCCTCCCATGGTTTATTATTACGGTATAATCGCTTCCATCTGCCTGTCAAGCCACCGGGTAGACGGAGATCAGGAACAAAAGACAGTGAGAGCGAGACAGAAAAGAGGGCAGGAGGGATTTTTCTCTCCAATACAAACACGTCTCCTCCCTCCCCTCTCCTCCTCTCAAAGTCCCTCGTCAGACCCGCTCAGAATGCTGCAGTCACTTTTCTCTTTCTGTCGAGGATATCATAATTCAGCATGACTTCTGGACAGCTTCATGCACAATTAGGAATTCAGCGGCTCTGGGCAAGAAAATGTGATTCAAATTAGTGCTGTATTACATTACTGTTTACTCATGATCTCGGCTGCCATCTCACACCCTCTCAGTTTCTTTTTGACGCCAGTTTGTGTGTGTATGTGTGTGTGTGTGTATGTGTGTGTTTGGATGCATGAACGCACTTTCACATATAATGTATACACCCAGCAGGAATTCATTTATAGAAGGAAGTGCTCTCCAATTTGGATTTCTATAAACTCACAGCACTACCAGCACACTTGTATCTCACAGCATAAACACTTACAGCTTGTTATGCTGTTCTACTCCCAAATCACATGGCAATAACCGGTAGCAATCAGCTGTGATGCAAACAAATGTGTTTGATGTACATCTTGGGTCAGCAGAGGGGCGAGGGAATACTCACTCACAAACCACACAGGACCCCCAGTCCTCTGATCTCCAAATCAGATCATCCCATCGCTCCAATTACAGCCAATCACAGCCAATTAAATCCAATTATAACCAATTATGGATAATTAGAATGCCTCAGAGATTGATAGCTCAGAGAGATGGGGCAGCAGGCTGTCACTTTCAAGAAATCTTGACACTCATTGTTTTTTTCTTTTTCTATTTGGTCACTCGCTCTATCTCTGGCCAAAAGATCACACTGGGTCTTTTCAAAGGAAGCCTTCTGACTTCAAAAGACGTCACGCTAACAGGGCAACATAGAAACAGAAATAGCACGGTGCTCCGTCTACTTTTGGCTCCCTTGTGGATCTGCACTCTGTCCTTCATTGCTTTCAAATTATGGAGGTTCCCACTGAAAGCTAAAACACTGAAATGACCACCAATCTGCACTATGCTGTTTCCTCTGTCTGCTCAGCTGGTTTTGCTTGCTGCTTTTCTAAGACGTATGACCACTCTGAATGTCAGCCATCTACCACAAAACAACTGGAGCTTTGACAGCTGGGTATTTTGGTAATGTGGTTTTCAGGCTCCAAAAGACAGAAGGCAAGGGCCTACTTTTATCCCATATGCAACTTCATTTCAAGACGAATGTCCTTAAAAATATGTATCCGTGTATTTTCAGGAGTTTCCCTATATGGTGGATGTTTTTGCAATAGTTCAAGCCCTCTCGCTGGGTGCTATGGAATGTCCACGGGTTGTGTTTTTGTATGGCTTTGAGTTTCGGACTGCCAGCATGCTGTTGTTTGACTTGGATTGATACGAGTTACACAAAGTCATATTTCAATTTTTTAGACACTGCACAGACACGGGCTAATGTGGAAAATGAAACAGTACTTTAGATTTAAGTCAGGTTGACATTCTTCAGCTCCACAGGTCTGTCACGTTCCTCCATCAAACCGCAGGGCTGCTGTCAGTCAAAAGGTCAACCTCTGACCAGGTCCTGTCCCGCCTCTTGTTATCCTTCAGTCCACTTAAGGTAGTTAAAATAAGGCCTTTTATTTCAACAGTTCTATTTTCCATTCCACAGAGCAATTGATGCTATCGTTTTGATTAAAATCACTGCTCAGATATTTGGCTCTAATCGCTGACAGAGAATAATGAGGCCTGTTCCAGAAAAAGTCCAGCCAAGATAAAGTGCATAAAGTGCAAGTGTAAAAGCAAAGTCTTTTGCTGTTTTGAGCATTTTGAAGATTGAAATAATTACTATAAAATACTCACATAAAAGCTTCCTTCTGTTGCACTTTGTCAGATTTCCAAGATAGTGCCTGCAGCGTTTTCTGTTTGCATAGGAGTTAAGGCGGACTGAAATAACCCCAACATCAAAAGGTGCTGACCTAACTCTGGATGACCCCGACTATTGGTAATCCACTCAAATTTTGTGTTTCTGGGTGTCTTTTGTAACATGAATAAGTCTTTCCATGCCTTTTTTAAGCCTCCTCTGTGTTTCCTCCTTTCTCCTGGGTTATATAAGTTAATATATATCAGTGTGGGTTTTTGGGTGGAGGGTGGTTCAAAGGAAACATGGAGGATAAACAAACAGACTTGCAGAACCTTAGAAGGCTCGGCACTGATTGCCTGTCTCAGATTGACTCTGCCCTGGTTTATTTGTCTGTGTCAGCGAGATAAACATCACAGCAACCCTTCGACAAGAAAAATGAACCCACTGGAGGATGAACACACACACTGCAGAGCAAAACCCCTCACACATGTATTCCTGTATATGCCAAGATGTTAAAATGTATCCACAAACACATAGGCACTCTCTATTTTACTCACTCACTCATACACATTCCTTCATGCCTTCCCTGGCCCCTGCCATGAAGAGACCTCTGTAAGAGCTGTCAATCAATGCTGGTCACCATGGAAGTGACTCCAGCATGAAACAAAGGCTCTTAAGAGTTTCTCACAAGGCAAAAGGAAAGCACACAGAGAAAAACAACAAAGGAGAGGACAGAAACAGACAGCGAGAGACTTTCAGGGAGACACATCAACGCTCACAAGGCACAGAGATTGACTGACTAGAGCGAGTGAGTTGCCACACAGATGAAGATTGAGTGAAAGGATGTAATGGACAAATTAGACAGAAACATACTGAGATAAAGAGGTTGGGAGGCAGAGTTTAAGATGAGTTGGCAAAGAGAGAGAGAAGGGGAAGAAGATTTTCTGCTCTTGCCAGACGTCCCATCAGGCCTCATTAACACTGCGTGAAACACACCCACACTCAAAGATTTGCCACATAAATATATATGTTCTAACTTTGAAAACTAACTTCACCTAACTACTCTGTCCATTCTAAGATTCTGAAAGCCAACTTTGGAGGTTTTGGTTGGCTGAGGTGACAAAAAGCCAGAGGGAGCGTGGGACAGTGGGTCGAGAGGTGAGGGGTCAGCGGGTGTGAAGGAGGCCTGGGCAATGGGCCTGTGGCAGCGGGGTCAGATGGGTGTGTGGGCCTCGGGCAGAGTGCCAGGCTGAAAGTCACTTGGGTGGGCTCAGAGTGGGTCTGACTGGTGAGAGGGGCATGAGGTGGAGGTCTAGTGGTGAAGGGTGGAGAAACATACTGAAGAAATCTTTAAGCCAACAGGGCATTAAAATAGCTAACCAGTGTGACGTTTCTAAAATGTCACAGTCCAATGGACCATATTCACATAGTTGACATCACACTCAAGAGCTGTTTGAATTTCAAATTGCTTTGTAAATGAGGACTATCTCATTTATCTGACCAACATGTATCATTTACTGCTTTTTGTTTGTTCAGCACTTTAAAAGACAATGAACAGTGAGAATCCAGACAGCAATCTGGCTTTATTCTGTATGTTAGTCAAACATTTGATAATGTTTGACAGCAGGTAACATTAGCAGTTAGCCCCTTGTATTATCTGACCAAACTACCCAGACAGACACATCCAAACAACATTAACACAAACTACTTAAGAGAAGTTTGGAATCCAGTCAAGGATTTCTCTGGGCAGCCAATGACAAAAACTTTTGGCAGTCTAATACATATACGTTTCATCATTTAAACTAAATATCAACATAGCAGTTCATTGCACATACAGCTATAAGAAAGGAAACCAAAAGAAAACGGGTAATTCTCAGGATGCAGTCAAGAATCCCATTAATCCAGTCCAGGTTTCCATCCATTTGCCAATCGTCAGTCAACCTCTATCACAGCAGCTGCTGGCTTTCCATGATGAGGGATGTTCTCAGACTTTAAGATCCAGAGGTTCCAAAGGAAAATCAGCAGTTAGCCGCCATGGTAACCCACATCGCCTCCTATTTAAAGACAGTAGAATTGATAGCGGAAGTGGCATTTACGGTAGAGGTGTGTCAGTGCATGGGTGTGTAGAAAGTCAGCTAATTAGTCAACACTCACTGGATAGTGTTATTGTTAGCTAGGAAGTGACTGAAAGCCAATGTCTTGTCATGTTACATAACGCTACAGTAAAGCCTATATTCCATGGTAATGTATCTTTAGCTAGTAATTAAACTCCAAGCTAACACCCCCGTTCTATAAGAAGTTGTGAAATGTTAGCATAAGCTGTTGTTTTCAGTACTCTCTAATCTGCCCCCCCCCCCCCTGAATTGATGTATAAGCAGCAATTTCTTCTTCTTCTTCTTCTTCTTCTTCTTCTTCTTGTATCTTGAAAATTTTGTAGATTCCATCCATCCATTTTCTCCCGCTTATCCGGGGTTGGGTCGCGGGGGTAGCAGTCCAAGCAAATTGACCCAGACATCCCTCTTCCCGGCGACACTTTCCAGCTCCTCCTGGGGAATCCCGAGGCGTTCCCAGACCAGGCGGGAGATATAATCCCGCCACCGCGTTCTGGGTCTACCCCGGGGCCTTCTCCCAGTCGGACGTGCCCGGAACACCTCTAAAGGGAGGCGTCCGGGAGGCATCCTTATCAGATGCCCGAACCACCTCAGCTGACTCCTTTCGATGCGGAGGAGCAGCGGCTCTACTCCGAGCTCCCTCCGGATGTCCGAGCTCCTGACCCTATCTCTAAGGCCGAGCCCAGACACCCTTCGCAGAAAACTCATTTCGGCCGCTTGTATCCGCAATCTTATCCTTTCGGTCATGAACCACAGTTCATGACCATGGTGAGGGTTGGAACGTAGACCGACTGGTAAATCGAAAGCTTTACCTTCCGGCTCAGCTCCCTCTTCACCACAATGGTCCGATACAACTCACTGCTGACGCTGCACCAATCCGCCAGTGGATCTCACGCTCCATTTTACCCCCACTTGCGAACAAGACCCCGAGATACTTAAACTCCCCCACTTGGAGCAAAGTCTCACTCCCCAACGAGAGAGAGCAATCCACCGTTTTCCGGCAGAGAACCATGGCCTCAGACTTGGAGGTGCTAACTCTCATCCCGGCCGCTTTGCACCCAGCTGCAAACCGCCCCAATGCCCGTTGGAGGTCCCCGCTTGAGGAAGCCAACAGAACCACATCGTCTGCAAAAAGCAGAGATGAGATTCCAAGCTCCCCGAACTGGAGACCCTCCTACCCCCGGCTGCGCCTTGAGATCCTGTCCATAAAGATTCCAAACAGGATCGGTGACAAGGGGCAACCCTGGCGGAGTCCAACACGCACGCACTGTAGATTCAAGATTCCTTTATTTTCATTCAACTCTACACCAGACAGGTACACAGCAGAACGAACTTACAATGCATTTGGCTCAAGACACTAGAAACAGCTGTGAAAAATAAATCTATATAGAAATATGTACAAATATTATGTACAATGATGTTTCTTAAAATGTATCGTATAAGTATAAAAAAAGGTCTTGCTTACTTTTTAATTACTTTTTTGATTGTGGAAGTGTAAAACAGAAAATTACAATGTCAAGTCTTTTAATGTATTAAAAAATTACAACAAAATGTCTTAGGTTTACATTTTCTTTATACGATGTAAGATGAAGTTGTATTGTTTGAATTCACTAAGAATGTTTTTAGTTTGGCGTAACATTTCAATTGTGATATGTAACATAAAATATACTTGGCCTGTCTTTGATTCATTTATTTTGAATAATATAATAATTTTTCACAGTGTAATGATTCATAGTAAATAACATTTGGCATAAACATCTTACATAAACCATCTATTCAATCTTTTGAGTGTATGTCAAAGAACAGGGCTTGGCTGGGGGTCAGATTTGATGTATTTTGGCCTTTTTATTAAAAGATCCTTCATCAACATCATCATCAATTGTGTTATTAAAATTGATTTAAAAAGAAGACCTTGTTGTATTGAAATTTCATTATCCATTTAAGAATAAATTGAAATAATTGGCATCAAAGTGTGTTGCATGTCTATGTTTCTAAAGAGCAGGATTTCATCTATGTCACAAATGTAATTGAATACATTTTGTTTACTGCAATTCAATACTAAATGTTAAGGATTGGCATTCTACCAGCACACCATGGACTTCTGGCTCTGGGGCAACAGCTGATTACTACTCATTGTTACGTTGTTTTATTATGGTTAATGGGTCATTTAACATGTTATTTCAACAACAAATAGGGTGCAGTGTCTCTACAAATTTCACAACCCCTTGTCTACTCAATTGTGAGGTGGCGAAAGATGCGGGGAAATTATGACAATTGTCAGATATCTTAAACAATTCTTTGTATGACATTTAACAAAGATATTATAACAGCATTTGAGCTTCACACCTTGAGTGTACAATCAGAGGAAAATGGCACCAGTGTGAGTATGGTGGGTAACACCTCAGCCAAGAAACTTCACAAAGAAACCTCAGAATTTGAGTCACAAGTTTGATGTTGAGTAAAATGAGTGCAAATTGCATGATGCCAACGAGAAGGTAGTCAAGGCAGGATTCATAGCTGAAATAAACTTTTTCATGTAAGGAATATCACCCCTGCAGTTAATGGTCTCACACATTTCCTCCCTCCCTCACAACACAGGCAAAAACCCAAACTGAAGTCTTTCTCATACATCCTGTGCCTACTTCAGCTTGGTTCAAAACACTTTTCTTGCTAGTTTTGACTGAGACAGAACCAAGAGGCAGTCAAGCTGTTCTTTAAGAGCCGGTGACATGGTGATAGAAAACAGCACAGAATGGTGACAGAAAGAGTGAAAGGCAGAAAGAGGGGGGAGGAGAAGAGACAGTGAAGAAAGACAGAGGCCTTCAGTGGACAAGAAAAATACCCACAGAGAAAGAAAGAGAGAGAGGGTTTTTGAAAAGAGGCTGAGGGAGAGGAAGCGGTAAGAGAGGCCAAGCAGAAGTAGAAAGAGTGAAGGGCAGAAAAAAAAAGAAAAAGAGAGAGTTTAAGAGATTACTTTCAGGTTCAGAGACACTCTTTCTGGCTGCTTACTGGCTGTCACTCAGTGCCTGGCTCCTAGGGGGAGGGACGGCTGGCTCTCATTGGTGTCATTCACCTGTCCGTCAGCCTGACAGGCGGACCATAGGGCCCCATGTTGTGGTGCGGAAACTGTCTGTCAGCCATGCAGCAGCTGCACATGACATCATCCAAGATCAGGTTTGGAACAAGCATACACAAACTGTGTGTATGATGTATAACATACACGCATATATGTGAATTTTCAAAAGTCTGGGACACACATACACGCACACACACACTGTGCTGCCCAACAACATACACATATTCACATTAAGACACACAGCTCCCTGAGGATCACACCTCATACTCTCTCCAATCCCCTGGCTGTCCTCCCCTTCACTTTCTGGCAGGACAACAACCATAGGACATCTGCACACCAGAAGACACACATACATGCAAAAACACACACACGCACAGTCGCATGCATCTGCAAATTCGACAGCTGGACAGTTAGACAGCCAAAGAGGAAGGGCAGATTTGTGCATACATCTTGGCTGTAATTAGCCACACACACAAACGAGGGAGATCAGCACATGAATACCCCCCCCTCACTCTCTCCCTTACCTAAACACACACACATACACACAACCACAGGACACACACATAGTGTTCATAGAGAAGGTTTGGCATGGAGACAGCACCCATCTGTTTTGAGCTAATTTAACATGGTCACTAAAACAAAGCAGACAAAGGCCCGTCCTGTGAATAATGATGAAGTGACTGTCAACTGAAAAACACTTCTGGCTCTTGTGTGTAGGATTTACTCTGTCTCTGCTGGTTCTCGCAGCTCAAATCAGTGATTTGGTTTCAGAATAGAATCATTTTGAGAGTTTTGAGCTCCTGTTATGCACTGGTAGTGCATGGGAGGAATCATGGTTGGATTTGGAAGTGCACACCAAGGACTGCTCCAGACTAAAGACTTTCCCAGCTTACTAACAGTACAAACCATCTTTCTACACATTTTTTGGTTCCTATGTGGGTTTTTTAGGTATAGTTTCAGGGCTGAATAATACTATTACATTCAATGTGTGATACAAAACAATGGAATGCAAATATGTATTAGTGATCCAAAATATCGCTTCTACAGAACATATAAACCTGATGTCAAGGTAGGCGGGGTCACTTTGGTCACATCCAATGAGTGACAGAAAGCATAATATGTTGAAAGCATGGAAAACCAATATCTTAGCCTGAAGAGAAAACTTCCACACAAAGTGCTGAGGGTGTTGAGTGTCCATCAACGTCAAATTCAAATGTCAAAAATTGACCATGTCTCAGTGACAGGTACTGAGATACATAGATTGGATTAGCTGATCAGTGCGCTGCAGACGGAAGAGCATGTCTGTGTTGTGTTCGCAAATGGTACAAAACGAACGGGCTTTCTGGTGGCAAAATGCAGTGCTGAAAAAATTCTCAGCAGGGCGTACACCTACACTGAGATGAGTGCTTGGGTTGGAGTCTCTCAAAATTAGCTAAATTACGTGGCGGAGTCAGCCCTGTCTGCGGAACACTGTAGCCCAGCTTGCGTGTGTTTTTTCCGGGCAGTTTTTCATCACAGGGGCTGAGCTGAACAGCATCCGTTGTGGCTGCAACAATTACTAGTGACATGCAACTCATACGACCCCACTTCAAAAACCTGAAATATCCCTTTAAGCCTGGCTCGTAGGTGGTAACTAGCAAGCAAACTGTGTTTGCGAATGACCAAGACTATTTTTACAAAAGCCAACTACAGTATCATAGTTTAGTTTTTTACAAATAGAAATGAATGAATATAATACACTTACATGGGTCATTTCATGTTATGGACACTTTGACTGGTGTGAGGCGAATGTAGCACTGCCCCCTAATGAAGAATGAAGACAACAGGTTACTTCTTATGATGAAACATACACATATACCTTTACTCAAATGTCAGTGCTTATTTTTTGGGTACTGACACATATCCTCTTCCAACATAAAGCATCCGCTAGTCTTACGTGTTGTGTGTGATGTGTTGTGATAGGACATTATAGTGCTCTGACACAGAGGTTCTCTTACTTCCAGCACCTTCATTTATTTGAGCACAGCCACAGACAGACAGAACCTCCATGTGAATATTACTACCTGCTTGAGCTTGTACACAGATACGATAAGAACATGTCAGTTAGCATAACTTGTTGTGAATGTAAGTTAGCTTAACTAGCCTCACATATTAAGCTACCTTACTGAATGTTAAAGTTACTTGTTTGAGTGACATTTCAATCACATCAATACATGAGCAGTTATGAAAGACACTAGAACATTGTGAGGAACAAAAATACATGTCAAAGCATATGGTAAATGGGGGCACAGGGCATTTTGGTTTAAGCCCCTCCCATGTGCTGAGACTATGATTATTGTTGCAGTGCTGCTAGTTTGACTCCCATTTGCTGTGTGTCATCCCCCTGTGTGTCATCACCCACTCTCTGCTCTCCATGTTTTTTGTCTCTCCACAGCTGTCCAGTCTAATAATGGTGAAAATGCCCCAAATACTTTAAAATAAAAGAACCTGATAGACAAGAGGATGGAGAAAGAGAACAAGTTAGGCTAAATCACCTCTTCCACAAGAGATTAGTACAAAAGGGGAAAAGAGGACCCAAGATTATAAAGAAAAGACCAGAGAAGAAAGAGACAGGAAGGAGTAGGGTCTGTAGCTCACAGTACAAAGCAAGCGGCAACCTCCGCTCTAAAAATACAGTGGGGCAAAAAAGTATTTAGTCAGCCACTGATTTTGCAAGTTCTCCCACTTAGAAAGATGAGAGAGGTCTGTAATAAATCTGTAAAAAAAACTATGAGAGACAAAAAGAGAAAAAAAAATCCAGGAAATCACATTGTAAGATTTTTAAAGAATTTATTTGTAAATTATGGTGTCTATAGTACAAAGACACAATAGAATTATGAGGCCCTCCGTGTAACAGGTACATTTTGTGTGATTAAACAAAATCTAAAATCAAGGTACCGGTATATGTTTTTTCTATATTCTGTGCTGTGTACCATGAGATCAGAGCTGTGTACTCACGGACAGGCACGCATGTGTCTTCCTGCAGGCACACGCTGCACATACAAACACACAGCAGATGGGGAAATGAGAACTGTTGAACCACATCACTGTGACAGCTATTATGACGGATGACTGTATCATCTGAAGAAAGGAAATCCCTGTCTCTCTGCACTTGTGTCCTCTCAGGTCTGACGCAGGTTTTCTGGATTGGGGTCAGAAGGTGATGTTTGAAAGGTTACCAAAGTATATAAAACCATTAAGCAACACAGAATAAGGGCTAGAAGTTAAATATGTCTAGATACTGGAAATGAGAATATAGTGTTCAGGTGATTTGTCGTTTGATTTTTCTGTTCAAGCATTCAAGATTCAAGAATTCAAGGTTTTTTATTGTCATACCAACACAAGCTGTCGCATGAGATGGAACAAAATTTTGATTCTCAGGTCCCATATGAAGCCACAATAAGAAGACACACACAATTAAAAAAAGAAGACAACAATAATAAATATAAATATTGTGCATATGTCAGGAATAGACTGATTTGAGTTGTTATGTGATAGTGTAATTGAATGTGCAATGTGCAAATCATGAGATAGTTGGCTGACATAACTGGTCAGATAAGTTGCATTTTTAATATTTCCTGTTGCACCTTTTTGTTTTTCTTGCATTCATTACAGCTCATAGGTTACCCAACTAAATGTTTACAGCAGCACCATAAGAAGAAAGCATGTTTTGTCTCTGCATAACCCCGCCGACATTCAGTTTGCACCAATCAAACATCTTCATGCAGACATTCTTTTTAAGAAGCATCATGCTCTGCTGAATGTCCTTGCCTCTGTCTGTGATGTGGTGCCTACTGACAGTCGTGTCAATCGGCTAGAGCAGCCAGCAGTCTGTTCATACACCATGACGGTCCACAGATTCTTTGAATGCCTCGCATGGATGCTCAAAGGGTTCAGAGCGGTCGCCTCGGACACTGTTGCTCACAGTTACGTCTCAATGAGATCACACAGGGCTGCTGCTCACAAAAGAACGTCCTGCTATTCATATGCTGCTATAATTGATGTTATCTCTGGGTTTTATGCCTTGGCGTATCAGCTGAATGGGATCAAGCTGATGACTGTAAATCTGTATTCATATGGCAGTGACCTTTGGAGTAATAAAAATGACGAACGGCATGATGGACAAAACTGGTTATGTCTCATGAAAACTGCTGAGTGAGACTCATTTGCAAAGCTTTCCCTGTTCTTCTACTTTTCTTTCCTCCACCCCTCATCTGGTTTTCCTCCTCTGCTCTACAGCTTAAAGTGATCTTGTTATTCCAGATGGCTGTGTGCTATATGGAGAACAGACAAGAGGTATACTTCATTGAAAATATGAAAATATGTCAGCATGCGGACATCATTATGGCAGCCCAGATCATTTAAGCGCCCCTGAAATTACCTCCAGGCTTCATGGAAGAAAAATAATAAAAGTGTGTGTGCACAAAGGCTCGTATGTATGCCTCCGCATCTGTACAAAACTGCAAATTTCAAACACGTGTAAGTCTGTTCCTCTGAAACCTTGATAGCAAATCATATCTAGCGCTAACCCAATTAGCTTTACATCTGGCTTAGAATTCGACAACATCGAGATAAATAATGAACACAAGACAAACTGAGACACACAGTCTCTGAGGGAGAAATGAACCGCAGGGGCAAGATATATGTTTAGCATTCCTCCTCTGCTTGCTGTTTTAGATCACTCAGATCTGCACAAGGGGAGAAAATCTCCATGTGGGTCTCGGTGGCTCCTTAAATCTGCCTTCAGTGGGTCCTGGAAGTGCCCCTTCGCCAAATGAGCAGCGTAAAGCATGCCCCAAGGTACAGCCCAAAACGACAACCAAACAGCAGAGCTGTCAGCCCGTGAGCCAATACACTAAAACATGAATGCTGCCGAACCATTGGGTTTTATAGCCTACAACTCCCAGTCACAAGCCCTCTAATGCCCCGTTTAACAAGCTGAAAATCCCCCATTTATTCCCCCTCCATCTCCCTTTAGGAGCTCCTCCATTACTATTCACAAACAAAGACGGACTGAAATACGCTCCATGGAGTGCGTATATGCTTGCAATGGTGTTAATGCATTGGCGAGGTGAGGGAATAGATGGCGCTCAGTGCAAGTGTTGTGTTTACATTCATGCACACAGAGCATGCACATAACATGCCTTTGCACTAATTCTGCCTTTTGAAAAATGAGGAATAAAGGACAATAAAAATGTCCTGAATCTAGTTTGATGATGATGTTTGACAGCTTGTGAGGCTGGGTTTGTGTGCAGGTTATGCTCATTAAACAGAATCAGAGGTACTTAATGATCCCATGGGGACATTCAAGTGTTTAAGTTTCTCACTTTAAAAGAGAGAGGCAATAGAAGCACAATAAGTTAATTGAAATAAAACATCAAATATAATAAAGCCCTGAAGCTTAAGTAGAAATTAATACAGCTGTAAAGTAAATGTAATAAAATATGCGCTATGTGTTGGTATGTGCATTCCTCAATGATAAGTAGCAGAAGGGAACACATGCATGCGATAGCTTGAGTAGTTATGGCACATTGCATCCATATTGAAGTTACTGCTAATGTAATGCAACATTAATGATAATGCTTATGATGTTGACATTGGGTATTTATTGCACAAGTAAAATATAGGTAGCAGCGAGGATAATAATGCATGTTAAAGCAGCCTGGTTAGTTATGGCACCTTATACTTATTGCACATGTAATAAAAGTATATGAACACATACAGTTATACAGACTACAGAGTAAATGTCCATTAAGGTTGTAGTGCACTACTTAAAATGAGTGAAAGTTAGTCCAGTACAGACGATTATGTAGGTTTTAGCATAAAGATGAGCGAGCAGAGGGAGGAATAGAGATAGTGAGACACTGATGCTGTGGGGTGTCCGGTGAGAGTTGGGGTCAATCTCTCGCTCTGCTCTCCCATCATGAACACAGCAGATTGGATGAAGTCTTCATCAGCGTTTCACTTCACCAGTCACAGTCCTGTGAAACCAGCACCATGTCCCCAGCACACACACACATACAAACACACACACAAACACACACACACACACCTACACACCTACACACACACACACACACACACACACACACACACACACACACACACACACACACACACACACACACACACACACACACACACTCCTCCCTCCTTCCTGCAACAATAGTGTCACTCACTAAGGCCGAAGAGACACGGGGAGTGCTCCATCAGGGGTGTTAGCCACGGGGATCAGTTGCTTTAAACTAGAGAGGAGGGGTGTGCTTTTACAGGCTATCATGTGACAACTGTGGATGAAGACGTTTGAAGTTTGGTCTCTTATTTATTGCATGTATTGCTCTTTCAAATTCAGTTTGTGAGGATGATAATGCAGCAGAACGGGCAGGAGAAGAGCCCTGGATTGAGTACTTGTTAAACATCCTTTCCTGTTTGTGTGCATTTAAATCATCATCAGATTTATATTATATTTTCCTTAATTCTCACTGCAGGTTTCACCACTCTGTAGTATTCTTTCCACTTCATTTTTTTTATAGCTCAAACTATGGTGTCTTATTCTGCCATATCTGGGAGAAGAAATTAAATCAATTTTGAATCCACGGCACCAAGTAGCAATGAAAGCCCTGACTAAGTGGATCTGGCTGGCTGGATGAGTGGTTACTTTTTCCAATGAGGTTTTGTTTGCTTGTTTGTTTCTCTGTTTTTCCATTCTGACATACAGAGGGATTGGAAACATGCAAACTGTCTTAGCGGCCTAACAAGGGTATAGTGGTCTTGGAGTGTTTAACACTCCTCAAACAGCCAAACGGTTTTCCTTAATAACCACTTTTTGATTCTTGTCAAGCATTGGAAATCAAGGGCTGTGAGTCACGCTTTCCATCAAAGTTTTCATTCATGTTAGGGTATGTGAATTTATCAACACTCAAATTGTCATGTATTTTAAAATTTCTTCTAGATTTCTTCACTCAGAAGTTCCTAGAAAAATGGTTCACAGGTGAAAAAGTACCGACTGAAAAAACAAAAAGAAAGCCCAAAGAAAGTTTTCAGATTTTTAATCACCTCAGTTGTGTGGGAATTTTGAATTTCTTAACTATCTTGAAGGATAAGCAGCCTCACTGATCTTCACCAATACCTCCAAACATTTTTTTCACCATGTGTTTATAGTCCTGGGAGGACATGTTTATGTTCGACACTGTGACAGGTCTAGAATCCTCAAGAGGGCTATGATGTGGACAGGAAACTCTGAATCTCTCTCCCCTCGCAAACATCGCACACATTTTCCCTCTCCTCACCCGTTCTCTAAAATAACAGCTTTGACACGATCCACGCCATGCTGAGGGTAACTCGAGAGCAGCCTGCTCGGACATGAAGCACTGAGGAATCCCGAGGCGGTGAAAGAGAGGCAGTCAGGGAAACTGGTTACACGCTGAGGCGGGTAGAAATCGATGAGATGGGCAGGACCCACTGGACCTGGCCCCCCGGTGTGATACACCCAGACCATCTGGACAGGGTGCAGGCCAACAGGGGGCTTACAGTGGTGTAGTGTTTTTGACTTAGTGAAGAGGAGCTTTCAGCACATGACCCTGACAGTAAACACGGTGTGAACAGGAACTTTTGGTGTTAGTAGTAAAATCCTTCTCCCTACTTCTCCTGGTCACAGAACTGCAGTCAGGCATCTGTAAACATCTGTCAGCCATTGCCTCCCTCGCTCACCCCTCCTCCTGCAGACCCCAGCAATTCAGCTTGACCTTTGACCTTTGACTGAAGAAAGAGAAACTGTGTTTGTGCCAAAAATTTGCAGAGTGCTGCCTTTGATAACTACCTTAAATAGAGACAGATTGCCTCAAATGTTTTTATATGGATAAAAATGCTATCTTATAATCAAATACTTTACAGAGTTAAACGGTTTGTGTAATTTCCAAGGAGTTTTTTCTTTCTTTTTCAAAGCTTTGTAAAGGGAGAGCTTGAAAAAAATCAAGATATATATTTGACTGAATTGTCTCATATGTGCCAACTTGCAGTTCAGAGACCTATAATTGCATGTGCCAGAAAGGAAGTTAGGCTGCTGCATGTGATACATAGAAAATATTATTTTTGAATCATAGAAGATTTTGGTTTTTATCCCTCTTAACCAGCCACTTGGAGTAATAAGATTTGTCTGCGGTTCGGACACTTGAGGCTCTGATCCCCGTCATTTCAGCCTCTCAGCCTCTCCTGGGATCTAAACCAGCACCAAAGATCCGCAGACACAGACCAGAGACCCTCATCAGCTCTCCTACTGCTGCCTCTCTCTGGAGCCTCAGCTTTCCCCTCCCGCCCACGCAGGCCTGGATCCCCCTCCCAGCATCAATTACAGCCAATCCCCCGTAGCGCTGGCCCCTCCCTCTGTGACCCCAGGGTTCACGGAGTCAGGGAGGTCAGAGGTGTTTCTCCCCGCTGCTACTCCAGGCATCTCTCAGAAGTCTATGTGACTAGAGCCCCGCGGGCCCTGCAGGTTGACACCCACACGACCCACTGCCAGCTGGAGGAGAGCGGGGTCCCCTCTGTTTTAGTCAACAATGGTCTGATCCAGTCTGTGCATTTTGCATTTACATTTAGTGTTTTTGGGTCCTCTTTCCCATCGATCCACTTTTCCTGTACTGTAACTTTAATGCTTGTGAGTTAAAAAGGCCTGTAACGACCACGTTAAAGATCCTCTTAACATGAAACCTATTGTGTTATAAGTTACACTGCAACTTTATTTGCAACGTTTTCTTATTTGTCTTGAATAAAACAGATTTTGTGATGACAATTTTGTTTGGTTTCTACCCATTTATTTGATTTTTATTTAACATTTCAATATGAAATGTGCTCTTTGCGTCAACATCTTGTCAGAAGTTGACTTCACAGATTAACATAAATAAAATAAAACAGAGGACTGTCTAATGATTATATTTTCACTTTTGACAAACTGCTGAATTTTAATAGTTGATTGTTTAATTATACTTTTAATTGCATGTTAAAATTTATATTATTTTACTCCATATTAAGTCCATATTCACAATGTAGACCAATTCTTACCAATGTCTTGATTTGGTAATCAAATAAATGCAATGAAGTCTTCCACAGTGTTGACTGGCCCTGAAGTCAGTCGCCATCCATTTAGCAAGCACTGTTAACTTCTTCCATTTGATATTATCCACTGCTCTGCAGTAATTTGCACAATGTAAAACAATGTTCACGCTGATACATGCTTAGCTCTCAGGTGGTAGCTCAAACTTGAAGTACTTCAGGGATATTTTAATTCCATTTGACAATGGTGGAAGGAAGCAGGAAGACAATGTGGCTGCTTAACTACGGTGGGCCTAAAGGGAAAAACTAGTCGGTGATATAACAAAAAAATAATAATAGTGCAGAATTTTCGACCTTCAATTGCATTGTGATTACTGCTGACAGCTGTAAAATAAATAATGACAGGGTATATGTATGTTGCAATAGAAAGAAGAATATCTGTTTTATCTTCACAAAACACAAAGAACTAAAATCACTGGAGCCAGCTGTGTTTTTCAACCATATCAACAGTGATAATATGAATATGAAAAAGTGAGCTTTTGACCAAGAAAATCAATGACTAATGTGATAAAAAGGGTTTGCACAGATCAGTTTCCTGGTAAATCCTGGAATACTCTCATGCTGAGAAAAGATGCCAATATAATCCATTTTAATCCATTTACTTTTATTTGCTCAGGAGGAATAGAGGTCATCCTCAATAGTAATTGAATAGATGTGGCAGTTTCTCCACTCTTCAAATTTAACAATGAAAGTGAAGAGATAGAAAAAGAAGCAGCAGAATAGCTTTAAAAATGTGTTGTGGCATATCTCTGTGTACAATGAACTGATGTAACACACCATCAACATGGTTAAACAGCGAGTCGACCAGTCAGGTTGTTTTGTCCACCCCAGCCTCTTGACATGGAACTCAGCCCCTCGGAGCAGAACTATATTTCTGCCTTGGTACACAGACCTCACAGTGTCAATACCAGATGCATTATCTCTAATGGGAGAGTCTGAAGGTGGAGAGATGAGGAGACAGGAAAGGAGACACAGAGAGAGAGAGAGAGAGAGAGAGAGAGAGAGAGAGAGAGAGAGAGAGAGAGAGAGAGAGAGAGAGAGAGAGAGAGAGAGAGAGAGAGACGGTATCTCTATTGATTAACTGGAAGAGGACCTCCACTCCACCCTCTCCTGTCCAGACATATAGGGTAATAAGGACCACTCTTCTCCACTGCCATCCCCCCTCCTCTCCTCTCTCCTCACCCCAGCTAGAAAGCCTTTTAATCAGCCCTCCAGGGAATACATGGATATGATATGGGAGTAAAAAAGGAGGGTAAGACAGAGGGAGGAAAAAGAGACAGGGTGAGAGGAGTCCATTAGTGAAACAGACACAATAGCTACAGGAACAGAGCAGGCACAAGGAGGTTTCCTTTAGACATAAAAAAGAACACACATCCTGTATGTTTGCACACGAATAACATGTACCGAAATGTATATACATTTGTTTGGCGCATGTCTGGGCTGATTTCCACCAGGTCACATCACACAGAGCTGTTTTTCTGCTCAGCCGGGGCCGTTTTCCTCTGTTTATGCAAGGCCTTTCTGTTTTCTTTTCCAACAAGAAGGCTGCCAATCTCAGTGAGCCAGACTGACTTTATCAAGTCAAACATCGCAGTCTCTGACATCAAACCCTCAACTGCTTCTCGTGCTGTCTCCTTTCTTTTTTTTTTATTACTGTCGGCACCTCTCCCCATTGTTGGCCCCCTTTGGCTCTGGACTCTTGAGATGTGGTGAGAGAAAGGGAAGTGGGGAGGACAAAGTGAGGAAGAGCTCTAAAACATGAGTGTGGATTGAAGCAACTTTGATATTTTTATAAACATATTTAGATGTTTTATGCTTGTATCACAGTGAAATTGACACATGGAGGTACATCATTTAAAAGGGTGAGCACGGTTTCTAGTTGAGAGAAGTTAATGTCTCAAAGCTCAGACCTCATGGTTCAAAAAAGCTTAGACAGTAGCACACTCTTGTGGTCAATGATGTACTAGCACTTTGGGGCAAAATAATGCTTTGCAAAATGGCATCGCATGTTATAATCTGAAAATGAGGATGAAAGTTGTGAACTATTTTATCTTGAATAACTACGTTTGTGTAATAAAGCAAGCAGTCCGTCATTTCTGTCAATATGAGATGCATTACCGCTGATGGAGTCAATTATAATCTCTGCTAAGTGGACAAAAACAAAGCGCTGTGTTCTGCAGACAAGTCTGAGACATAATGCAGAGGAGGTCTGCACAGTCCATCAGCATTAAAACAAAACCTGCATTGAAAAGAAAGAGAAATAAAGCCCTGAAGAGAGCATTTTTCATTATTACAGCTCAATTTGCAGAGAGCAAGCCCAGAGTAAAATTGCTTCCATATGCCTCCGCTGCGGGGCGCCACAGAGTTTGCCAGGACGGCCATATTAAGTTTTATGTCGATTCACGCACTATGATTGGCCTACAAAGCGTGGCTGGGCGCGACAACTGTGAGCCAATGGTAGGGCAAGTTGGCGGTTCGCTCCGTGATTGGCTGAGAGAGGATGTCAATCAAGCAGCGGAGGGGTCTGGAGGCAAAACAGCGGCCAGTCTGTTGTTTTTCTCTCTGGAGGACAGAGGTCCGCAGGAAAAGACGCTCAGACACTCACACACACACACACACTCTCTCTCTCACACACACACACTCACAGCAGCTTATCACAGACACTGCACATGATTGTGACAACACATTTATAGTTAGATCAAATGTATATATATTTAATTTAATGGCCTTTATTACATTTACATTTAAATTATATTTTTTGTGTCGAATCTAACTGTGGCCTATAACTAAATTTAAATAATTGTATAATGCTGTAGCTCCTATTAAAAAAATAAAACCTGATTACTGACCATACATTTATACACCACAATGTATCTTGTATTATACATTCGAGCTAGGTTGAATAATAGATGAGATTATAATAATGGGGTATAAAATGATCATATTTTCTATGATCAGGTGACTTGAAAAATTAAAATTGTATTATTATTTGACATGCACACTTATTAAGACATTTGTAATTTAAAATGAAATGTATAGTTGTTAAATTAAGCCTACTACTGCATTGATTTTTATTTTAACCTTTTTTTTTTAGAAGTATCTTATTTGAAATAAAAAAGCATGAATACCTTAAATATGTAATGTTGAAATAACCTAAATGCAAAGGGGTTCTTAAAAAAATTAAGGGATTAAATCTTGCAATTTTATAGTACTTGCTGTCTTGTTTTAGAATATATATATATATATATATATATATATATATATATATATATATATATATATATATATATATATATATATATATTAATCATGTCTTCAAACCCGCAGATGATGCTGCTCTATAATGTAAGACCCCTGCAGATTATAATAAGGCAGGGTGTCAAATAATAGTATAACTGGACTTTTTAAATTCAGGTTCAGTAACAGGAGAGTTTCCCTGCCGAAAGAGACGAATAATTGAACAAAACTCCTTCTAGGAATTTAATAAAGACTAAAAATGCACTTTCTAAAACACTCAGTTTGAATTGACATCGCAATAGCTATGACTCTATATCTAAGAAGACACCAGAGTGAAGGAAAATCTGGTCACACGAGTTTAAACTTTAATTCCATAGATTAAAAAACAGAAGAAACAGAAAAGCACGACAAAATAGTCCCACTGAAGTCACCTCGATTTCCCTCAGCTTTCCCATAAGTCTTAGCGGGTGAAAAATATGGAACGCATGCGCATTCGCCTCACACAGACCATGTATAATTCCACCAATCCGCGTCGTCCTCAGAGGAGTACATGGGTTGATTTAAGAGCTCGCCCCTAATAAATCTGTCAGAACTTCACAAACTTGATTTAAATGTGTTTCACATCGTTATGAAAATACTTGTGGATTATTCTGATGACTGCGTGCTGGCATCACATCAATCGGAGCAGATTACTCTTCACAGCTTTCTTTAAAGCGACGCGATTTGGAGCGTTTAGATTCTGGATTTGTCGATGTGTAAATCCAGCATGGGGCGGACCGCAAGTGTCACTTGTTATATTTAAAGGGGAGTTATTGTAGCTCTGCGAGACTCTGGTGTAGCGCATAAACAGCTTGGGACTCTAATGTGAAACATTTTTTCAGAGGTGGACTATACAATTTTAAATATCTAAGCGGATATTTGCTCGAGTGTGAATGTAACATCATTCAATCTGCTCCGTAGCTTAACAATGCTGCACTGAAAACTAAAGCATTTGATGTAACACAGAGCAGATAAGCCTTTAGCACGCCTGACTTGTCTGACTGGATTTGTGCCTGTGGTCTGTTGCAGGGCACAGCTGTCTGCTGGCGAGACCGTCCAGCTGACAGAGACAGTGTGTGTTGAACTTGTGTTGAGCCATACTATTTGAAGCCACTCTTAGTTGTTCCTTAAATGGGATACGATTGTCTTAAAGTATTTGTAATACAGCAGTATCAAGAGGTCTGTGCACTATTTCCTTGATGATTAGTGTTGATTTTATTGCAGATAAATCTACATCAAAGCAATCACATTGAAAAGAGGAAAGAAGGCAGTGTAGTATTTGGACCAAGCATGAGAAAGCATGTTAGTACACTTGGTCCGACCAAGTGTACTAACATGCTTTCTCTGTTGGTCAACTTGGTCCTCACCAGCTCACTCTTCTTTGCTGTTTTTGTTGTCGAATTCAAAATGTTTTGATCACAATTTTCATGGGCATTTCTTTTATCCTGTTTCTTTCATTACATTTAATTTAACAAAACAATACACTTTTCAAAATTAACTCAAAATGTATTCATGGTTATATCGTAAATTGACTAATGAACATTAACTAACACCATCAGGCTGTTAAATGGGGGGAAAGCTATTGACACATTTTTGGATAGACATCTTCCCTTGTGGTCGCGTCTTTTTAAACAATGTTTGCATCATAGCTCTTCTATGAAATTACCTATTTCATTTTATTGGAAAATGCGCCTTATTATACTTGTACAAAGGTCAATGGTTTATCCATTTTAGTTATATCTATTCACCAGCAGGGGTCGCAAGTGAACCTCTTCACGGACAATCTAATTTCAATTTGGCCTCAGCAGATATCAGCCGATATCAGCCCATCGACTGCCTGGTCCTTCTTTGAGACTCTGAGTTTAATCAAATCCTGTTTTCTCTGACAGACTATATCAACATTTTTATCAACACAAAGAAACTGGAAAGAAAAAAAAGCATTTTGTTTTACTAAAATGGCCAAAGGTGTCTACAAGTAACTAAAACAGGTACAGGTAATTAGCTTCACTGTTTTTACTGTACTATATTCAATACTTTGGACTTAATTATGTGAAAGTTTAATTTGGCTTTGAACATTTTTAAATTATGTTTTACATTACACATCCTAACAAAAGAAATGCTTAACATGAATGATATCAACACGTTTTTATCCAAAATAATACAATTATTCATAAGAAATAAGCCTACTTTAACTTGCCTAGTTAAAGTAAATATTTCTGATCATCATCTGCACTCTCATTTGAATATGAATTTTGACAGCATTAAGTTTTTATTAGTTACCCTTATGTATAGGATACGGATGCTTCTTCTATTACTAGACAAACATTAATGTGTGTGTTTTACTAATCTCCTAATAAACGTTTTCAAATGGTGCAATCGGTGTCTGCTTTTAATCCTGTGTGTATTCTGGTCCCGTTATTTACCTCAAGGTTGCCCCCAATCCCCACTGACTATAGCTATCAAGACCTTGGATAATGAGGTAAAAAAAACACGTTGTCCTGAACTCACAGGGATCTTGGAGGTCTGAGTCCGTCAGGTCAGAAGTGCTTCAGAAATACAATACAATCTATAGTTTTTCTAACTTACCCAGCTGGAGGGTTCAGTCTCAAGAGGTTAGAGGAGGTAACTTAATCTTGATTCACACCCAAGAGCAAATTAAATGTGCATGTTCTGCAAAACATGAATGAGATGGAGTTGTATAAATTAACCTGTGTAAAGTTGTAGTTCTAGCTTAAGCAAAGATCCAATACACAACATCCTTGACAGTAAAACAACCACTAGGACTGGATTCAACACATCTGATGTTTTTTGTGTGTGAAAGGAAAAACTGACCATATCACACAATTTTTAACAGTTATTTGGGGGGTAGCAATGCTTCATTTACCATAAAAAAATATAGTTTTTGTTTTTGCAGCTTCCTATTTTTTTCCAGACTAATGGTGGACAATGTCCTACTCTTATAATAAAATTTGAAAATGACCTCCATCTCACTGTAGAATCACATACGGTGCTTAATTTACTGCAAGCATTTAATCCTTTAATTTGACAGAAATAGCAGTTTAACTTAATTAATTCCTCTCTAAATCTAATCTTGTAGATAATGACATTTGTGCATTTCAATATTGTACTAACGAAAAGGGAATGTTATCAGAAAACCCATCTAAATCCTACTAGCAGATTTGCCTTATTTTCAAATTGTTTATACCAAACAGGATTATTTGATCATTGTGTTTGTGAAGCAGCATTTTAACTTTGAAACTGGCAGGGATACATCTATGTCGTGTTGATTTGTTTAATCCAACACAATCCACTGTTTAGTGCAGATGTTCCCAGACTTTTCAGCCTGCGACCCCCAAAATATTGGTGCAGAAGACTCGCGACCCCCACTGTCCCTCAAAGTGATTTAATGTGGCTTCATCTAACTGGTCTGCAGAAAGTTAGCCTACCTTTATGAGCGTGTGGCTGTGTTTCCTGTGCCTTTATGAATCATTATAACCTACTGCTACTGATACTTTTGATAAATAACTGTTCACTAACTCTAAACTTAGGAGTCATATGGCAAAAAGAAAGGCAGAAAACTCATTACATTTTCTATTTTCCAGGTTTTATTTCAAGTGTAGCTACTATTTTTGTTGATATTTTTTACTATAATGGGTAAAATGTACTTTTTTTATATAACTTACAAAAAAAACCATTCTGGAAGACATCTCGCGACCCCCCATTTGTGTCTCAGGACCCCCCTGGGTCCACCCGTGGCCAAGGGTGGCACTGGCACTCCTTGAAATCCAATAGGCCACCCCAGAGTCCACCCCAAAATCCTAAACTATGATTGGCTATTTGCCTTGTCAGAGGTGGGGTTTCTGTTAAAATTTATAATTTGGGATGAATTAAAATGCTGACAGATTTCTTTATTAGTGCCCTCAAATGTGACTTTGAAAAAACACATTTTGTAAGACCTTAAAGAATTAAGCTTAGAAAATGTATGCCACTTTGTCATGTTTTTTTTTTTTAAGTCATAAGGAATATAACAACTGTTTAATACTGTAATGAAAGTAGGTTGTGAAGACAGAAAGGGTAAATTTTATTTATTTGTAAATGCACTGGCCACCCCTGCCTATGTGAGAGCCTCAGTTGGGCCACCCCGGTCAAGAGGTTCTGGACACGCCCCGGGTCCCGACCCACACTTTGGGAACCCCTGGTTTGGTACATACCAAGATCCCACCTTATCCCCACTTCTCTTCTCCTTCATGGGGGTTATGCTATAGTTCAACAAGTTCAAACTGTAATTCAGCCACTTACCAGTAGGCCACATACAGCACAGATGCAGGTCAGTAGCACAGACGTCCCGGAACTGCAGACTGTCCATGCACCTGAGAAGTTAATTTGGATTTATGTATGATAGGGTGTTTAAAATCACTGACAAAATAAAATTTTTTTTAGTATATACGTGATTCAGAAGTTACATCCATTTGGTTTCGGCTGTTATTTGTATGAATAATGTTTAATTTGTATTTGGGTTGGTGTTGTTAGTGAACAACAACTGTTCATTGCTCCCATTGGCCAGAATCTGAACTGACACTGTTGTCATCCAATCACATCGTGGTGCGGTGAACTCTCCGGTCCAATCTGGACCAGCTATGCAAATCTTGAAACGAAGTTCCCCAGCAGCAGCACTCTCTGCTGACAGCATTTAGCTTTTCAGATGTTTCATTTTCTCTTTAATTAGCAGCGTCAGGAGCGTTCTGATAGCAGGTGTCACCGAGGACGAACTGCAGCACTAAAAGGCAAAGAAAGGAGCAGATCCGCTATGATTTCTCCTCGAGGTTCCCGGTAATTAAAGCTGATAGCTCACTGCTCATAGCTAGCATAGCTGCCTAACGCCGGTACAGGCGGACCTCTTTGTCTGACAGGGGAAGGCGTGCTCTTTTGTTCGGCTATTCCCTTTGTCCGATCGGGAAAGAGGAACTGTTGGGTCAGGATTTCACAGTTATCTGCAGCTCCGAAAGTATTTAGAAAATGCAAATCGCGAAAAAGTACCTCACAGAAGGTCTGATTCAGTTAACAATCTTACTCAGTTTGATTGGAGTTCGTGTTGATATCGACAGCTACTTAAGCGGCTACTACTCGCCTCTGATAGAGATTAACTTGGGTCCTAGCTCAGCCTACACCCAGACACCCTTTCATAGTTTAAGAGACAATCTAGACGGGTATAGTGTCCACCCGAAATGTCCTGAATTGGACTACTTCTTTGCAAGTCGCCGGTTGTTAGACGAGGTGAGAAACCTCGGCTCTCCGCGGTTCCCTACTCAGCTGAACGCATGGCTGGTGCACCAGGTGTCTGCCACAGACAAGGCTGACTGTGGGCCTTCAACCAGCAACGACACTGACACCAGCTCGGGGGTAGAAAGCTCCGGGGACGAGGCCAGAGGTGACAGTGAACACCTGCCGGACAGAGGCCAGGATGTGAGCCAAACAGCCCCTGAACTGGGACAGGGGCCTTGTAACGCTGGAGCCTGCGGGTTTCTTAAAGAGGCAAGTGAATGTGTGGGATGTAACATAAAGTGATACAGACCGTGCTTGTCAGTTAGATATAAGAGGACATAAGGTTGGCTGACAAGTAAAAGAACAAGATTATCTTTGTTGATGGACTGGGTTGAAACTTCCTCAATGTTAACAGAACAGCTAATGCTAGCAGAAGCTAACTAGCAGCACCAGCCCATGTTATACAATGATGGGAGTCAATCCTGGAAGTCACTTATTACATAGTTGTTTCCTTGCTGAACCAGGAAACAAGATAACATAACTTGATAACCTGTTGGCAAAACATACCCTGTGCATTCACTTTCACTTTGATTGGCTCCACCACTGCTGGGTCACACATTTCAACTCAGAGATTAACTTCTTGCCCAGTTAGATTATAGCACATTCATTCATTATGGAACTATTTAATATGATTTTTCACCAAACTTGGCTAGTTCAAGGAGTGAATTATAGAACCAGGTAACAGGAAAGTCTTTTATGTACATCATTAAGAATGCAAACGCCTGCTGCACCTGTCACACTTAACCGTGGAGCTTGTCACATTAAGCCCTCTCTAAAGAGTCAGCAAAGTAGAATTAACCTAACATGTAAGACCCTAATAAGAGCAGTGTGACCACTCAGCTGTCCACGTATTTGCCAATAGGCTCTCCTACTGGTGAAACATTGATTGAAACCCAATTGTTTCAGATCATGTGTACCCACCATCTATGTTCTGCACATGCTATTATGGCTTTAAAGCTGTAATCACACCCACACCTTTCTATTCAATCCGAACAGTGATCCAGTTTTTCTAGCTCAGGGTAGAAACAGCTGCTCAGTGTATGTTATGACCTGAAGGCAGTTGATGTCGCCGTTTGTGTAACTATACCCCCTTTCTTCAGACCCAGCCGCCAGCTGTGGGCCTTGAGAGGTGGAGAAGTGAGGCTTAAACCCACACCCTGTTTGCTTACACAAAAGCCCCCCCCCCCCCACAGGGTTATTATTTACAGGGATAAAGTGCTATTGACACATCTTTCATTCTCTACTCTTATTTTTGTAAAATGAGTAATAGCATGACTGTTTTTGGGGAAGGTGTTTTGGAAACACGGTGAGTTAAAAGAGAGGACTACAGCTGTAAAGTGTAAAAGATCAATAAATATCCATATTAACACAGCCTTCTGTAGCCGACAGAGCATTATTAGTACATGTTGACGAGCACAGACAGAGCTTCAGCAGATCTGGGCTGGTATAGACGGCAGTTTGTCAAATTTTTGCCTCTAGCATTAATATAGAAACAAATGTAGCTGTTATTCTCCTTTTCAAATAGTGGAGAATGATTGCTTTTATCATTCAGGCATGGAAACAAGTTTTTATCGCTGTGGAAGAATCTCAAGACTACTGTGTCCTCAGCAGACAGCTGGTGACCCAAATGTAGTACATGGTGTACCAGGGCTTGTCTTACAACTTCTAACAGAGTTAGGTTGTCAGGGAAAGTAATTATTACTCCAACTGTTATTGAAGCAAAAGATCCCAAGTCTGAGCTTCATACACAAACACACATTTCTATTTGTAACAGAACAATGTCTAGACCACAGAACGCAGGGTGATAAAAGAAGTCAGAGTTAAATGTAATCTGTTCAGCTAACCTCTGTTCCCCCCCTGAGTCACAACAACTGCTCATTAACAAAGCTTTTCTCTGACACAACAGTAGAGTAATCCTTTCCTAGGGATTTTCTGGAAATGTTTGATTTGGGTCACCAAACTGAGAAACTGAAACTGTCTTTGGTGTCAGTTTGTTAACTGACTTTTTTTTGTTGCCCCCCCCCCACACTCTCTGATGGCCTTTTCACTATCAGGAGTGTGATGCTAAAGTCAAAGAAGAGGAAGAGCCGGCCCCGCTCTCTCAGCTGGCCCACAGCTCCACACTAGAACATGAGGTACGATCTTGGTTTGACACAGTAGGCTCCACTGTGAAAATTTTGCACATATCATAGGTGTTAAAATAGCCCTTGTTATCTGAAAAGTAACTGAACTGTTTTTCTTATAAGAGATTATAAGTAGACAACACACTGTTTGTAAAGTCGGTCTCAAAATATGTATCATTGTTTTACAATGTTAAGGAAATTGACAACATTTTCGATAACCCATTGCCTAATTTCAACCTCTAATAATTCTGACATTACTTCATTACTGTCACCATTCTGATGACAGTGGTGTTATGGTAATTACTGTGTGTATTGCATGGGAAGACTTTGTGTTTAAGTCCATATTGCTTATGATGGAAGAGTAAACTACACTTTAAATCAACACGAAAGACACATTTTCTGCTACATAACATACCACTAACTCTGCCTATGTAACATTCTCCCATATTACCTTTTATAGGGTCTGCTGGAAGGCATCACTGCACTCAACCCTCCTCCTGCTATTGATATTGACCAGCATTGGAGCAACTTGTTCTCTCATTCCTTCTCGGACCTTGATGTAAGTATTCTGCTGATGTTCACTACACGTGCCTAAGAACTAATTCAACAAAAAAACGTGAAATGTCTGATTTCAAACAACATAAAGCTTAATAAAAAAGCAGGGCGGTCCCTGCCTTAAAATTCTGTTCGTTAAATCAGATTTGTTTGTTTCATACAAAGATTCAATACTAAAAAGAGCACCATAGAGACACTTAAAATTAGGGATGTAAATTTTAAGTATTCTTTGTGATTGATCTTTGGAAATGTTAACGATCAATTATCGATTTAATCAACAAAAAAACATGAAGCTTTCTTATGTCTAAAACAATGCCAAATACGTTGTTTTCCCCCTAAATCCCATGTTTCACAGCAACAAAATGAATATAACTGATTGTATTGAATACAGGTAACATGTTTAACATGCTGAATATCAACAATCAGACTCATAATAAAAATTATCTGCGGACAAAATCTTATAAAGTGAAGGCTCATACTACTATTTGTGGTTTTACTGCAAAAAGAGAACTGAACAGAAAAGTACTTCAGATCTCAGTGTCCAGTTTTCTGCCTACTCGTTCTTATTGAGGAAAATGAGCATGTGTACACTGTCAAGTGTCAGCTACGAACGCAACCGGGTTATAATCAGTCCAGCGACAGAAAAGCTCAAATGGCTCTGATGTTGCTGCTCTGCAATTTGCACCAGTCTGTTGGCTTTGTATCCAAAGGTGGGGAAATGTCCTGTTTAATGTTGTCAACCTTCGTGTCTGAGTCTTTGTTGGCAGCAGTTGCGTATTGATCCTCTTTAAAAAGCGAACGTGGAGACCTGGCGCACAGCCGCAGCCGCCAGCTGAGCATCTCTGCTGTGTGCAACACCTTTAACCAGCTGAATCACATCGAAACATGCTTTAAACACCTCCCTGGTAGCTGAGTGTAATATGAGACCACATGTTGTTTGTTCCACTTGATGGAAAATTGAAAAGAAAAATGCATGTTTCCAGTAAGTTCTTAACAATCACTTAATCGATACTGGATTAATTGTGCACATACCTACTTAAAATAGATGATTTTTGTGTTGTTTCCTGTTATAGTCACTTGGTCCCTGCTTTTGGTGAAGATTAAATTAGATTGACTACTGGTAAAAATCTTCCTCTGATGCTTAAGTGTCAAGTTGAGACTAGTTTTGTAACGTTTAGTCTGCCATATTGTTGGTGTATTGGATACTGCTAAAATTATCCAAAGGAGTAAACATTTAAAAGACAAAATGCTGCTGACTCAGCTACTTAGTACTGCTGCTTAACTTCATTAATTTTAAGGGGCAACCCTGCATGGTGAGAACCTTCAGTGTTTTGTTTCTGTGGAGATCAACATGCTGTGGTACGTTTTCAAAAAATTGCACAACTGAGTTTGAGTTCAAATGTATGTCTCATGTAGGACTTGGACCCCCTTGTTACTGGGCGTCTGTCAGACATGGACACAGACATCACCAGCGCCATCAGCCAGAATGTCAGCTTGCATGATGCCATGGTAACATGTGCCAGAGTATTTGGTGCACAGCCTGAAAGAGCTGAGCCCAGACTGGACACCCAACAACGAAGAGCTCTCTTCAGACAAGAATCTACAAGCTCTTCACAATCAGACGCGTTGCCAGGGATGGCACTGGGCCTGGCTGCTCTTCCCTTTGCCTCAGTCTGTAGTTTGACTGGAAATGGCACTCTGGGTGGCTGTCTGGATGAGGCAGTGTTTGACCAGATCAATCAGCTTCCAGGTTTGGGAGGCCTGGACACTATCGACACCCAGCTGATGGAGGGTCTGGAGGGCATAGATACACAGGCTCTGGAGGACATGGACTCAGACTCTGGTCTCTCGCTGGAGAGCAGCTCTGGAGGTCCAGTCTCCCCAGGTTGGTTTAAATCTCAACTAATACTGTTCCATTGAATGTCTTTATTTCCAAAATACAGAAATAGTATGTCATTCACACTCATACAATGACTGACTCCTTGCTCATGCAGACTCATCAGAGATGTCCTCATCATCTAGTTCATACTGCGAGGATGAGTGCGGAGCTACAGGCTACAGCAGTGAGGTGGACTCTGTCCCCCCTAAAGGCATCACAGACTATGCCACAACTTGGTCACCCATTGATGAGAGTGAGAGTGTGTGGCATGACCACAGCTACTCCTCTACTGCTCTCTTAAACCCACCAGCAGTGACATTTCCTCACAAAGGGATCAAAGAGGAGCCTCTCAGCGACGATGAAGGCCCATTTTTGGATGAGAGGGACATGAGTCGTGACGAGGTGCGAGCCCGCGCCATGTTTATCCCGTTCTCTGTCCTGCAGATCGTCAACATGCCTGTGGAGGAGTTCCTGGAAGTCCTCGACGGTCATGGCTTCTCCCCTGAGCAGGTGACCCTGCTGAGGGACATCCGCAGGCGGGGGAAGAACAAACTAGCAGCGCAGAACTGCCGCAAACGCAAACTAGATGCCATCACAGGGCTTCAGGAAGAGGTGGAAAGGTTACAAGCTCAAAGAGACAGGCTGCTGAGGGAGAAGCAGCTCACAGCCAAGACAATGGGTGCTGTGGGCCAGCAGATCAAGCAGCTGACCAGAGATGTCCTGGCCCGGCTGAGGGATGAGTCGGGACAGCCCCTGAACCCAGAAAGATTCACCCTGCAGTGCGGGGCGAATGGGAGGGTTGAAGTTCAGCCAGTGAGACGGCCTGCCACATCTACTGGTAACAAAACAGACAAGAGAAAGAAGGAGAAGAAGCAGTGATGCAGTATTTCTAACTCAGACTTTGATTTTTGAGTATTTCTGAACTTACTTGCCTGACTCTGGTTTTGGGATCTCCTCTTCTAAAGTTGGTGTGGTTTCACCGCTGTTGGGAGCCTAAATCGGCAAAGCTGCAAAAAAGAAAAGATACTTTGAACATTCAAGAAAAAAAGAATAATATCTGTAAATACAACTTCTCATGGGAAAAATGTAGCTTACACACTGGACACTCTGCTCAATAAAGATGCACAAGGCATCCCGGGGTGGTTTAGGGGACGAGCTAAGTTGCTGGTGATACCAGTTTCTCTCTGTGCCTGTTAACTTTAAAGTAATGAGTGTTACCTTTTAACAGACAAACATAGTCAACCAGACGTGTCTGAAGTCAACATGGCCGGCATTGTGACAGTTACTGGATAGAGATCTTGGTGGAGGCCTCTGTGTTTGCTTCTGTGTAATCTTGACCCTGCTCAGTATAAGGAGGAGGTTAACCCTCATATTTATTAAATTGTCTGACGTCCCTGGAATGCTTTTGTGAATCAAGGGACATTTAAGGGCAGTATCTTTTTTCACAAGGTTAAGTTTAAAAAGTGGTATGACTATTGGGACATCACCTAATTACAGTTTACAGGTCTCTTCCCGCTATTTGAGGACATGTACTATTTCATAGAAATATTGGATTTTGTTGTTTACCATATGTCTTGATGACATAAAACATACCAATGATTAAACTGACAAGGCCTTAAATTTGCATTGAAGAAGTGTTTTGGATATTGTGTTTACATGATTCTCAGATGCACATTCTCACACCACAAAAAAGGCACGACCATTTAACGTTTTAATTTTTTCACTTTTGTTTCAAGCACAATTTTGCTCAACTCATTCATTTCAATCATTTGGGAGTTTTTGCAAGATTATATTCTACCTCACAATTTAGTTTTCATGCAACATTTTTGCAAAGAAGAAAAACAACCTTTTAGGGGAACAAAACTGCAGTCATTTTATAAAGTTTTTTTTAAATAATTAGAATGACCCTAAAATTGACTTTTACCTCCAGTCTCTGGAAGAAAAAAAAACAATCAGCATCCATAGTATAGGATAACGGGTTGTTTCCAAGCGGCAACCTCCGGTCTCAAGCGATGAAGCCCATGCGGAAGTGTTATAAACTGCAATACATCGAAAATCCGCTTGAGGCTGGCTGCAGAAACACCGGAAACCACATAGACACGAATGGGAAAAAGATGATCTTTGCAGCATTAATAAACATGTTTACAGCCTGGTTCAAAAAATGGCTTGGCCCTACGAAGCTAATCTCTCTAATGGCACACACTGTACGGGGGGTGAATTTATTTCTAACGTGACGGTTCAGAAGATATTAAGATTACGAGTTTAGCCCAAATATGGACATGACTGACGTGACTCCCGGTCGGGAACACATAGCTGTTGGCTAAGAGGCTCAAACTACGTCACACTCTGCCTGGTTGAGTTCAGCATTTCCAATATGGCTGCTGCCGTCGATTTGCTTCAAAACAGCTCTCAGGAACAGATGGGTGACGTCACGGATACTACGTCCATATTTTATACAGTCTGTGGTTGTTTCAGATTTTGCTTTTCATATAATTGAGATTTTTTGAGTTGATAAAGTATTTAGTACAAGTTGCTATCTTATTGGATTGCACACCACTTTGTAAAGGCAAGTGAGTGAGTAAAGTGAAGAACGCTGCGTAATAGTGAAGAGTGTGACTCATTCTTTTATTTTTTTGTAAGTCCCTCGCAAATTTGTATTTAATTTTCTGGTTTGACCAAGTTTACTTTTCTGTCTGTATAAATTTCCAACTGTTTTTCTTTGTTGCTGGGGGCAAATGTTTTTGATTGCATGGTGATTGTTGAATGATGTTTGAATATTTTTTCTTAAGGCTTTTTGAAATGCACTTGCAGATGTTGTTTTTTTTTCTGGTTTAAGAAAATAGAAAAAAAATAAACAAGATGTTCTCATTCCTGTGCCAGTGTTTCGCAGAGCTTCCCCAATCTCAATAACCAGCCTTCATAAGGGATACCTTCCAGGTAAATGCGCCGGAGTCCATACAAGAAGAAACATCTGTACATTTTATTTTACTCACTCTCCATGGCTAAAAAAAAAATAATAAGAAGACATTCATCCATACATTGTATTGTCCCATGATGAGTAATTGGTTGTTTATCTCAGAATAAAAAGTGTTTTCTCTGGACAACAAGTTTAGTTTTGGGGTAAAGGGATAAATTAATCCATTATCATTGGAAAATAGTAACTAAAATGTGGATTCATCTCAGTTCAAAGTCACTTTATTGATCGCTTACTTTCAGTTTGAGGCACACTCATTGGAACAGGTGCTGAATACAGTATGCAGACATGGCGGCTTCGTTAAGGCAGGGGTTCCCAAACTTTTCAACCCGCGACCCCCAAAATATTGGTGCAGAAGACTCTCAACCCCCACTTTCCCTCAAAGTGATTTAATGTGGCTTCATTTAGCTGGTCTGCAGAAAGTTAGCTTACCTTTATGAGCATGTGGCTGTGTTTCCTGTGCTGTTATGAATTAACTTACTGCTACTGATACTTTTGATACTGAACTGTTCACTAACCCTAAACTTAGGAGCCATGTGGCAAAAAGAAAGGCAGAAAACCCATTACATTTTCTTTTTTCAAGGTTTTATTTCAAATTTTTCCTGTAGATATTTTTTACTTTAATGTGTAAAATGTACTATTTTGAGATAACTTGAAAAAAAAAAAACATTCTGGAAGACATCTCACGACCCCCCAGGGGGTCCCGACCCACACTTTGGGAACCCCTGCGTTAAAGCCCCCCTGCGTTAAAGCCTTCGAAGGCAGTAACACTGAAACTTGTTCCTAACCAGTACGCGCAAAGTCAAACGCGTTTTCCTTCCAGGCTCCCGTAGAGGAAGGACTCAGGGTTTTGGCGCCCGCCCAGTGTTGCAGGCTAGAGATAAAGAACAGGTTGACCGCGTGGTGAAGAGTCATCAGAGGAGCGACGACTCTTGTTTTCAGGGTGTGTGTGTGTGCGTGTGTGTGTGTGTGTATGTACGCAGAAAGTTCATTGGGAGCACAACTTTGTGTACAACTTGGCGTAAATTTCAGTGCTTTCACCAAAACGATCCGGAGGAAGCTGTGCTCTATCGGTTGGACTTCGAGGCGGGCGACGCAGTTTGAGCAGAAAGAGTGAGGCACAACGTTACCAAAACAGTGTTACAAACATTAGCTATAACATTTATTCCTGTTCACGTGAGTACACTATCGGTGTATGCTAACACGTACCGCTGTAATGTGTTTGCATAGTGAACCATCAGCTAGCTAAATGTCCATGCAGGTATTCAATGATTAACTTTTACTATTCGGGCCTTGAAAGGTGGGCTGAGTCTTTTAATAATGGCGCATATGACGTGATCTGTGCTTTTGGAAATGTTAATGTTCCATCAATAACTCGTGCTTTGGTTTGTTTTGTTACACACGCATTGTAACAAACCATGCATCCTATGTGTCTATGTCAAGTTAAGGAAATCACCTTTAACGACCAGGCCCGGAATTATATGAGCTAACGTTAGAGTTAGCATGCAAGCTAATCCGTACAATCAGTATCTTACATTGCTAGATCGAATATGTCTCCTTTTACTGCATATCCATGAGTATGAGTGTGCACCATTACCCAACGCAGTGTTATTATATCTTACTGATTACTAGTTATTCAAATAACATCAAATATCTCCATGTTTCTCTTCCCTTCAACGTCATCTGTAGCTTCGTGGGTCACCACGTCGCCTCCTTTCATTCATTCAGATATTGTGCTTGCTAAAGTTCTCTCTCTCTTTTAGTGCACAACATGGGGAAGAAGCAGAATATGAAGACGAAGAAGGATGCACAGGAGACTCAGGAGGAACCTGAGGAATTCGTCGTGGAGAAAGTGCTCGACCAACGTCTTGTCAACGGGAAAGTAGAGTTCTTCCTGAAGTGGAAAGGATTTACAGAGTGAGTTATCTGGGACAGCTGGAGGTGCTTCCCTGATATGGGGATGTGCTATGCTTTTGTGCACAGTCACTTTATTTGCATAATTAAGCTGCTATTCTCACTTGAAACTGGATTGAGGTTGATGTTTAAAAAGGGCTTTGAGATGTAAATGATGACCCCCTCTTCCTGCTGATTTCAGTGCAGACAACACCTGGGAGCCAGAGGAGAACCTTGACTGTCCGGAGCTGATTTCAGCATTTTTAGAGGCACAGAAGAATGTGAAGGAGAAGCCTGCTCCCGTGAAGAGAAAGGCATCAACAGACGAGCCGGAGACAGAAGCCAAGAAGACAGATGTTGTAAGTTTGATCAGTAGTTTAAAATGCTAATGTGACAGAATTTGGGACAAACAATCAGTAGGATAGTTTTAAATGTTAAAGAACAATGTAAATGGTCATCCAGCACATGTATTAGAATCACAGTGTATGACCAAGCAGCAACCTCTGGTCTAAAAATACGAGTCCAATGCGGAAGTGCCAAAAACTGCAGTTCATTGAGTATCCGCTTGAGGCTGGCTCCGGAAGTACCGGAAACCACATACACACCAATTCAAAAAAGCTGATCTTTACAGCAGAAGTAAACATGTTTACAGCCTGGTACAAAAGACGAGTTTAGTCTGGATAGCTAATTTCTTGATCGGCACACACTGTACGGGGGGTGAATTTTTTCCTAACACAGCAATTTCAAAGATATTGAGATTACGAGTCTTCAATGTAAGGCACAGCTGACTGACAGGTGGGAACACTGTAGCTGTTGGCTAGGAGGCTCAAATCACTCCTTGACGTCACTCGCTCGACAGCAGCAATATGGCTGCCACCGCCTCAAAACAGCGCTTCAGAAACAGATGGGTGACATCACGGATACTACGTCCATATCTTATATAGTCTATGTGTATTACTCAGTGGCTTAACTTGTGAAGGTTGTTTGTTTTTATGTTTTTAGTATGGTAACTGTCAAATATGTTATTGTTATGTAATTTGAAGATTACATAATTTTATATCATTTGGGTACCATAAATCTTAACTGTATGAAAAGCTTATGTTTTTTATGTGCCAGGGCTGTGCTCTCTCACCAACATTCTTGACGAGCTGGATGGAGAGGGCAAGCCCTTGCTAATTTATTGAGGCGTCTCTTTATGACAGATGTTGCACAAATGTTATAGTTTATAACCAGCTTACTTCCTTAAGCAAAGAGCAGCTAGTTCAGATGAATAGAAAAAAACACTGTCCTGGTAATATCCATAGACTGTATAATAAATGGACAGTCACTGTGAGGTCACTCATTTGTTTCTGAAGCTGAGTTTTGAAACCTATTGTCAGCAGTTGCCACATTGGAGATAATAACTTAGGTCAAACTAGCATGAGGTGGAGTTGAGGTAGGCCTTTTCACTAACAGCTACGATGTGCCCGCTTGTCAGTCAAGTCAGCCATGCATAACTAGACAAAACTCTTAAGTTTAATATCCTCAAAAAATAACTTATAGCCCTGCACAGTGTGTGCCAATTGAGAAATGAGCTATTCAGACCCAAACCGTTTTTTTTAACCAGGCTGTAATCATGTTTATTTTTGCTGTAAAGATCATCTTGGTTTCCAGTGCTTCTGCAGCCAGCCCAAAGTGGACGCTCTAGGAGCTGCAGATTTAATACTTCCACATCAACTTCATAACTTTTTATTTTTTGTAAAGTTATATTTTGGGGGGTTTAAACCTTTTTATTTAGAATGAACAGGACAGAGCAGAAAACCAGGAGAGAGAGAGTGGGAGAATGACATGCAGGACAATCCAAACCCTAGGCTAAATCTGCACCCTGGATTCATATTTTAGAGTGTAAACGTTCCTCCAAGGGAATGCATAATGTCTCTCTTACATGTGTGCAAACTACACTGCTGCACAGAGACACTATTTATCCTGCAGCCTAGTCTGGGAAGCACATAGCCCTTTGCGCTTGCTTTCTGAGTTAGATGTTATGTTTGCATTGGTTTAGTGGGCTCAAAAGCCACCTGTAATATAAGCCCGCTGCATATAAATGTCCCAGATATATTTTAGGATTTACAGAAATAAAACAAAATGTGTAAAATGCATTTTCAGAACATTGTTTTTGGGTTGTTTTAAAGTTAGTTAATAAAAAAAAAAAGCGGTGTAAAGATAACAATCTAAGGCAAAGTAAATGTTTTCCGATCTTTGTTAATTTTATGTAGAGCTCCTTTGAGCAAATGTCAAACCGGCAACTTACAAATCTTTGAAGATTCATTGAAGATTTTAAAATGCCTGTTTCTATAGCGCGCTGTCAATTTCTCATCTGACACCTACCCTGCAGTAAGGGTGATGGCCATAGAAAATTACTATCAAATTACATCAATCTTGTCTCTGATGGTCTTGTTTGCTTTTGTAGGTCAGTAAGATTTTTTGGGGGGGGGACATGTTCAAAAGGCCATTTTGGTCCCCTGCAGTTTTTACCATCCAAAAACAATGTTACGCTATAGTAAACAGAGACACGTCAAGCACTAGGACCGAGCAAATAACAGCCGATCGAGCTGAAGCCCATAGACATGCTGAAGCCTGTTTCCCTTAGTTTAGACTGCCCACTAGCTCATCAATTGGCTCTGCCGTTTCTTGTGTGATTGGCCATCCCTGCTGTCACTCCATCTTGCTTGCACACTGGTCTGCTAGTTTCCGAGGAGGAGTCCTTATTAATCTGCCACTGTAAGTTGTCGTTTGTTCTGCCTGGGTTACGTCAGCTAGAGGGATTGTAATATTAGAGGTTTCATTTACATTGACATTTGAATCGGTGTCCATGTGCGTGTGTGTGTATGTGTGTTTGGTAATGGATGTCTAAAAAAAGAAAAGTTGACAAAAGAGACTTCTTTAGAAATCAAAGTGCAAGTTACTCAAAGAAATGCGTTACACCCATCCTGCAACACCTTCACTAGCTCCCAATAAATCAGCATATCCACTTCAAGATCCTCCATCAATTACAAAGCTCTCAATACTCTTGTAAAGTATCATTGAGTTTTATTTAAAGTGCTGATAAATAAAATGTATTATTATTATTAAAAATGTGATTTTATACATCCAAACTCATGATAATTTTGTAACTAAGTTTTTTCCTCTAACTGTATCATCAAAATTGATTATTGTTGCACCCCAAATTTTCCCACTGTTCATGTCATGCATCAATATATTTTTGTCAGATGATGGTTAGTACAGATAAAGAAGGAGATGCAGTAGGAGAGGCTGGAGGAGGGAGAGCAGGAGAGGCTGGAAGAGATGGAGGAGAAGAGGCTGGAGGAGGTAGAGGAGGTAGAGGAGGAGAAGCTAGAGGAGGTAGAGAAGAAGAGGCTGGAGGAGGTAGAGGAGGAGAAGCTAGAGGAGATGGAGGAGAAGCCAGAAGCTCACAGGTGAGGTTGAAAGAA
Organism: Notolabrus celidotus; assembly: GCF_009762535.1. Taxonomy (NCBI): domain Eukaryota; kingdom Metazoa; phylum Chordata; class Actinopteri; order Labriformes; family Labridae; genus Notolabrus; species Notolabrus celidotus. The sequence continues at coordinate 13,716,290 of NC_048287.1, read as the reverse complement.
TAAACATATATTAGTCATGAGATTAAGGATTGTGAAAAATGCTCAGCTGACCTTATTGACAGGTGGGAACACAGTAGCTGTTGGCTAGGAGGCTCAAAGCCCGCCTCTTTGTCACACTAACTTGACAGAAGTTAGGTTGAGTTCAACATTTCCAATATGGCTCCGACTGACGATTGGCTTCAAAACAGTGCTTCAGAAACAGATGGGTGACGTCACTGATTCTACGTCCATTATTTATACAGTCTATGCCTGGGATACTTATCATGCATGAGCCTTTTGGTCCTGATCCAACATTGTATCTATGTGTTATTAAGATTTAAAGTTTTGGCAGATTGCCAAAATGACCTTCAACTTTGACCACCTGACACAACCACATCCATTGTTGATGAGCAATCCTACCATGGCTTTTCAACTTCAATGTGTCTACTACATGCTGAGCATCGTAGGACTTGATCAGAGAAAAACCCTTGGACTAGTTTCTTATTCGTAACCTAGCGAATCAGGTGTCAGAATTTGAAATCAAAACGGCTGACTTCCTGTTTGGATTTCTCCAGGACAATAAGAGGCTTATTTGTATGTCTTGATATGATACATTTGCCTATACATTGTCATGCATGTAGGTTGAACTGTCTTAATGGACTAAAATTTCAAAATGTAAGGTGGCGCTATTGAGACATTTTTTGTCCACGCTGTCACTTCTGTGTAATGTTTATGCAGCCTAGAGAAAAAAAGTAGCAGGAAAAAAAAAAAGGAAATAGTAGGACCCAAAATCTCATTGGTCCCAAATTTACATGAAACAATTTACTTATGTGTTCTGTTGTAACTACTTACAGGCAGAGAAACCACGAGGATTTGCCAGGAATCTTGAACCAGAACGGATCATTGGTGCAACAGACAGCAGCGGGGAGTTGATGTTCTTGATGAAATGGTGAGCACAGAAGTTGTCAATCTTTTATTTGCATAAAGCTCACACTGTTATCTTCCTAAAAATAAGGTGTCATCTCTCTCTGAATATCAAAGATCCCGTTAGTTAATAAATTATTCCTTGTTATGATAATTGTGCTTTAGTGTAACTATAAGGAGAGGCAAAATGTACATTTAGCTGTTGCTGTTTCTGATTTCCTTCATTTTAAGTCAACACTAATGTGATATGATCAATAATAGATCTGGAGTAGATGTACCAAACTTGCTGTAAAAAAAATAAATTCTGTGCTTTATTTTGTTCAGGAAAGATTCTGATGAAGCAGATTTGGTCCCGGCCCGAGAGGCCAACACCCGCTGCCCCCAGGTGGTCATTTCTTTCTATGAGGAGAGGCTGACATGGCACGCCTGTCCAGAGGATGAAGCTCAGTAGGACTGTCCCCCTTGGTTCTGCAGTTCCTTGCATCACCACTTCCCTTTTCCTCAGGACTGATTTGTCTACTCTGGCTTGCCCTCTAGTTTTAGTGATCTTAGTTTTATTTCAAAGATGTTTCAACCCTCGCATTGTTCAGCAGTCAAGGAGAGCTTTGTTCTAGTTCATATGATCTGGATGGATCATTAAGAGAGCAGGTGATGGTTTTGTGACCTTTGTCTTCCAGTAGCATTATGTTTGATGTGAAGGAAGTTTAGTTAAACTATACGCTTTAATAGAAACCACCAAGGTCCATATTAATACACAAATAAGTTATGTAAATTCTAAATTTGTCAGTTAAACTGTTGACCACCTCCAGGACCGTCTGAATCAGTCTCCTGCATGAGATGGATTTTTTTCTTTTTACTCTTGTTCTACTGTTTTGTTCTCAAAGTGAATTTTGTATAATCAGCTTGTAAATATAATTTGAAGTTCTAATAAAGGTTTATGTGACCAAATTACACGCTCTGAACTGTGTAGACTGTTAACACTAAACTATAAAAATCAGACTAAAATAGAGACCAAATGTTGATCTAGGTTGTAATTTCTTAAAAGATTTTCGTACATAAATGTGCCACAGCTGAAAATGTGAAACAACAAAGCACACATATTGAAATGATTAAATAGTGTCAAAGTGCAACATCTGTGATAACGGATTCCCCAATGTATTTACATGTTGCATGTTTCCAGGAGAATGCTTTCAAGGTTTCTTTTTTCTTACTGCTGTAGTTCTGTTCATTTCGGCGCTGTCTGGCAATCCAGAAACATATTTACGTGCTTGTTTTAGATTTTGGATTATAACCATGCAGATGTTGATATTGCTATATGATGTTTTGAGGCAATTTTAAGCAGACTGTGGAGCTCTACTTCATCTTTGAACTTAAACATAAATGATTTCTACTCTTTGTTTCCAGCACATAATTGGGTCTGATCATTTTAGAAAAAAGCTGCTTCTGTTCTGAGTCACAATGATTCCAATGAAAATCACTGTGTGGTGATCACAGAACACAAAAAACCCTTCCCTGTTAGTTTTTTTATTTTTGAAACTGGGCACACTGAACATGTTCAGAGCTGTTCTTTGGTATACAGTCCTGCTCACCATTATTGGCACCCCTTATTTTATGCATAACCTCTACAATATCTTCAGAAAGAAATGAAAATGTACCAAATTTATATTATCAAAATCTTTTAATTGGAGGTCCAAAGTACTTTAACAAAGAAAATAGTTGTTTCAAATTAAATATGGTAATTTCAAAGAAGAAACAGAAAAAACAGCATGTGCAGCAATAATGGCACCCCTCTTTAATATTTGGTTGTACACCCTTTGGCAGTGCTGACAGCCTCCAAACATTTCTTGTAGCCATCTATAAGCTTCTTGCACTTCTCAGCTGGTATTTTCTCCCACTCTTTCTTTGCAAATTGTTCAAGCTCTTGAACTTTTGTAAGTTTCTTTTCCCCAATGGCAGATTTTAGCTCAAACCAAAGATTTTCAATCGGATTGAGATCAGGACTCATTGCTGGCCATTTTGAAACAGTCCATTTTTTCCTTTTTAACCATTCCTGCGTGCTTTTGGATGTGTGCTTTGGGTCTTTGTCTTGCTGGAGGACCCATGATCTTCGACTCATACCAAGTTTTCTTACACTGGGTAGGACATTTCACTCTAAAATGTCTTGATAATTCTCTGATTTCATGATTCCTGTGATACGGTCAAGGCCTCCAGTACCAGATGCAGCAAAGCAGCCCCACAGCATTATGGATTCTCCTCCATGCTTAACAGTTGGTAGGGTGTTCCCTTCCTTGTAGCCTTCATTGCGCCATCTGTAAACAAACTGTTGGTGTGCATTGCCAAAAAGCTCTATTTTTGTTTCATCTGTCCACAGAACATTTTCATAGAAGGATTGTGGTTTGTTCAGGTACTCTTTGGCAAAGATTAGTCATTCTTTTGTATGTCTTTTCCTCAGCAATGGTGTCTTCCTTGGCCTTCGCCCATGCAGCCCTGTTTGGTTTAGTGTGGAGCGTATGGTACTTGTTGAAACCATGACCCCAGACTGTTCCAGGTTGGCCTTCGGGTCTTTGGATGTTTGACGTGGGGTTTTTTCTTTTTTCTATTATTTGCACCAACCCTTGAAGACTTCTCTCATCAATTTTTCTCTTCCCCCCATGTCCAGGGAGGTTCTTGACAGTTCCATGCTTGGCAAGCTTCTTAATAACATTACGCACAGTTGAAACAGGGATACCAAGGTCTTTAGAGATTACCGTATACCCTTTGGAGGTCTTGTGTTTGTTAATTATCGCACTTCTGATGTCCTCAGACAGCTCCTTTGCCTTCACCATTGTGACAAAGGAACAGGGGACAACAGATGGCTTTTTAAAAACAAGGAAGTCATCATTCATTGGCTAATTCATGTCACATGGGCACAGACAATTTATCCCAGGTGATTCTCATTTGTAATTTACAACAGGTGAGTCACAATGTGTTCCCATACTGAATTACAGGAAAGGGTGCCAATACCAGTGACACAGCAAGCCTTAAGTTTTTCATATTTTTCCTCCCATTGTTTATTGTTTTACATTGTTGTTTATCATTTGCTTTTTTGTATCAACCACAAGTTCTCTATAGAAAAAAAATGTTTAACTTGATTTATTTTTTTCAGAAGATATTCCACATTATGTACTTAAACTTCATGGGTGACAATAATGGTGAGCAGGACTGTATACTCCTGTTTGGATATATTTAGGTTTGAAAGACTCCAATTTTCACTAAATTTAGTCTTGAATTAGCAGTCCAGGTGCACCTAAAGAAAAGTATAGGGTCAATATGATTAATGGCTTCAGTTTATGATGAGAGCAAGTCCTTCTTTTAAGATTTGATTTATTTTTCCATTTTAGAACGAAATGTCCTTCAGCATTTGTTTTACCAGAGTAAATCATTCTCACCCATATTATTCTTAGTGACACCCTCTTACACCATTAAGCACAATACTTACCAGTATTATGAGAAGAGCTCAGCAGTTTTGTGTGTCTCCCTGGACTTGTCGCCAGATGGCAGGTCTTTGCAGCAGTTGAACGTAGTCTTGTGACTGGCATTAGGGCATGGGAGATGGACTTTGGACCCCTGAGCATTAGTGTGTTATTACTTTAGGCTTTTATTGTTAAAGGGGAAAAAAGCTGACAAGTCTGTTCAACCAAAGCAAGAGCTGGCAATTATTTTCTCACCGAACTGTTCCAAAAAGGATGATGAATGAACCAACTGTTCTGAAAATGATAATGCCAAAATGCTAGTGGGAGTACTGCGGTGGCAAGAACGCTACACTAAATCTTAGTTTTTTATCGGGATTTGGAGTTTAACAGTTGAAAAAAGTGCACAGGAACAAAATCCCAATTCTACTTATGTGTGAAAGAGCTACATCAGCTTCTGTATGTCCACCTTGTCTTCTCAGCTGTAACTGGGCTGAAATACAGATGACCTGCAGGTACATGTGAAAATCTTCCAGCAGCTCTTCTCACATTTCATTGGTCATGTTTGAACTCGTACACCTTGATTAAATCAAACCTCTTATCAGTGCAGCACAGTCACCCCCTGTATGCAAAGCTCAGAACATCTGAGCACAAATATCACCTGTACAATAGAAGAAGAGTGGACACATGAACACACTAGAGTTACAAAGTACATTTTTGTCAATATTACTGGATTTTCTTTATATGGTTGCAAGATATTAAAAAAGAGGAACTTTAGATTAATTCGTAACACAATGGCAGCACTGGGATGTCTGTAATATAAAACAAAACCTCACTGACAGCAATTTTAATATGAACGGGGAAAATGACTGGATGGACATCCCAGAATGTATTACTACATTGTAATCTGTAACTTTGTTTGTACAGCGCATTAGTTGTCTGTTGTCCAGATCATGCAGCCCTTCCTTGTGTTTTCCTCAGCACTTTTTCTATAGCACTAATCAGCCATAACTACACAAACAGATTATAGGCTTTAAACCTAAGGACAACTCTCCTCCAGTAGCCAAACATGATAGCTGAAAGTGAGTAAAAGCCACTAAGAAACCTCCTATTGCTGACATGACTAAAGATAAGGGGATACCTTTATATGCAAATTAGGTGGGTATATCCACCCCCAAGAGCTCCACTTTAGGCACAAGAGTATCTATAAAAGGTCACAGGAGTTGTGTTTAATTCCACAGCTTGACTGGAGGATTTGGAATAGACTCTCTCATCAAGGTATGCACTTTCATACATAACTTTAAATCTAAGTTGTATGGCAGGTAATCTGTGCACAATGGCTAATATTGTTCTTTCCATTGTAGCTTTACTGTCTGGTTTGTTTTGGAATTTACAAACATTTCCCTTGCATTCTCTGCTTTGTTTACAGCTTGGTGAAAGAGTAAAAGCTAGTTATAGCAGAATAAACTTTTGTCAGTGTGCATATCAGATAACAAAACAGCTTGAATGAATGCTAAAGTAAGATTGAAATAGTTAAAATCCTGCAATTGTAAAAATCCTGTGTGTAGTTTAATAGAACATTAATACAGTGATCGCAGAATATCCCTAAATCCGCTTAAGACCTGTTGCTGCTTAACTGTTTCATTCACAGTAACCTCTTTTTCTCTATGGGAAATGCTTACTCTGCCTGTGCAGAGTCAAAAATGTACCTCAACAAAAAATGTCACTCTGCATAGCTGCAAAAATCCCTGTGCATTTTTGAATGCCATCAGGTGATAATCAGAGTATTATTCATTCTTTGTGTCAGGTTTATGGGTTGCACTGCTTTTTCTGTTGTGTTAATGTGTTACTGTTGTGGATGACCTGAGCTCCACTCATGTTTCACACATTTTGGTTATGGGCAGCTAATTTACATTTAATAACTTATTTACATGATCTCTTGTTTTTTTCTTATGGGGGCATGTGAACAACATTGTTGTGGAGGTCACACAATGGAACATTGAATTGGAATAGATGGGGTTAATCAGTACCGGGTACTTTATGAATAAGAAAAATATATTTGATAATAATACAATATACACAGAAAAGCATGAAGTCATAGCTAACACAAAAAAAATCTTGCTACTTCTGCCACAGACCAGCTACTTTGTAGTATTCACATTTATCAGTATGTTTTGATTTGCACTAAAATCAGTTTGTTGACAGTCACTGTGGTGGAATGGTTGATTGATCAACCTAGACAAAAAGATTGTTACTTGTAATGTAAGTTACAACTAGCTATATGCTGAGTGATAGACATGCAAAAGTCCAAGTGATGTTGTACTCTATATCAGCACTCATGAAATGCCTCTTGTCCAATAAAGTCATTTGGTTTCAAAGATATGTTGTGACACACTCACAGAGGGTACAGATTACTGCCAGTTCAAAATGCATTTGGTGAAATTCCTTGTCTTGTCTTATGGTTTGTTGTTAATATTTTTGTAGGAGTCATAACATTGATTAATGAAGGAATCAATCAGAAAGAATTTTATTCACAATGTATCTCAAGAATACAAAGAATTTGACTCCGGTATTTTTGTGTACTCCCTACAAACCTAAATAGACAGACACTAAAAATCAAGTACTAATAAAAAAAAATATGCTTTATTTTATATATTGAATATTGATTTATTTTTGTTTTTTTTATTGAATTTAAGAAAAAGTCAGTAGTTTCTTTTTTCCCCATTTTAAAAATGATTTTATATATTAAGCTAGTCAGACATGTATTCCTTGATATTAGATTGTATTTGAATTTATCAAAGTATTCCGTCCATAACACAAGCCTAGTTGACCTAACAGTCGTTGAATTCAAGGTATACTGAGGCCTCAGAAATACTGGGCACTAGCAAGTCAGGTTATTGACTTTACTCCAGATTTGTTGTTAATAGTGGGCATTATATGTTTTCCCGGCATATATACTAATTTAGATACATGTTAGAAACCTATTTTACGAACATTTTTTATAACTCACAAATGGGCGAAGATTTTATCAACTTCTGAACACAACATCCACTCACAAGAAAGAAATGGCCTGAATTCAGGAAGGATTTTTTAAACCTTCTGATTGATACCTAGGCTATGGCAGGTAACCCTTAATATGCAATTTAATGATAACGAGGCAGGAGCAACTACATTGTTTTATTACAATAGCCTTTTATTTGTGACCTTTAACTCATCTCAACAGCAGTACCAGCCACCCATCCTGTGCCTTACCACGGCATCACTGTTATTATCCCGCCTTCTCCCAACAGGTGAAACCATTTAAACTAATCACACCCGTTGAATTAATTCACGACAGGTGCACAGCACGGATCCTGCTCGCAAATCTATCTGAAAAGGGAAACCATTGTCTCTATGTGAGGCTAGATTGAAAAAAATACTACTAATTTTATTACGACTTTTTATTTTGTTTATATCTTTTATAACGACATGGTTTTCCCTGAGCAGAGAAGGCGTGAACTATTACAGAGGCAGAGGTCACACTAAGCAGCAAGCAGTTTGTATTAGCAGACGGCTTCAGCATTAAGTGGTTCAGTCTAGGGCAGCTCAAGTCTCTCCAACCACACCGCTGAGGAGCTTGTGGTGGTTTTCCAAACACCACTACGGGCCACTGCTCCAGTTGTGAAAACGGACAAGGTAGGATAAAATGAAGGCTGAATTTTGAGCTGTGGAGTTGCAGGACTGTCCTGCAGTTTATAATCGCAGTTTTTTTTTTAACAAAGGCGGAGGAAACATTGTGCTTCATAGCCTTTTTTCTGCCGTCAGCATGTCTACAGCAGTTTTCTTGCTGCAATCATTGACAGAGATTTATACTAAGAACATTTCCTCGAATAGTAGCGACGCATTTATCATTTACTTTAGTTTTAATACTGTTATATAAGCCCTTAAAAAAACAATAATCCTATACTTTATTTAGATTAGATAGTCGAAATGCTGACTCTGAGTAGATGTTGAATTTATCCTGGATTCTACACATCCTACCCGTTTCCAACCCGAAGAGCAAAAAAGATGGAATCCACTTTGTTACAACTTGGTGTTTTGCACCTACTTTTCATACTTTCTCCCTTTTTATCAAAGTGCTTTAATGATGGTAACTCTTATTTGCTCCATATAATGGAACTTGCAGAAACCTCATGTTATTCAAAGGGTCAGAGATGTTTGCTTCACTGTCACTCATTGAGTTTCCTGAAGGACTTTGTTTTGTTTGTTGCCTTCTTATTGACAAGCTTTGCTTGGATACAGCACTTGTAAACAGGTTGGTAATGTAGCATTTTTTCCCCCATGTATCTGCCATCATTTATTTTGTCATTACACTCTGCTGACATAGTTTTCATATGCTGAATTGACTTTACCACAGCCTAAGGAACATCCATGTCATATTTGAAATAGAACAGCAAATACAGGCTGTATAAAAAGTGTTAGAAGATGCAAAAAATTGAACATATGAGATTAAGCCCTGGTTATATAGGCCATGCAATTGAGTCAGATGAAGTCCCAGTTGGTTGTTAGCTTCCCTCAGATTATTTGTGTCAGGGGGAGGCTGTGAGATTAACCGGAACATGAAGACAAAGGAACTGTCAGTTACAACTGAAATCAAGCTGCCATATTTTTAAATCCCTAAATCATATCAGCATTGCATTATTGAATAATTAGGGGGAGAAAAGTTAAGATTATAAGGTATCTGCCTGGCTGGGGCCCTGCAATGTAACATATGGGATAGTGAAGTAAAGGGCCTAATGTTGTTTTTACTTGTAGCCCTGCATCCTTATTGATCGCTCTTCAGAGTACTGCATCTCCTGTTATCTTGTTGGAATATCAATTGTCTTATGTTGAAACTCATCCATAATAATGTTTAGATATTTTTTCTCAGCCGGAGCTACAACCTTTGGGCTGTCCATCAGTACAATAGCTTTATTAATTCAGAGAATGGCCAAAGAGCTGGCTGACCTGTTGTGTGCCAGAGAATGCTTTCCAATTGTTCCAGGCTGTATTTGTGTGCATGTGTCGGTCTCTAAGGTTCCTTAAAGTCTTCACAAGCTAAGTCCTCCATCCTTGCCCATTTTTATTCCACATCAGCTCTAAATGTCTGCTCTTTTGAGTTCATAAAGTAATCCCCAGCCGGGCATGGGTTTTGCAAAACAGATCTAGCATTGAAAAAAAATGGACTTTGACTGCTGGAATGGTTATAACTGTAAAATGTACCCACATTTCATTTGATTGAGCCAAAAAAATTTTTGTCAAAATGTCTGGTGTATAGTCATCTGTAACTACTGGTATTTTTTGCTGCTGCATGACGCTTGTAATTCTGAAAATTCACTGCAACTGTATGTGTTTGTCTCTCTCCATTGCAGGTTTTTGTGATGAGTATGGACAGTATTCTGGAAGGTCTCTCAAAAACTGTAGGTAGTCAACCCGCATATCTTTATTGTTGGTCTCATTTGTGTGTCTGATATTTTGGTGCACTTTCACAAAGTTCTGACAGCACTACAAATACTTTCTATTCATCTTTGTAAGAGAAACGATGTATTTTATTTTGTAGGAGTTCATCAGCATTTGTGTCCGAGACCCTAGGCTTGTTAAAGATGACTTCTGGCATACACACATTGACTATGAGATCTGTGTACATGTAAGCACTTGTGGAAAATTGCTCAAATTTTCTGTTATTAATATTTTTAATTTGAAGTATTTGAGTCCACTTCATTGATTTCTCTCTTTTTAGACAAACAGCATGTGTTTTCGAAAGAAAACTTCCTGTGTAAGACGGCGTTACAGTGAGTTTGTCTGGCTGCGCAATTGTCTGGAGCAGAATGCCCTGATCATGTACGTCCACAAGTTCTTAACCAAGATCCATATTTCAGTGACATGCATTATTTCACTATTGCATGCAATAAGTGAAAAATTTTTTGTTGCTGTGTTTTCAGAAAATTACCCAAGTTGCCGCCCTGGAACCCTTTCATCAGTATGAGGAACAAGGACCAGGTTTCCCACAGGATGCAGGGCCTACAGGAGTTCTTAGAATAGTGAGTGGCTGTGCAGCTTTAACAATGGCAGTAATCAAATAATAGCATTGCCACCTAGTGGTATTACTTTAAAATCCACCTGACAGCCGTAAGAAATAAAATGTTGAGAGCAAGATTTCTCATGACCGATGACCTTGTTACACACTATTTCAAATGTCATTGTTATGCAACATCCTTTCCTCTCCAGTGTTCTTCATACACCTCTGCTGTTATCGGACAGTCGACTTCATCTGTTTCTCCAGTCTGACCTGAACATGAGGAGGATGGAGAGGTGTGCTCGTGGTAAAACCAAGTATACTGTGGCTGAAGCCGTCCAGCGCTCCAGCAGCATCAGCTACGTCAGCAGGCTAGAGGAGAAGTCGTCCTCCTGTGACTCTGACTGTGAGAGGTAGACTTCAGACAGACGATTTACCCGATCTACCCCCCCCCCCCCCCCCCAACAAAAAAGTAATTTTTTTTAATGACCCCTCACCCTATCTTTTCTTACCTCAACAGCTCTTCATCATCAGGCTTTGGAATGAGTGTGGACACACCACCACGAGGAAGCCCCCTCTCCTTCTTGGAGTCCTCTGACAGAGACCCGGAACTGTGCAGCTGCCTTTCACAGTCCCAAATCCCCGTTCAGTGCGTCCTGAAGAACGGCAGCTTTACCTGACCACGTCCTCTGTTCGAACTGTAGTCAGTCATGTATCATCCTGTTTGATACTCAGTGGAACCCTTGCTTTTCTTAATCAACTTACAAAGAGAAAAATGCTTTATTTTACTTCTGTTAGCAGGGTTATTCTCAGAAATGTCTTGTTTTAATTATTTGCTTTGGTTTTCTCTGAAAGCAGTGCTGTGGTTATTTAATTCAGAGTGCACCACAAAAATACTCCTATTTTAAAAATGTATAGTAAACTTAAATTTATAATTTAGTTCTTAAATATTTACCCTGTATGCTTTTTTTATCTGTTTTGGGGCTGTGCTGTGGTTGGTGAAGAATGTGTTTGAATGAGAGATTTTTTAGAAAAATATTTGAGAATACTTCTATGATTTGTTAATGATGAATAAATGGTCCTTTTTTATAATGAAAAAAAAAATACTCTTCTTTGGTATGTTTATAATAACACATTTTTAACAATAAAATTAGACCACTACTGACTTCACTTTAGCTGTGCTTTAATATGTACTTCTGAATAAGTGCAACAGTCATGTATTGCTGTTTTCACCCCAGTAGAGGGAGTGTAGACATCATAGGACTTTGAGTAAATGCAGTAGTGGGATATAGGTCTACAGTGCTGTAAGATGAGATTCAGTGTATTTCTATAAGGGCCAAATGTGCACCATTTGTTATCTTAGTCATAAGATCTAATTATAGTTCTTTATTGTGCAGTGCAAGACTTTGATGCCTTTTGAATATTTGATTCCCATGTGATGCCACCTTCTTGTGAACTGACATACTTAAGCAATACTGTTATTTGGATGGGGAAACAAAACATATTGACTTAAGCATTTGCAGACTGTATCGCAGGTATGCTTAGTTGCTTGTTCATGAGTAAGCAAAAGCTTAAGTAAAAGCAGTCAAACCGCTCTGGAATAATTCTCCCCTGTTGTGAAGTTCTAAGTCCACTTTGTGTGAAAGTGTTATGAAGAGGTTTTACAGCAAAGCTTTGTTCAAAAAAGACTGAGGAAAAAATATCAAAGTTGCCCAATACCTACATTTTAAACAGAGCTGAAAAATAACCTTGAAGATTTATTTCAGGGTCATTCCACCAACCCAAATCTGTCTACTGAGTGGGCAAAGAGTGGACTTGATGTGTAAAAGCTGAACATTGTACAGATGCGGTGTCCTGAAAAAGCTGTATCTCTCTTAAAACAGGTGTTGGCAGATAAGTGCATGTGCTTGTTTGATTTGAAGAATCATAAATGTTGTGATTTTGACAAGAGGAGGCCCAGGTCACATTTCAGTCTCTTGTCACTACTTTCCCAGGTGAGAGGGTTTAATTAAAGGAAGATGACAAATTAATTTAACAATAAAGAAAGCTCTTGGGAATCACCTGCAAGGAAGTAAGACAGCAAGCTGTGTGTGTGTGTGTGTGTGTGTGTGTGTGTGTGTGTGTGTGTGTGTGTGTGTGTGTGTGTGTGTGTGTGTGTGTGTGTGTGTGTGTGTGTGTGTGTGTGTGTGTGTGTGTGTGTGTGTGTGTGTGTGTTCCAGAGATGTGGTTGGATGTGCAGAAGTGCTGGACAGCCCTATAAATTGAAAGCTGATGAAGGAAGCGAATGCTCATTAAAGGAGACAGTGCCCCCCCCCACCTCCAACAGCTGAGTTGACGTGGGTCGGCCCCACAGTAAACCTGGCCTGTCCCGTGTCTCTGTCCTCTTCTCTCCTTCCCCTGGATGGTGCTGTCTCCCCTGTGCACATGGACCATAATGTAGCTGTCAGTGACTTCACACAGAAGCCACAGAGCTGTACTCACAGGCAAACACAGACAGGGACACATACATATACACAGTGGCATGTCAGGAAACACACATACACACACTCTGGTGGAAAAGATGTGGATGAATGAACATTTTCTCTTTTCCTCATCCACTGTCATTTTTTGAGTCCCTCTGGTTTGTGGTTGGTGCTCTCCATCTCTGTTTGCTGTTAAGGTTGACCTTATCAACGCGCCCCATGACAGGAATACAGCGCGACACACACATTTGCACACACATGCAGGGTTTGGTTCAGAGCAAGTCAATTTTCTGACAAAATGAAATGCAACTGCTAGTGGTGGCATCTTGTGTTTGTGTATGTGTGTGCGTATGAGCATACATCTGCCTTTTTCCTTGAAGAGAACATCTAGTATTTGGATATTGAGTATTCATGGTACATGTCTATTTCATCTCAGTAATTTATAACTCAATTTCCAGTGTGCATTGATGCGCTTCATACCTCCAAAACACAAAACAAAGCCCAAACCCAATTGTATTTCAAAGCAATTAGGGTGCCCACTGAGTTGTGAACGCACCACGTTGCGGCAGCACTGGGCCTATGTGAAATTTTTAATTGTTAATTTTCTGTCACATTAGTCAACTTCAGAGCCCGTGGACAGGTGACTGAGCTCCTGTGGGTGACACATAAAGCCACACAAAACATCTTCGCAGTTTTTTGATGCAGCACAGTGGATGGGGTTTTTATGTGCGAGGTGGAAAAGGTTTTGCTGTATGTGATAAGTTAAATGACAAGATGGTAGATCATATTTACAGCTCTTTTATGGTCAGAATCTTCTTAATGCTTTCCACTATATGTGGTACATGTCAATATTAGTATTAGTTTATGGGTCTAAATTATTATCTCATTTAGACTTCCACCTGAAGCTGCCAGAAGGAAATTGCTTCCCCTCTCTGACCCTACAAAAGCCAACAATGGCAAAATCCATATGTGCAATTAGCCTGCATATCTCCCACCCTGCCCTTTATTTTTGCACCCACAGTGTCTTTACATCACTCTTCCCCTCATTTTCTCTCTCAACCTCTCATCATGTCTCTAAAGGCTGCTATGTTAATGAGCTGTCCTCTTCTGCAGTTGGATGTTTTTCTTGCTGATGCAGCAGACTGCAGTCCACCTCAGCTGTCCAACTGTCAAGGAAGAGGGCCCAGGTCTAGAGCTGCTCCTCTACTTCTCTTTGCTCTCTCTTTCACAGGGGTCAAAGGTGACAACATGCATTGTATTTGTGATTATTACCTCTAAAGTGCTATAGCATAAAGCATCATTAAAAGTCAATGCATCTCCTTCTCCTCTCTCTCTCTCTCCTCTCCTCTCCCCCCAACCCCACATGCCTTAAACACACACACTCATTTTGCACGCACTCCCGCACATCGTCGGCCATTTAACAGCTAAAATACGACCCATGCACAGATAAATGTCACAGGGCCATCTATCTGCGAGTGTTAAAAGTCGGCTAATGGAGATGACATATTAGCGGCCCAAATGACTGCCATAAAAACTCTTTCCATACCTCGCAGCACCGCCCGGCCACTGTGACTGCAACGGGATACGACAGTGGCACTGCAAGTATCTGTCCCCAGAAACGACAGAGACAGATGACAGAGATGGAGGGTGATGTCATATTTAGATGGAAGTCTTTTGATTCAGTAGGAGAGTGCAGGTGCACTAAGACAGTGATTGAAGGCATAACTACTTTGAGATAAATGTAACATATTTACGGCAATATAGGCTACGGAGGCCTTAAGCAGACATGCATTCATACATTTTATGTACTCTGTTTTGTCTGATAATGACTCAAATTCAATTGTTTTCTCAAGATCTCCACTTAACATCAGATGCAACTCCTTTCCCCAGAGTTGCAAAACCCCAAGCCAAACAGAAATAGGCTGAACTATCCTCATGTGTGTGCAATGGCAGCATGGCAGGTCGTGGCCTGGCCTGTCAGAGTGCCATTGTTTTGTTTTCTAGATCACCAGAAAATCCTAATACCAAGAGGAAAAGCTGTGTTATCTCGATAGTATGACATTATAATCATTGCATTACGTGGAGAAAAATCAGTACCAGTATATCATGCAGCCAGTATCAGTATATCATTAGTATTATGTTCTAAATATCTACATTTAGTAAAAGGTACCAGATAATAATGCTGAGTTTCACAACACATGGAAAAAACTACTTCAGTATGTCACGCAAAGAAGCTCTGCTTGACGCTCCTACCCAATTCTCCATCAAAGCTATATAAACCATACATAGAGACTGAGAAGTTGGCATTCATTTCGATGTTAAGGCTATGGAAAAAACAGATAAGTATGCATCACGCAACACCCATGAAAGGATGCAAGCAATACGTAGTGTGCCATCAGCAATGTATTTTAGGTGCTATCATGAATCAACAAGTGAAACTGTAATATAGAAAGACCAGGAAAGGGTACTGGCAGCTGGTAAGAAGTTCTGGTACACCAAGGGGTTAAAATGAGAAGTGGTGGTACTGTGTACTGAGGCATACAAGCCCACTTAAAGTACTGGGTAATACAGGAAAACCAACCTCTTTATCCTGAGATAGCTAGAAAAGTAAGTAGAGATCTTGAGAAAGAAAAAGAAGTCACTTTAAGTTTAAGATGTATGTTTTTAGGAGGTTACCAGGTTTTAACATTTGTCTCTGTGAAGACTTCCTATCTGTCTATTGCCTATTACCATTATATTACCAGCTACCTGTACTGTTGTTCAGTTTAGCCTCTGATAGTGTTGTGAGGTATGGACAGACTCCCTGCAGGTGACCTCATTCACAGTGACTCGCACCTCTCCCCTTTGCCGAGTACTTATTGTCTTTTCTACCAAAGCAGCACTCCACAAGGTTTATATGCTTAGTAGTATACAGATGCGTTCTTTAAAAGTATAATTCTAACCTAATGAGGGAGAAAAGTATCAGAAAGTGGCGCCACTAGACCTGTCTGCCTCACTATGTATCCAGCATGCTTGATGAGCACCACCTTCTGGGTAAAGAAACCATAACACAATAAAATACCTCTCCTGCATCTTCTTTTGGTATACCGGTGTGTAGGACACAGCTAACTTTTTTATGACAAAATAGGTATTAAAGTGTGCCTTATACTCCAAATTGTATGGTACTTGATATCAAAGGAGGACCAGTGCTGTTATCTCGAGATAAGATAAATAAGTGGAGATCTCCAAAAAATGGAGAAATTAGTTCAGTATCACAGGGAAAGAGTACACAAAATGTACAGATGAAGTATGCTTAAAGCTTCCATTGTATTACACACACTCAATAACACATCTGATGTTATGACAATGACCTTTGACCTTTTATAGAGTAATAGTCCTCAGAAACTATGAGCTAGGTCAGCTTTGGCTTCGATGTAAGTGTGTGTCAATAACAAAGCTCCCTTCAGGATCAATACAGATCCTCCACAGGTACGTGTTCACCTCCTCTCCTCCTCCTATCTCTTTATTAATTACCCTCCTCTATCCGTGCGTGTCTTCCTCTCTCTGAGTGAATGGAGCAGTTGTAATTGCTTCTCTCTGGAGCAGTTAGAAGCGGCACAAAGGAACCGTATAGAAACCACATTTGCATTCAAGATGAGCTGAGGAGAGGAGGGAGGGAGCACTGCCCTGCTGCCCTACACTGAGCAGCACATTCACTCTCTCTCTCCCTCATCTCATCTATTGTCTCTCTCTCTCTCCATCCCTCCCTCCACCTTATCTACTCCCACCGCCACCCCTCCACCTCCTCCTCTCTTTTTTTCACCGCACGGCTCCCCTTGCATTGTCTTTCCAGAGAGTTCCAAGGTCGACGGGAGCTTGCTCATCAGAGCAGAGTATTGTACACTTAGCGCGGGCGTGGACAAGCTAATTTGTGTGTGAGGCCGTGCACTATCCTGCATGTGTGTGTGTGTGTGTGTGTGTGTGTTTGCGTATGACCTGAGGCCTGCATTAATGTGTAGAAATAAGTGGTTGTGTGTGTACTTGTGTGTGTGTGTGCACGGCAGTATTTCTAATAGCTGGTAAAAAGAGGTGAAGGAGGGGAGGCTGTAATTAATAACTCATAAGCCCAGAATTGCAATTTTTTACAACCACCAATATCTCACCACCTCTTAGACCTATGCCATCACTCTCATTCACTCCTGTGGAGCGCACACACTCTCACGCGCACTCACAAAAACTCCTAAGGGCTCTTCTTTTCCCGCTTGATAAGCATTTCTCGTTTGTTTCAGCGTTTTGATCAATACAGTTAAAACGCCAAACCAAGCATAATTAGGTCTGAGATGGCTCCCACTGTGACTGAATAGGCTTCACCTGGGGAGGTGCTCACCATTATCATCATCGCTCTACGTGTGTGTATGTGTGTGTGCGTGCATGTACTTGTACTGCTCACAGTGTGATCTAATAGAATTGACAAAGTGCACATCGGGACCTAGATTAAAGGAGAACGCAGAGCTATAGGTGGATTTTTGCAGGTGATGGAGTCGCCCATTCACCGTGCTCTCACTCATCTCCATCTTCATTCCCATAATCATTTAGACAACCTTTAAAATGCATCTCTGCCAGCACGCTCATTTCAATATGTTATAGGCCACCTCAATCATTTTTTATTGGTTTATTTACTCACAACGATACATAAATGGAGACTAGAGGGGTCATAAATTGTCCACAATTACCATTATACACAGTGAAGTGACTCTCCTTTGTGCTATAATCCAGGGTGAAAACCTTTATAAAATCCATCTTAGACAGTGGAGAAGGACGACTTCAGGCGCTCAGTGCACATTTACTCTCACATCACTGCATCAGCTCTTCATTATAACTAAAATAAACCTTAGAAAAGCTCCATGTAGGTCCATTTTGGGTACAAAAATCATAATTTCAGGCCAACAAAATTTGAAATGCCTCTTTTTATGCAGCATTTTAGGTTTATCGGCTGCCACATCTATTTTCTGCATCGTTTTGGGAGGCCTGTTGAGCATTTTACTCTGATGACAGGTCTTTAAATATAATAAAAAAAACCTAATCCTCAGTCCTTTAGCAGAAATAAATGATGACAATAACTTAGATGCTTTAAGAGGTGAAAGGGACACAATGTCACTTTTCAACGCGCCTTTTCATGTTTGAATTGATTACAATAAATTGCTATCAACTTGAAGATGACTTTCCTGCTGTCTTTTTTTTACTCTGCCTGCTCTTTAAGGTCAAAAACAAGTTTGTCCCCAGGACAAGCAACAACTTCAACACTGATATATTTAGTAGAACTGTCCCTTTAAAAGGAAAGTACAAAGGAGGACATCTCAATTCTGACCACAGCCAACAAAAAGCTTAATATGATGTCAGTGTGTTTGTGCGAGTGTGTGTGAGTGTGTGTGTGCAGGGTTGCACAGGTGTCCAGACACAGACAGAGAGAGAGAGAGAGAGAGAGAGAGAGAGAGAGAGAGAGAGAGAGAGAGAGAGAGAGAGAGAGAGAGAGAGAGAGAGACCCAAACTGCTTCTGTTTTAGAGGATAATTTCAAAGTAAAGGCGTATGTCGTGCATTTGCATGTGTCTACAAGCAATCTGTGTGAATGTGTGTGTCTGTGTCTGCGAGTGTCAGTGTCAGTGTGTGTGTATGTGTGTGCTGGGGAGGACGTGGGGCGGGGAGGAGGATTTAGACCCATCATAAAGGAATTCTCCCCCCCAGCCCGTAGCTCATCCCGACACTTTTATGCCTTTTTATTTTCAGGCCCATTGCAGCCAAGCCCGGAGATGTGATTTATACTGCCTGGCAGCATGGGCACTGCAGCAGGAAAGACAGATGGAAGGAGGGAAGAGAGGGGGGAGGAGGAGGAGAGGGGAGAGCCGGAGTTGCCGAGGGAAATGGGGGAATGTGTGTGTGTGTGTGTGTGTGTGTTGGGGAGGGGGTTATTATAAAGAAGTAGAAGAGATGAGGATGAAAGGGTAGAATAGAGGAGGGAGAGAAGGAAGGGAATGAGGAAGAAGAAAAGGAGAGAAAGGAAACCAAAAATCCTCCTTCCCTTTGTTTCTCCCTTCTCCTTTGCTTCCTCTCCTTTTCCTCTCTGCCACATCTTCACCTCTACATCTCTCTCCCCCTCTAATGAGTTATTGGCCCTGTCCGACTCAGGAAGAGAAGCCCCATCTCTCCACCAAACTGGCGCCCTGACAGCCTAAATCACCCTCCTTCCTCCCCCCTCCGTCTCCCCCCTTATTCTCCCTATTTCTCCTCCCCCCCTAGGCGACTGGGACACTCCTCCTCCTCCTTCTCCTTTTCCTCCAACCTCTGACTACCTCGCGCCTGCCTGAGGTGTGTGAAATCTTCATGGAGCTCCCATTGATTGGAACGGGAGGAGGTATTGGGAGGTGGGGGGATGTTTGACGGGCTCAGGTCTGAGGCCGCGAGGAAGACGAGGAGGCCGCCGCCCACAAAGAGACAGCTCACTTACAGGGAACATGTAGGAGGGAGAAGGGGGGAGACAGAGGTGGTGGACAGAGGTGGCGGGGCGGCGAAATGGGAGGCAGGTGAATGCCAGGAAGAAAGGAAGGGGGGTGTTGATGTTGTATGCAGGTGCATGCTTTGGATACGTGTGTGAGTGTGTCTGTGTATGTTTGTGTGTGTGTGAGACACCTGCTTGCTTGTGTGGTGGTTTTGCTGTCTCTGCGCTGTAACATCTCTCTCTGTCAGCCAGCCGCCTGAGAGGAGATGAG
This sequence comes from Notolabrus celidotus, assembly GCF_009762535.1. NCBI lineage: Eukaryota > Metazoa > Chordata > Actinopteri > Labriformes > Labridae > Notolabrus > Notolabrus celidotus. Next base: position 13,696,698 of record NC_048287.1, on the reverse strand, counting down.
CTGCCATGCCGACTGTCAGTCATCCATCACAAACGACAGCACACACACAGACGCACAGAGACACTCACACAGACACATATAAATCCTCCTTGGGATATAAAGCTAAACACGCATTTTTTTATGCCATCATCTAAATTTTCACTTTAATAAAACACTTTTTTGGTGCATTTTTTCTGTTCTTCTTTCTTTCTATCGCTTTTCCAGACCATAACTGTCACAAAAGTTTTGTGAAGACAGATTTTTCCCTTCTAAATTCAGCTCTTTTTTTTAAAAGAGCATGTTTTAAAAATCCAAGTTATGAGTGTGTCATAAAAGGCAGCAAAAAATTAAGTAGACAAGTTGAAAAGTCATCAAGTTTGAAAAGAAAGTATATATCTATACAGTGTAGGTAAAAAAAAAGCTGACAGCCAACAATTTAACAGATGAAACATCAAAAGAATATAAGGCAGTAAAGTTGAAATCAGTAAAGAATCTTTGAGGAAGGTATCCTTTCAGAAAGCATTGATTCCCTAAATGAGGACTGGGGATGTTGAAATGCCTTTGCTCTAATACTCAGTGAATCTGTGGTTAATCCAGCCAGAGATTTTAAATTTGAGCTCTCATATCTGTCTGATTTACAGCTTCCTGTGTAATCTCAGGAGAAACACACTGGTATGAAAAGCAGAGTTGCACATCGGTATAATCTGCTCCACAACCCGGGTCAGTTGTCACATCATCTGGGGTTAATTGTAACAATCATAAAAAGTGCTCATTTTCTTATTAAATTCTAATTACTTTTGTCATTAATTTTAATGGGGTCATTTATAATGTCTCAACAACAGAGCTGTGCATGCTGCATGCCTCTGTGCGTTTTCAAGGAGCAAATATGGAAGTATGTATGCGTGTGTCAGAGGGGCTATACTAAGAACAGCATGACACTAAATTAGACCCGCAGTCTCGGGTGTTTATCCGAAAACGCAGCGGCAGAGCACAAGTCACTTTGTTGAATGCTGATGGGAAATGAAGACGAGGGTGGTAGCAGGAATTTGTTTGTGAAAAACAACATTTGTTTAGATGAGCACATAGAGTTATGGTGTTGTGTGTGAGTGCATTTCACAAACAACTGAATTGACATCAACTTGCAAATCTGTCATGCATGGAAATAAGGAAAGCATGGGTGAGTTAGTGAACACCTTATTGGCTTTGCTCAGAAAAGATCCTGGTTCCTTATTAAGTTAGTGCTGGATTAGAAAAACATATCAAGTTTACAATACTGATTTTTTAAAATCAAATAGTGTATTTCAAAGGATATATCTAGTTTAACTATAATTTTTAACACTGCAAACAAATTCATCTGTCTGATCTATCTGTCTGAGGCCAGTAAAGAAACTATGACACGCCAGGGGCGTACAAAGAGAGGCGGTCAAGGATAAGATAAGATAAGATAAGATAAGATAAGAGATTCCTTTACTCGTCCCACAACGGGGAAATTCAAGTGTCACAGTAACAGAGTAGACATTGCAAAATAAATATATAAAGCAAACAAGAGCCTATAAAGTAAAAAATATTTAAAAGTTATTAGCAATTAAAATCAAAATTAAAGAGGTAAAAAACAACAATTACACTACTACAACTACAATTGGCTATGTGCCTATTCAGAGACAGGGCTTAATGTTAAATTAAACTCAGTATTTGGGCTGTATTGCGAAAGACTGCTTGTTGCCCCTTTGCATCGAAATATAGAGGAAACCCTTTAATCAGTGCTTTAAACGGACGAAAAAACTGAAAAACATCTTTGTCATAAGATAAAAACATGTAAAAATGAAAATAAATAAGTCCTTAATGTCACAAATGTCACTATTTTGTTATGATATTTCACTGATAAAAGCACAACTTGAAAATAAACCTCTGCAGACTGTCTAACTGTATACAAGAAAAACAATATTTGGAAATGTCAAAGTCTTATTTTTCAGTCCCTTAAGATTTGGGCGTAGAAATCAAAATCTTGCTGTTCTGTTGTTACTTTCTAAAGTTAAAAACAATAAAATATTTGAATGTAGCTGTGTGATAATATGTGAAGTAAATATGATTAGTGGTGACGGAAAGGGTAAATGGATGGTTGATAATTGTGTGTGTGTGTGTGTGTGTGTGTGTGTGTGTGTGTGTGTGTGTGTGTGTGTGTGTGTGTCCGGGCCACCCCTTTCAAAAAAGTTTGGACACGCCCCTGCATCACCCCCATGTGCTCAAACATGGTGTAATGTTGGTGTCCCAGTGTGTGTTGCAGAAGTTTTAGGTTACACATACAAACTGAACACAACACATTTACCGTCTCCACAATTATGACTCTGTAACTGATGGTGGATCAGTGGCGGAACAACTTGGCCCCACTATTGCGCCTCTGTGTGATACACGTCACAGACAAGCGTAAATATCCTGCCTTAAAATGGCAACGCGTAAGCAACTACTAACTGAACTCACAGATCTTATGTTAACTCTTTATAAAAGAGCATGTGGTTAAATGGCTCACTCCGTTACGTCCTGCGACAGATCATTTTTGTGGAGTTTAAGAGCTGTTCAAAAGCAGCCATAAAACAACTATTGTTAATAGTTGTTAATAATAATTCCCTCTTTGACTGTATGCATTCTAAAGTAAATTTGTAAAATATACTTACAACAACCCCTGAACACCGGCTTCTATCTCTGGCTCACTCTTTGATCGATCTTGGTGATTTTCTCTCCTCCAGCAGCTCCTTACGACCTTTCCTGTGGGAGGAGCTTTGTGATGTCAGAAAGGTCAATACTGTAGGCCTCCTTACATTGGAAGCCATCTAAGGGAAATGCTGCCTGGCTGATGACATGGCAGTACTTCTGCTGCTGCTGTAGACAATAAGTGGAGGAAGGTATTGACATCGGGAAGTAGATGAATATCTATCGCCTAGTTTCCATGTTTCAATTAATGCCTGTTGTTTCCTTAGCTAGTTCAAGCAACTCTGTTATCACCTGTTACCACATTTTGTTTTTAATTCAAAGGTCCAGCTCTGCATCAAGTTTTATTCAACCAAAACCGTCAGTCGGCTTTGAATCTGTGCTAGCTTAGTACAATTCATGATTGCTCTAATTGATCGCCCATCCCGTCTCACGCCATGTATCTTTGAACGAACAAACACGTGCTGCGCTGTTTCTCCAACCGCTCGTCATCGTAGGCCCAAACAGCTCTTACTGGCACGATGAATTTGATAAATCCCCTTATCGCCCCGGGAGACAATTAAAGCGCATGTGACAGGGGTCCCTATCTCCGCTCTCCTCCTGTAGCGCTTCATTTAGAAGCCATTTGTCTCCGCTATGGATTTCCTATTTTTAATGGCGTGCGTATGCAGGGGTCGGGGCCATGCTGAATAATAGATGCCTTTCGCTCTCTCTCTCTCTCTCTCTCTCTCTCTCTCTCTCTCTCTCTCTCTCTCCCTTTCATTCCCCCCTCTCTTTCTCTCTCATTTCCTCATCTTCGCGGCCTTGTGGGAGGGTGTCGGTGTCACTCTGGGAAACCAAGGTGCAGCACTCCTGGTGCTCTCCAGATTCTGGCAGGAAGCTATTCAATCTAGCGTGCAGGCTTTTTGGTGAAAGCCAGTGGCAGACAGTGAGCTGATATCAACGGGCACACGTTAACCTCCTCCCCCTCCCCTCCTCTTCCTTCCCCCAGTAAAGGACGTTTATCACAGGGAGCGGGGCCGCTGTGCACTGAGGTGATATATCGCCCCGGCCAAGCGCGAATGAATAGACTAGTAATTATCCCGTTAAAAGGGTGGCCAGACAAAGAGAGAGCCTCGCTATAATTTAAATTGTTTTGTTTCCCCCCACAGTGGAAGCTGGGCCTCGCTGACTGACATCATGGAATGGGAAAAGTGAGCCTATTTATAGCTTGAGACGTTCAGCTAATTGTGGAATTTAATAAGGTTTCTGGAAGAGTGGCTTCTGTAAAAGCCAAGGCCCCCAGTCTGCACTTACATCTCCTTCACATCTTTCTTTTGCCTCTGCTGCTTCTCATATATCTCTCTATCCTACCATCTTAGCTTTTTTTGTTCATCCTGACCCCCCCCCCCCCCCCCCCCCCCCACACACACACACACACACTCACACACACACACACACACACACACACACTTCAACCCCCCTAAAACCCCTCACTTTTTCACCCCTCCCTCTTTCGGTTATCTCCTATCACATGAAATCTACCTTAGACTAATACTGCTCTCAGTTTTCCTGCGTGACTCTGATTGTGTGATTCTCTGTGTCACAGCGGTTTAAGGTGTGCACGGATGTGTGAGTGTGTCTATGATTACAAGTGAAGATGCGTCCAAGTGTGTTCCTGTGTGCCTGTGTGTGTGGATGTGGTCTGGTCTGGTGTGTGAGACAGGGGTAATTGAGCTCAGAGGGTTTTCTGTCTTTTGTGGCAGAGGGGAAATTGGAATCTTCAGAATCCATTAGAGAGATCCTTTCAGCGTTTGTGCGGGTATGTTTTGTGTGTTTGTTGTGCGTCTGCGCACTTATGTTTGTGTCATGCATGCATGTTTATATCGTGGAAGGGACAAAAAGCAGCACAGAGGGGAAAAGGAGTAACTGTTACAATACGTGCACGCAGCAAAAAATGTGTAAAAATAAAATGAAATGCTGAAAATGGAACTGGATTCTGGCTTTGTGTTTCTGGGTCTGTGTGTGTCGTGAGGAGCCCCTTGTGTGTATACACCGACACTAACTGACTGAGTATCTTCATAGACTGCAGGGAGAACTAGAGGTAGAAGAAAGGAAAGGTGAGCAGAGAGGAGGAGGAGGAGGAGGAACAGCAGGTAGTCAGCAGCAGATGGTCTCAGACTTCCTCCCTGCAGAGCGATCACTCTGCTCCTCTTCCTCTGCTCTCCTACCTCGTGTTCTCTCTGCATCACACGTCTTATAATGTATCACCTCATCTCAGCGTCCTTGGTCATGGACGGTATTTAGCCAGCTTATTGACTGTCTTAACTCATAAGAAATCTACCATCTGATGGCACGGTGTGTATTGCTTGATATGGTGCTGGTACTCTTAAAGATACGTGTCAGGGGAGAATGCTTGCGGTATTCTATGTTTTCCGAATGCCAAGAAATCCCATGGATATACTTAAATCAACAATAAGTCTGTCCTTACAGGAAGTCCTTTCTGTGTAAGCAAAGCTGGATGTATCTTTTCCTGTGAAGTGTTGTCAGGGTAGGCCTTGCTCCCTTCTAGATCACATATTCAAAGATCTTAAACTGTTTTGTTTTTAAAAAAAACATGTGCTCTGAGGATGAAAAGCTGGCTAATGTGAACATGAACATGTCTGAAGCTTTAACTGTGAGTCATCAGCACTCATACAGAGTCAGACAAGGCTGAAACCAAAGTGAAGTGAAGGTCAGTAAAGAGGAGTTTCACTACACTGTAACCAAAGTCATGGGAGTGTGTGGTTTAGTTGTTGCTTCTTGAACCTAAGACGGGAACACATTTAGTCGCTGTACTCTAATACCAAATAAAGATGGTGGCATTCTGTTGCTGAATACGGAACATTTAAGTTTGTAAATCAGTTTATGTGCAGCTGATGTAAGTGATTCTTATGTAGCAAATAATAAGAACTGATGAGACACTGAGTTTTACCCCTGCAAATGTTGAAATTGTACTTCTTTAACATTGAAAACGAAGAGTATGCACAAGAGGAGTCATGAATGTAGACTTTTTTGTTTTGTTTTACAACAGTGATATAAAGCTTCGTCATTGGTTTCAAATGAGTATGCCCCAAAGTATGATAACTAGCTCCAATGTGGTTAATGAGTAGTAATAATGAGATAATGCTAATCAATGTGTTACATGGCCAAAAATATTCCCTTACAAGTGCACTGTTTACTTATTTCTCCTACATACTCCTATCATTGCTGTCAAATGAAGTTTTTTAGCTGTATTTTAAATTTGAAACTTTATACTTGTGAGATAATGTTCAATATTCACATTCTGAGTCTGAATTAATTGCTGTGTCATTGATTGTGTGTGACAATATTAAAAATGTAGAACATCAACCTTATCTTTTCAATGTTGGTTACCAAAACCATATTTCTATCACTCACCTCCAGTGGTATCTTGATGTAAAAAAAATGAACTTGGACTTTTATCCAGAAGGTTTGAGACACAGAAGAGTAACAGTTAAAATAAACTTGTTAAGTAAACCAATGAAAATACATGCAGTTGCTGCAGGTCATTGATCACTGAATTGTTGGGTATGAAAAGAAAAACTGTAGGAAACAAGTATTGCTTTAGAGAGGTTGACCCTTTTCATTTTAGATCAATTCAATACATTTTCAGTGGCTCCCCACTTAATATACTCTTTGGAAAAATGGTTCAATTGAGACTCACATGATCTCTGACAAAAATGTGTTTTGGAGGCTTTCACATACCTTACCAATTTACCAGGACATCATAGTTGTACTTTCCAAAAATGTGTTGCATAGGCCTCCAAGATTGATTGCATCTTAATACTGTATAATGGAGTTCAAGTCTTGGATACCCAAAATATAGAGCCTGAAAGGGAACCTGAAACATATCTGCATAAAAAGTTCAGGAATGTAACACATAACCATAAAATTAAAACAGTTTACTTTTCTATGTTTTTATGTAAACATTTTTTTTATTTCATTAGATAGAAAAATCTGTGACCTCATGTTCGATCTTGTTCTATCATGTTAAGTAAAGGGTCGGCAGTAATCTGGAGAAATTGATTGTTCAACCGTTTCTTTAAGGATTTAAGTATCGAATGTTGAAAACTTTAAAATATTACTTTATCAATTAAAGTGATAAGTAGAGTTTCTTTTGTGGAAGAGGGAAACAAGCCTGGATCAATACCAGTCACACTGTTAGCGCTTTACTCACAGCTTCTTTAACATTCACTCACACTGTGTATGTGTGTGTGTGTGTGTGTGTGTGTGTGTGTGTGTGTGTGTGCGTGTATATGTGTGTTTGTGTGCGTGTGTTTGTGTGTGTGTGATTCAGCTTTAACCCACACCATGTGCATAAAGTCCTGTTTATGTCGCTAACTGCTGTATTGATATGAAACCGCATCATGCAGTGCAGTATGAGTGTATGCATATGTATGTGCTTCGGTGTGTGCGTTGTTTGTGTGTGAGTGTGTGCATGTGTGTGTGTGTAATGATTAGCCTTCTCTTAATGGGAAAATAACGTCAGAGCCACTGGGACGTTTAATCCATCTGAGCTGATTCTGTTTCCATCACAGCTATTGATCAACTCCAGTGACAAATCAACAGAGGGGCTACCGGTGTGTGTGTTCGGTGTGTGTGTTCGGTGTGTGTGTGTGAGTGCAGCACCTTACGCAGCATTTTACTATGTCACAAAGAGAACACCTAATCCAACAGTTGACTCCAATATGGTGTTTTTTTTCTTTCACTTTCCTCCGTCTTTCTTTTAATTCTTCATTTATTTTTTCCACCTTTCTTGGTTTTTATGTCTTTCTTCTCCCACTCCTCCTCCCTCCATCCCTCCCTCTCCCTCTCTCTCTCTCTATCCAGTCGTTAAGTGGTATTGGCTTTAAAGGGGCAGCAAATCAGTTGCTGATTAATACTGAATTTTTGGGGCCATTTGTCTGCACCGTTGCCCCTGTCTGTGACACCCTCCTCCCTGTGCTTCACCCTCTCCTCCCTCTCTGCATTCTCTCTCTTTCTCTCTCTCTCTCTCTCGTTCTCCTTCCCCTCGGCGGTGATGAATGACCGGCCGATTGCCAAGGGATTAGAGTCGTCACGGTTACCTGTGCCTTGACAAAGTGGTCCTGATTGGTGACCAAGGCACTTCAGGGGGGGTCACATCTCAGAATGGACTAATGTGTGTGTTTATGTTTGTGTGTGTGTGTGTGTGGTCAGTTTGAGCTGATGTTGTGTGTGGTCTGTATGTGTACACACAGGGTTAGTGTACACAGTTTATCATGTTTGTTGTTGTGATTAGTGGCTGTGTACGTGTGTTTGTGTGTTTTTGTGTGTGTTTGAATAGGGCAGGATGCTGATTCTGTGCGACAGAGATTGGCGAGGTCCCGGCAGCGATGTGACCATGCTGACACCCGAGAAGCCGGTAAACGGGTGCCGGTGGACACTGATGAATCGGCACTCGGAGGAATCGAACACAATCCTAATCAGCGCATGGATCCCCCTGCAGCAACATTTTTCAGTTTTGTCCCGACTTATCAGGTGCAGCCCGTCAGCTCTGTCAGATCCCATTGGACCCGCCCCTCTGTCACTTACACCCATTGGTGATTAGGTGCATTACAAATTAGCAAGCAGGCGCTGAATGCTGCAGCCCTGTGTGTTCTTAGGTAGGTGTGCCATTGTGTGCACAGAAACAGCTGCACAGCATGAGATGTCTACCATCACCTTCAAAACAGCTGTTTTTGACAGTTAGGTTGTTTGAAAGTTCGGGTCATTCTAAGGAGGCGTGCTAAAAGTTTCTCTTTCACCAGCTGGGAGAGGAGATGGTGTCACAAAGGTCTGGACTTGGACTCTGAAGGGTCATGAACACATATTTAAGAAACAGCTCTGAGAGTGAGGGAATAAGAAGAATATGTTAAATATTTATTCCTTAATGAAGGGTAGTTGAATAGTTTGATGATGATTTGAATCAGCTACAGCTTTCTCGACCCAACCAAACCCAACAGGAGATCTGGTCCCAATGCTTAAGACAGGACAATCACCAAGACATGCAACAGTGGACAATGTTTCAGAAGAATGCTGTTGGGCCAACAAAATGTTGTGGATGCGACCAGGAGGTTAATTACCTTCTCAACATTCAAAAAGATGAACATATTTGTTAAACGTTGGACACCAGTCACAAAAGTAGAGAAGTTTTACAAAACTATAGGACGGCACCTGAAGTGGAAGAGCTTTCACTGCTCCACAAAGGCAAACTGTGACAGCACTATGTACAGGTATGAGACCAGCTTGGCAAAAGGTGAGGTTCCAGTGATGAGAAGGACAGACCCTCTGGTTTGATCATTCTTTGAGAGTCTCAGCAAGTCACAGGGAAGGCTGATTCACGCCTGGTAAGTAACGACATTACTCTAAGCAAATCTTCCTTTCACAATCTCCATCAGTCCCTCCAGGATTCAGCTGTTTTTTTATGATTGTTGTGGCCTAAAATACCTTTCAACTTTTTGAATAAGATGCAATGTCTTGAAGCTTTTATGTGTAACACATGGCAGATCAGTTGTGAGCAACTTGGAGAAATACTCCAGTAAAGTCATCCAGTGGCTTGATGAGCTGTTTATCTTCTGAAATCATAAGATGCCACATAAAAAGGGTAAAATTGAGATCAACCACCATAAAACACTAGTATTGCATTGTGCAGGCCCAGTTTAATGCCACTGAAATGCCTAAAGAACAATAAACATGTATTTATTACATTATGATGTTCTGCTGGTTATGTAAGTTGCTCTGCTGTTATGAAACCACTGATAAGACTCAGGGGATTATTATCTCCCTGTATTAACATTCTACAAGATCAGCACGGACCAGACTCACATTTGCCTCTGATTGGTGGAAAGTTTGGAACACAGCCCTTTCATAGGTTAATATATCCAAGACAAGAGGAAGTAGCCGAGGGGACGGCTCACAGTTTCCAGAAAGACGCTGTGGTTCAGGGATGGACTGGAAGTTGTTGAAGCTGTCTGATTCACTGCAAAGCAAGCAAAAATATGAAAGACACAAGGTGCCATACTCAAGGATGTTTATGCAACATTACAGGCCTAAGAGGGTTATTATGTTGACTATCAAAGAAGTGAATTTAGGGAGATACATGTCTATACCCTTGGAGTCTATACCCTTGGAGGAAAATGTTATTTGTCCATTTGCAGATGAGTTATGCCGATTGGCCAAAAATGCAAGGCTGCAAAAAAGATTAAGCTTCATGAACACACACAATCTCACAGAAGTGGGATTCCAGATGTTCTGTAGATACAGACTTTTGATCACAAAGAGCAGGAAGGTCTCTTGGATAGCAGAGATCTAATCACCTATCAACTGTTGAATTATGTTCGTAATAATTCTAAAAGGCTAAATAGGAAGATGTAGAGTACCAGTACTCTCAGCAAACACGTCTACAGTTAACAACACAACTAGCACCTTGGGCTGGGCTTATTGTCTCTCCACCTCCTATTTTTGAACCTGCAACTGTCTGACATATAACAAGCCAAAGGTGATTGATATTCGCCTTAAAAATGTAATTATCTTCCAGGGCACAGGATTTCATGATGAGACATGCAGGAGGGGAGGGGGGGAAGAGGAGTCTTTAGATGGATGAAAGAAGAGGGCCTTCCTCCGGTGGGTTTCTCTGAGAAGCTGTCAGAGAGGGGGATCCTAGGAGGAGGAGCAGAAGATCCCCCCTGTCCCCGCAGGCTGTAGAGGAATGAAGGATGGAGAGATGAAGGGAGGCATAGTTTGGTAAGAAGAAGATTATGTCAGGCCAGGAGAAGCTGAGGAAGAGCCTTGACTAATTATAGTCATCTATTACAGACACAATTAAAACCTGGCTAATTTACTGCAGCAGCCCGACGCTCGCACACCCAGCTGATTTATACCGGAGCTCAATGACACCCGGAGGACATGGTTACACACACACACACACACACACACGCACGCACGCACGCACGCACGCACGCACGCACACACACACACACACACACACACACACACACACACACACACACACACACACTCACGACTTCCATAAACAAAGACAAGATGATAACTCATGAATCATGTTTATTCCCTTTCTTTCTTTTTATTTTCTTTTTTAGTAAGAGTATTTTTAAATATACAACAGGATCATGTTGGCATTTTACAAACAACAACTTTTGTTTGGGAGTTAAAAGATTCAAATACCATCCCTTTATTGGACGAACATGAACCCACTTTGTGCAAATAAAAAATACCCAACACACCTATAAGTAAAACAAACAACATAAAGAGGACCACCTTGCCAACTTAATTTAGTAAAAGACATGTATTGGTAAAAAGCAGGACCAATAAAAAGTCCCTCCCTGCTAACCATCAGAGAGTGTCTTTCTGAGGCTATAGCAAAGCCCCTAAAATAAACAGAAAATACTGGTTTCACCTGGATCATTGAATGAACCTGGTGTCAAAGCCATAGAGAAATTCTGCCTCAAAAGACCAATTTTGTAGAGATAGGTGAGTTGGTCTTAACTTTGATTTGAGGACGAATGGTGATGACCATAGACTGTATAAAATATGGACATAGTATCTGTGACGTCACCCATCTGCTTCTGAAGCACTGTTTTGAGGACAATCGTCGGTGGGAACCATAGTGCTGCTGTCGAGTGATTGTGACGTAAAGAGACTGTCTTTGAGCCTCCTAGCCAAAAGCTACAGTTTTCCCGCCTGTCAGCTGTGCCTCTCATTGGCAGACTCAAGCCCAAGATCCACAGGATGCGTCGCGTTACGTTACGGCTGCGCCGCGCACGTCGCAGCAAATAGGTTCCCATTCAAGTCAATGCTCTAGAGTCCACAGGGCGCGCTGCAGCGCGTCTCAGCTCCGTCTCTGGAGCGTTCCGCCGCGCCGCCCTGCCAGAGATACGCGGGGAGTCTATTTTCGCCGCTCCCCGCGCCCAGCACGCGTCAATCGACACAGAAATGATCGAACTATCCCGGAAGTCAGGCACGAGGATCGTATGCAACATCCGCTCACTTTCAAAATAAACACCATGTGCAAACACAAGATCGTAAATTTCACCACTTCTTCAACATTACGTCATAACCTGTGGCATCGGGCCAGACGTCAGTCTCAAAAGATATCTGACACCATGGACGAGGAAAAGTTTATACTGTGTTGTTCTCGCGCGTTTTGGAGTTCTCGAGGGATCTTGAGTTTCCTGCTCCGGAGTGCGCGCCGCTCCAAACACGCATCCTATGGACCAGGGCGAAAGCCACGGGACGGAGCAGAGCCGTGTCGCAGCCGTAACGCGGCGCACACGCATCCTGTGGACTCCCCGAGTCATAATCAATATCTTCGAAATTGCCGCGTTAGAAAAAAATGTGTCCCCCGTACAGTGTGTGCCGTTAGAGAAATGAGCTATCCAGACTACACTTGTCTTTTGTACCAGGCTGTAAACATGTTTATTTCTGCTGTGAAGATCGTCTTTTTTGAATTGGTGTGTTTGTGGTTTCCGGTACTTCCGGAGCCAGCCTCAAGCGGATCCTCGATGAACTGCAGTTTTAAGCATTCCGCATTGGACTCATATTTTTAGAATGGAGGTTGCCACTTGGTGATGATGTTTATAACATGTGGCTGGTGTTCTGTCTAGTTTAGCTAATTGTTTGAAAAATGCTACTTCAGCATGAATTGATAGCAGGTCATAAACAGGAATAACTGTACTGTAAGAATAAATTGAGCATTTGTTGGTACTCTAAAATGAAACTTTTATTTTAGATTTCATCTCAGTTCACCATAATTCCCTATCAAACAATGCTCCCAGTGCAGAATCCCTTTATATTTCACCGTTCTCTTTCACTCATTTTTTGTTACTGCAGCGACGTTCAATTACTTGTAGCATCGAGAATCCCTGGGAATACTTCCATGTACACCTTCACGCTGTGACGAGACATGTGTGAACAGTCGAGTCAGGTAAATTTTAGGGGCAGATTGCATGTGTGAAAACATCAATACATTGTAAATTCAGAGCACAGATAATTGGAGTGATTTGGAAAGTGGGCACATGTGTTAATTAGAATGCTTTTATCTGAGAAGGACAAGGTGCAACAGATTTTCTAACTGTCACTTAGTTACTGTTAGGCAACTTAAAGTTGTTTTCCATGTGTACGAACCATAACACTGCATTTTATTTGGTCAATCCATTTTTTAATGGATTATCATTTTCTTTCATTTTGTATCTGCTTCTTTTGTTGTTGGATTACATGCAGCTAGCTTTATTTGAAAGTCCAAGTTTGCCATGATGTGCCTTATCGAGACATTCTTAAGCAAATATCTGATGTGACGTGACTTGCTGTGCAGTAAATTGTTCCAGGCCTACCAAGGAGTCCTCCCCTGACCTTTCCTGTAACTGAATTCCGGTTTCTACAGCTAATTTGTCAGCATCAACAGGCAGGTATCAGCACCTGATAATACCTTGTTTCTTGGTGCTCAAAGGTTCTAGCACAATGACTTTCGGAGGTGGTCCATGCATAGGATCAGGGTTGGTAAGAAGATGCCCGATGTAGTGAAAATAAGTTTGATTAAGTGACCCTGGCTGTTTCATTCACCTCCTTCTTCCTCTTCCACTCGATAATTGTGCGTTCAAGTGCAAATTTCCACACATTGCAAAAGCTCTCTCAGCATTTTCAGTCCAATGAATGAACAACTCTTTACAGTCACCAACACAAAGAGAACCTCATTCTGTGAGGAACACTTTTCTTAACAAATCTAGTTAACTATCTAATGCCATTTCAGGCATGTATTTGCAAACCTCATGCTCCTTCACTGTCTTGTCCAAACATTGTCACTACTAACTCCAGAAAACCAACAACATGATGGTCACAATGCAGAACTCAAATATCAAAAACAGCAGTCATGAAAACCAAAATGTGTCATCACAGTGTCTGCTTATTTTAAACAGTCTATTTGGACAAATTCAATTGTAACGTAGAAATGTTCACCACTGACGAAAATGAAGATGTTGGTGGAGAGGGTCATTATTTTGGAGAGTTGACTGTTTAAGATGGTAGAATCTATCGTCACTCATTAGCTTAGTTACACCATCCACTTTTTATACGCTCCCAAGAAAATAAAATGCTTAAAAAAGAGCGATTAACCTCAGGCTGTTACAAGACAGGGGTTGATGATACAAATACAAACACATCTTTTACATAATGAAGCAGTTAGCATACTTGTTAGCTCCTTGAGCTTTCTGTCTCCAATTAAACTCGTAATTACACAAAGTCTGAAGACAAATTGTCAAGTAAATAGTAAATAGCGGTGTAAAGTGAATGAGAGTCATCCCTATGGTGACTTACTAGTGCTAGCATATTTGAAACAGCTAATATAGCATGAATTAGCTTGCTAGCTTCTCTTGGAAACCATCTAGTGTCGAATCATCTCCCTTCTTAAACATCTTAGAACATTAAAACAACTCAGAGTGTTCTTTATAAGAAACAGCACAGGTGTATATATTTCTACTGGCCACATGTGTTGCTGTCCCTTCGAGTGAACCACCACCCCTCACAAACAACAACAAATCAAAACTGTGTGTGTGTGTGTGTGTGTGTGAGAGAGAGAGAGAGAGAGAGAGAGAGACAGAGAGAGAGAGAAGGGGGAGGTGGGGTTGAAGTGAGAAATAGGGATGAAGGGAGAGAGCAATATGTCAGCAATTTTCTTGGTCCTCCAATCAGTTGTCAGGTGTAAGGTTGCTGGGCAACCAAGCTCCACCTCCAGCCTGGATAGGCCATGTCTATCTGCATAAGCTCCTCCCACAAATGTATCAATCAAAGCAAAATCCTGACATCGGAGCCGCCCATGTGGGTGGCTCTGCCAATAGAAATCTATCTTTATCTCTCTCTCTCTGTTTTCTCTCTCTCTCTGTTTTCTCTCTCTCTCTCTCTCTCTCTCTCTCTCTCTCTCTCTCTCTCTCTCTCTCTCTCTCTCTCTCTCTCTCAGCTAGCAGCCCTCAGGTGATTCAGCGCTTTAAGGGTTAAGTCGGCAGCATGCTGGATCTCTGCAGAGGTGACAGATGCTTCCTATCCCACCCAGCACCACAGGGGAACCACAGACACTCAGCATACCAATGAGCCACCGCCTGACGCGCGCGCGCACACACACACACACACAAGAAAGCATACACACAGGCATAAATATGCATATGCGAACACACATGGAACACAAACGTACCTCAGTGCACATACCCTAACAAATGCATATGCTCGAATGCATACACTGTGTTCCTGCTGGGGTCTATAAAAGATGTCATATTTATGATAATCATCTGCATGGGCATCATTCGAACATCTTCCTGCTTTGTACAAGCAGCACTAAAACAAATAGATGTGCAAGGCTTCCCCTCCGGGAGTCAGGCAGATGTGACCCTTTGTCTCAAACACATGACCTGCTATGGAGGGCCACTGCATACAGCCTACACAGTAGCAGGCACACACACACACACACATACACACACACACACACACACACACACACACAGAAACACACACACACACACACACACACACACACACACACACACACACACACACACACACACACACATAAATGCACACATGCAGATAAATTCAAACATATGGTCCAAACACAGTATATGCACACAGGCAGACGCACACACGCGCTATAAAAGTGACAGCTGTCGTTATGATGGAGCACTTGGAAAAGGGGAAGTGAAGGCTTAGCCGCCGCTCAACATGGTGCCGAGAAGACCTGCTATTCATTTTCAGCTTAATATGTTCCAGCCCATTGGAAAAACATTGCAGCATATAATGTAAGCAATTTCATCTGCGCACACCAGCCTCTCACAGCTTTCTGTCTGAAGCGCCCGGCAAAATGAAGAGAGCAGATTTAGCCAACGCTTGACTGACTTCAAAAATAACACACAGCCTGGGAGTGTGCGTGGAGGGGAGATGTCTGCGTGGTTTTGTGTGTGTGTGTGAAACCATTTGCATCCAAGTTCATTTGGCTATGTGCATGTGAGTGTGTGTGTGTACTTGGAAAAGTGTGTGTGTGTGTGTTAATTAATGTGGTGCCATCCATGTCTCGGCTATGCATCTCTGCACATTTACTCTCCTTGGCAGCACTGCTTGATTGTGGTGTTTATCCACCAAAACAGCAGCGATGATCAGCAGAGTGACACTGGATGAATGTCTCTACCATCACAGATGCAAATATGATGTAAACACCGAAAACACAAAAAAACTTTGGCACATGCACTCAAACACTCTGCATTGCTATATGAGACACCAAAGAATTAATTTCCCCCCTAAATCAAAACATTAGTTTACACATACACATGCAAACATGGCCATATGATAAATAAAATAGCCTTTCTTGCTGACAAAAACACTCTCACACACACACTCACAAGCGTGCACAGTGATCCCACAGACGGTCCCCTAGCATCTTTATATGGGTAAATAAATGGTGTGCTTGGCAGTGGGTAAATGCATGTGCTCTCAGCCTGCGGGCCCAGATGGCAGCCCAGTCGTTTGCTTTACCTTGTTTTGTTTAATTACTACAATCAACTCTCTATTTCTCCAATTAATCACCACCAACCTGTTCCATTAGTCTCTCTCTCTCTGTGTGTGTGTGTGTGTGTGTGTGTGTGTGTGTGTCTCTCTCATGTATGCACAAACCACAAAGGCACACCAAATTAGAGAAATACAGACATGCTAATGCTCAGCTCTAGCATGGAATTACGGCAGATGCCACATGAAGCACACACATGCAGCTTCAGACGAGCTATGATCATTATAGACATTTAACTTTGTATGAACTTAAGGCAAAAAAAACAACCAAAACAAGCACATAGCTAT
Organism: Notolabrus celidotus; assembly: GCF_009762535.1. Lineage (NCBI taxonomy): Eukaryota > Metazoa > Chordata > Actinopteri > Labriformes > Labridae > Notolabrus > Notolabrus celidotus. The sequence continues at coordinate 13,680,129 of NC_048287.1, read as the reverse complement.
GTTGGGATGGAGAGGGGGAGGAGATGCAGAGCGTGAAGCAGCGTGGAGGTGGATGATGTGGATGATGTGGATGACAGCAGCCGGGCACGCGAGAATGACGGGGCGGAAAGCACTTCATTACGTCCTTTTATTCCGTTATAATCACCGCGCGGCCATCAGTCCTCGACGACACCGGGGCCCGGGCCCTGACACGAGGATTGATGCACCGGAAGCGCGCGGCTCCTGCAACACAATAAACAACACCATTAACCAACGTGGCCTCGCCGACGCCGTAAACAGTTCATATTAATTACAGTCTGCCTCCACGTTGCATTTAACCCGCCCTAATATGTCGGCAGCCGAGAAGATTGTCAATTATAGTTTTATATGTAGATGATCGCGCGGATGCAGGTTGAGCAGCTTGTAATAGAATTAGATGGAATCAATTTGTAACACAAAGCGAGGCAGAGATAAATTGATACACCACATTCCTGTGTAATGCTATCATCAACCAGCTAGTTACATTAACACGCCGAGTAAACACTTTATACACACTTAAGAAACAAGCTTTGGTTGAGTTGAGCCCCTTTGAGAGCATCTTAAACAGGCCTATTGGCTACTGTTGATGATAAAGTAGATATGGGAAATCCCTGTCAAAACTAATAAAATACCTCATTAAAGTTTTTATTCATGCCAATAAAATGCAACAAATTTAAAAGTTTTTTTTTATGTTATCAGTTGCTTGATGTGTTGAGGTCCCAGGGAACCAAAATGTATATGAAGACGAATTAATGTGCAGTAGGAACCAGGTAACCACACACCGCTGTCCTGTCAAGGTGAAGCGACGGAGGCAGCCAGCTACTGTTTGTCTTCTACTGCCATCTACAGGCTTAAGTGTGGTACAGCAGCCAATCTGAAAACGCAGAAAATCCTGTTTCATCTTTTCATTTTTTCAATCTATTAAACAAGTTTGATTACACAATCCTGCATTTAAAACAGCGTTATTTTTAAAATATTTAATTATTGTATTTGTTGTAGCCTATTTATTCTTATGTTTTTTTAAAATCTGTCCTGTGTCTTGAATTTTCAACAAACTCTTTTTCATTGAACACATTTTGACGTGGCACACAACAAGGAGCAGAGATGTTTGTAATTTAATCAATGATGGCTGTTTCTGTTTAGCTGCTGTGCTGTTTTTTGTTCAAGCTGTCAAAGTCACACAGTGTAAGTAAGTAAGTAAGTAAGTCAATTTTATTTAGTATAGCACCTTTCACAGAATAAAATCACAAAGTGCTTCACAGGAAAATATCCAACACATTAAAAGAAACAGACAATAGCATAAATAGAACATTAGTCTGAACACAGTGAGTCGAAGGCCTGTTTAAATAAATGTGTCTTCACAAGTTTTTTAAAGGCAAGTGTCACACTGGCATGGCGTAAAGACACACTTAAACACAACACAGCTGTATCATTGTTATAACCTATGCCTGTGCTTTACATTCTCTAACAAATTAACACATATCTGCCTTGAAAAATAACTTTTACAAACATTTAATGCACTCTCAATTTCTCATTTGATAACTACGGTAGGGAAAAAAGGAGTGCCTCTGTTGTATCATCATCACAGCAGTCACCACTTGATTCTACCTTTTTGGATGCTTTCGGAGTCTGTAACTGAATTTATTTAACTTGATCATACTTGAATGTTGCACTTTTTCTCCGCAAATCAGTTAATTTTTTACCTGAACTATGGTATACATTCAAGTATATACAAACTATTGTATGCATGTGATACTTTAAATGAAATAGATGTAAAAAACATAATAAGGAACTTAGCGTCACTTCTTTACCTTAAGAGTTTAAACGCAATACATTTTAATCTCAATATAAGCTGCCTTTACAAAATTTCTTAATTCCAGCACAGAGGAGGAAAAGATATTCTAAACTACAGAGTTTCTGGATTTCATTTGGCCATAAAGCTAAAAAGCTAGAAGCAAAATCCAACCTCTTGTCTGTATGATTTACATGCCGCCCTTCCCACAAGCTTCGTGCAAAGGTATTTTCTGGTTGCACTTTGACCTCATGGCAGCAGCAATATTCAGAGAAAAATATAGTCAGAGGATTGACCTCCTTAAACCCTGTATGTAAATTCCAAAACTATAAAGAGTTTTTAAACATTAAAAAGGAATATAAAACATTACTTATGACTATAAAAAAACATTAAGGCTGTAGCTCAAGTTTACTTATGACTACCTAAAGGCTTTACAAAGCACAAACTCTGCAGCGGTCCTTATTAACAGAACCTCTGTGACTGCAGTCAAACTTCAGTATAATCGGAATGAAACAAAGCAGTGATTTAGCTTCACCATCTACTGGGTGCTTGTGTGCATTCTCAGCTAGATTGGATAACGGGAAGGAGGCTTTAGTTTGCTAACGTTATAAACAGATTGTAAAATGACCTGGTGCAAAGATGCATCTCAGGCCATCTGGGAAACACAGTCCATTGCGCCATTAACAAGATATGTAAATATTGTGATGTTGGAACCGGTTAAAGAAATTGTGTGAAATATTTTGAAAGCAGACTGAGAGCTGGGTGTTGGCTGACGCTATGAGATGATGGTTATTTTCTCCCTTGTTTTAGAGTTTGGAAAGCGCAAAATCAGACATCACTGATATTTCTCTCAGTTTAAGGCAAACTGCTGCTGGAAAATAACTTGTAACTGCCCTTCTCTTATTACATAAAGTCGACCCTAACACACTCTTTGGCAACCATTAGCTTGTTCAACCCAGTCCTGCATAATGTGGCCTTGGCCTACATGTGAAACACTCAGTAACAGGCAATAACCCCCACCTACCTTGCTGTCTTCACTCTCTCTCTCTCTCTCTCTCTCTCTCTCTCTCTCTCTCTCTCTCTCTCTCTCTCTCTCTCTGTCTCTCTCTCTCTCTCTCTCTCTCTCTCACACACACACACACACACACACACACACACACACACACACACACACACACACACACACACACACACACACACACACACACACACAGACATTCACACACTTAAAACCTTTTGCCTTTAGCCCTGTTAAACCCAGGATATGAGTCCTGAGTGAGAGCAATAAAACCAAGCCAATAAAACGGCCCTGTGTTTCTTCTACTACTGCAGCTCCTCTGTTCTACATGTGCTATATGTAAAAGACTATCAATCAATCTATCTATCTATCTATCTATCTATCTATCTATCTATCTATCTATCTATCTATCTATCTATCTATCTATCTATCTATCTATCTATGGAGTAGAAAGCTCGGACAAAGAGTCAGTAGATGGTGTTATCTTTTTGGGGGGTCAAGGGCACTCCACTAGGACACATAAAATGTCTGCTTCTGAGATCAAAACTCGAAACTTATGAGGAATCCACTGCTGCAAATGTTGCCATTTAAAGCGTATGTGAGGAGTTTTACACATCTACAGGACAAGTTAAGCAAATAGATGAGATGTACCACTTTGTCCACAGGGGTCTCCAAAATCAACAAAAACTAAAGGCTCCTCGGATTTACAATAATCTAAATATGTTTCAAAATATTAAAACAAAAATTAAAGAGGGAATTTAGACAATGTGAGATACAAAAAACTATGGCAGCCCTACACATATAATTAATTGTTAGACAAGTACAATAAATACTTGAATGTATTATATAACAGAATGATGCAATCTATAATATTTGCGAAACAGCTTTAAAATTATGTTTTGCATAGTTGAAAGCTTTTGCTTATTTCAGTTTTTCTTCCTAATATGCCCTGTTATAATCAATGTAATGCAAAATACCATTTTTAGAATTATTAATCCACACAATACTACAGATAGAGGAATACACTAGTCATATAATACTAAAAATACATATGTCAATCCCACACATCATTATAAATTACTTATTTTACTGTCTACAGACGAAAATTGACCCACTACATTTTCTTCAAATACATTTGTATTTGTTTGTTTTTTCGCCTTGAATTGATTCCGTTTTGGTTGGTAATGTATTCTAGCTTGCAGCATGGTGACGACATCACAAATATAATATACAGTAAAACAATTATGTTGATACTAAGGCATCCACCACCTGACTGGTGGTTCACACTCACCTCTGACAATGTTGTTGCATTTTTCCGTCGCTAGATGGCACCCTTGAATGAGTAATTTTTAAAGAGTGAGGGAGGTTGCATGGAGAACCAGGGAGCGCGCAGCATGTGCTTCCTCTTCTGCCTGCCTGCCTGCCTGCCTTCCTTCCTTCCTGCTTGGATATTCCACCGCCGTGCGTCGTCTCGCCGCCGTGCCTTGCCGTGCAGTGCTGTGCCCCGGTGAAGAGTTCACGAAGCGGGCTCATGTCAGAGTCTAATCTCATTCTGCAGCGCGGTGAGAGCGACATGTTATATTACTGGAATCAGTGAGGGGACCTTAAAAGAAAGCATGCCAATAAACAAAAGTAACGGTCCGCCTATCATTTATAACTATTAGGAACACTTAACCTTATGGTCAGGTTATGGTTACAGATAAATCCAGCAGCCATTTACTGCAGGCTTTTATTGAGAGGCTGCACACTGAATCTTCCATATTAGATTTTAAAAAATAACAGATATTTTATAGAGCCTATTTCCATCTTTTACCGTCTACTGCAACTTATTATGAAATAGACTTCTGCAGCTTTTTATGGTTAAACACACATATGTACACACACTCTTAGATGAACTAAGTTACTCCAGTGTTTATGCACTGTTGATCGTAGTGTCCTTAAAAACTCACTTTGCTATAATAAGTGCACCTGTTCCATGTTTCTTTTAAAAAAGAAGCTTTGTCTCCATCCAAGCTCCATCTACCCGACACACACGCACTTACACAACCCACAAATTGTAGCACAGTTTCAGAGCCAAACAGGGTTTGCTGTGTCCTTCAGTGTAAAGATGCACTTGAATGATAATGGCCAGCAGGGAGCACTCTGTGTAATCATAATGACCCATCTACTGTGAGTTATTTCACAATTTGTCCACATGAATCATGCTTCTGCATCACATACATACATTTAGGATGATAAAGTCTACTTTTTGTGTTACATCGAAGGTGTTTTGCGGTATATGTGTGTAGAAAAATAGAGAAGTGGAATAGCCTGAGTTAAAACAGTTGCATGGTCACTGTGGTTGTAGTTTGCTAGGATGCATAAAAACATGCTAAATTCTAGTTATGATGTCCTGTAGTCAGATATATATCTCTGATATGGATACAATATGTTTCAGCAGTGCACGCCAAACCATTACACTACAATTAGAGGGATAAGTGCCAGAGTGACATCTTAAAAAATGAGCGCCATATGTTATCAGGGAGCTCTAGTTGAACTCTCCCGCAGAGTGAAAAGAAAATATTTGCTTTCCTTGAAAAATCATGGGAGGCAAAATCCAAAAGACTGCAGACTCGACGAGTTTGGTGTTATTGCATGCAAAGAAATAGCTTTTGCTTTCTTAATATTGCTCCAGTAAAAATATAGGCTTCACTTGTTTTGAATAAAGCAGAAAATATTCAGAACCCTTTATGAATTTAGAGGAAATAGTTACAACATTTCTCCTATAAATGCTTGATAAATCCTTCCAAAATCAAATGTAATGCTTTTATAAAGACTCCAATAAGAACAAACAAATGCTGTTTCAGGACAAATGGCATCCACATGAATTCAATTTAAAATTCTCACAAGTTCTTCACACTATAAATACAACATTGTAAACTTACTTTGTAACTACAGTGGTACTATACATTCTGATAGAGGTCACAAAGAGGAGAAGAGGCTCCTCAAATTAAGTGTGAGTTTCTGAAGTTCTTTATTTCAGCCACTAGTTGGCAGCAGAGGACTAAAGCTATGGATCATGGCTTCCTCCCAAAACTCACACTCAACTCCTCTGCTGCTAAATTCACCTGCTTTTGGCACCTTTTTTTTACCACTAAGTTAGTAACGAAGCCAATTCAATCGAGACATTTTTTTTATTATAATGTTAACGTGCTAACACTTAAGCAACTGTATAAATTTATGATAAAAAAAATATATGATGTGGCATGTTTTATTAGCTGATAAAGAGAGCAGATAGGTATTTATAATTGAATTTGTGATGTATTTGTCTTCAGTACAAAGCTTAAATCCACCTTATTATACCAATGAGGGCACTTTTACAAATGCACAGTTTCACGCACTCACAGTCTCACGCCCGCAGACAGACACACACACACACACACACACACACACACACACACACACACACACACACACACACGCACGCACATACACACACACACATGCACACACTTAAGTACATGCACACTTAAACACATGCATGCAGCAGCAGAGTAAGACAAGACACTAAAGGCTGCACTGCATGTGTCACCAGCCTAACCCAGACTGCACTTCCTGCTCACCAGACAACTATCGCCCTGTGGTGACACACACACACACACACACACACACACACACACACACACACACACACACACACACACACACTGGCAGGGGAAACGATGGCAGATGGAGGTGCTGACACAGACAGAGCTGATAACAGGGTTACCCTCATCATTCCCACTTACACCCTGACGACTTCGGGGCTCACATTAGCGCACGCACACACACAAGTAAGACTGTTATCTTTGGATATGGGCCTACACTCGCGTCACACTCCTGTCCCCTTATCTGCACCTCTTTGCCCTGAGCCGTAATGCTTGTCCTCCTGAGAGAGACACAGAGACAAAAAATGTGTGTGTGTGCGTTTGTGCTTGTGGGTACACAGTGTGTTTCTATAGAGAAAGTGATGGAGGGAGGAAGTGTGTAAAGATAGTGCGGGTGCAGAGGGCAGCAGACAGACACCCAGCCTGGCAAGAGAGACATAGTGAGGATGTGTGGTCTGATTACTGAGGTTGCCAGCCAGATGTTCCTCACCTCTGTATCTCGGATAGTTTTGTTCTAATTCTGTCTTTCTGCAGAACTTGGTCTCTTTTCACTAACTTTGACTCCTGGACCTCTGCTCGGCTCTGTATCCTTCCTGCTGCCGGGCCCCTTCTGCCATCACCGGTTCCCACAGCTGCTGTGTCTGAATTCCATTTTTTCTGCAAACATCTCAGACTTTGCATCTAAAGGAAATACAAAAAGTAAAGAATGAAGAAACAGAGCATCTGTGCTGTTTTTGGAGTGGACTGCAGAAGAAAGTAACAAGTTGCATAAGCAAAAATCTTTGTCTTTCTTTTTTCCACCATCCTTTCTCACTCTCCTCCACTTCCGTTCTCTCCCTTACCATTTAGCTCTAACAAGTGCTCTCATAGTTAATGAAATTTCCCTGTCGCCGTTCAAATTTCTGCGATTAATCTTACCATGCCGACTCCCACTTCTCATCCTCTCACCTCTTAATAACAATCCCTCCCTTCCTTTCCTCTGAGAGAAGAATCCCTGCTTTTGTCTCTCTCTCTCTCTCTCTCTCTCTCTCTCTCTCTCTCTCTTTCCCATTTCTTCCTTACTTTCCCCCTTTACAGCTCTTTTCTGTGACCCCCACCCTTGTTTTAATCAGTTGTGTGTAATCATATGCACAAACAAGGAGAAGGGTGAGGAAGAGGATGATGAGGAAGATGACGAGGAAGAGGAGGAGGAAGAGAAGGGGTTCTGCCAACATTTGCCTAAGGCTCCGCAGCCCAGATCGATGAGTGGTCTTAAGTTTATCTGATTTTTATCAGCAGAGCCGACAGGGGGGCAGGTCGATGGGCTGTGCCCGCGTCAAGTTGACCTTTTCAGGGACGACGGTGAGAGAGTTCCCCCCGGGACCCCCACGGTCCCCTGTCACCGTCTGACTGGCATGAGTCTGTTGCGCTCAACGACAAAGTCTGCAGAGACGTCTATATCAGCGCCTGGCGTGGCTGACAGGGCCTGGCTGTTGTATTTATAAACTGTCCTTTGGCCGTGACACTTTGCCAATGATCGGGCCCTAATTTATGCAGGCAAATCTCCTTGGTGCAAAAATGAAAGCTAATAGAGTCATTAGCCGCTAATTCGAGCCGGGATACCTTGTATAAATTGGCTTACTTTGTAAAGCCCTCCCCAGATAATACTCCCTTTCCTCACCCCAAGCAGCCTCCCCTATGTCTCTCTCTTTCATCCCTCACCCAAGACCACAGCACAACATCACACACATGCTGAGCACACACACACTATCTTACTGCCTAAATGCTTGATGGTGTGTGTTTGTTTAATGGTGTTTGAGGGAGGACATCTAATGTGTGTGTTTCCACCTCCACGGCTGTGATACATAAAATATACATATTCAGTGTTGCAGAGATGTTAACACTAAAAGCGAGTCCCCGCACATGTGTCTGTTTGCACATGTGTGTTGTCCTGGTGTCCCAGAGCTGTTAGTGCTGATGTGTTATTGTGCCGCCTGATGGCTGATTATGACATTAAATGTTTATGAGCATTGATCAACCATAGCCCCAAAGTGAGAGCCGTTTCATATTCTCACTGGCCACTACTTAATGGCATCCTGATGGATGCACAATCATCTCCGATAGGATGCAGTGAGACCTGCACACGCTGCATATAAACACATGCTCACCCAAGCACATATTTAAACGTGCACACTTTCATATGTTCATGCTGTTATAGTGATCCACAAACACCAGAGGATGCATTTCAACCATTAGATCTTTAGTTTTAACAGTTAGTCACAATAACATGCAGTAATCTTTTGCTTGAGTGGTCATTATGGAAACATAAAATCAAGACAGGGAAGATAACTGTGAAAGAGCAGGACACCTGAGGAGGAATTAAATCTGATTAAACGAAATGTTGGGAAATGACATCGCAGGCAGAGGAACATGTGTTGCATCAAAAGAAGTGCTAACGAAAGTGGTTTCTTGATGGCAAAGTAGAGTGCTGAAAGCGTTCTAAATTTAGCATACATTTAATCAAAGATGGGTGTTTGAGTCAGGCCTGATCTAAACAAGCTAAGTTATGTGGTAAAATTGAATACTTCTGCAGCAGTTGTTAGCCCAGCTTGGAGCCGAGCTTACTGGGACCCCCTATGGATAATACACTTACTATTGACAACTACCTCATACAACCCCACTTTTAAAAAAGGAAGAAGAAGAAGAAGAAGAAGAAGAGTAACTATCCCTTTAACACTCAACTGAGTGGTGAGAGTTTAAAGTATAAACTTGGATGCCTCCCTCAATCACAGTCTAAGTACTGTAAAAGTTTGTACAAGATGCACCTTTAATATCTTTAACTTCATCTAAAAAGTTGACTGCATCCTATATACCAGCATGATCAAAATACTAGTGTAAAATGCAGAGAGCATTTCATTTATTATGGTATATCATCCAAAAGACTGCGTAACAGTCACGCTTAAGCTTTGTTGTGGATTTGTGCCATCATGACTGCTGGTGCAGCTGCCACCATCACCCACTGCAAAACCTGATGTGATTGAATATTCACCAGATTCATTGTGTATTGCAGCCATTTTGGAAAGAAGAAACTATGTCCATGCATAGAACCATTTGTCACTATTACACATCAACAACTCATCTCATCTGTAGTCGGCAAAAAAAATATATTGCAGAACTTGAACATTTAAATATTGATGTCATGGAAACAGTCGGCATCAAAGGGAACGCCCGTGAAATGTCTCATCTATTGATGCCGAGCAAGGAGAGAGAATAAACCACTAGCCACAATGCCAAAGAGCTGCTTTGTGCCTTCCTGCTCTACAAATAAACTTAAAAATATGAGTCTAAAGTTTTAAACTTCAAATCAACCAAAGCACAGAGCCGAATGGGCGGGCACTGTGGCTGCAAGCCATCCAGTGGGATGATGAGCTCGGTTGCCAAAATCCAAACATGTAAAGCAAAAATTACCCAGGAATGACAATTCAGGTCATTGAGTGGGGTTGTTTTTCCAGTCTTTTATTGCATAATAGACACCTATCCAATTCTATTCTGTTAAGTTCATCAATGTATCTTTCTTTGTTAACTGACAGTAATTACTTAATGTAGGCGATGAAAGCTTGTTAGTGTTGACGTCAGAGTTGAAAATCCAGTTTGCAGCACTGCAGGCTGGGGGAAAGGATTTTTAAACCCAATGTAGAGACATGTTTTTTCCTGCATCACTTGTTTTTCTTCACAATGGCATGTCTCATTTGTGGGTATTGAGTATTGAGACATGTACTGTATGTTTCAAATTTCCAGGTCTTACCTTTAGTTAGACAAGAAAGACAAACTACCGCATTTGAGTTTAATGTTATAATAATTTGCGATTAATTTTACAATATAATGGTATGGTCCGCTTTCAGTTCCACTTTTCAGTTTCTAATGGCAACATAAATCTTTCAGAATTCAACCTCAGGGAGAATTTAGCAGTCCAAAGAAGTTGTACTTATCTGCCAGGATATCTGTGTAAGCATAACATTACATCACTTGTGGCGCAGCAAACAACGAAAAGTAACAAAGTTGTGTTTGGTACATGGACTTGTACTTATAAAGGGCTTGTCTAGTCTCTCTAACCACTCAAAGTGCTTTCACACTACTCGTCACATTCACCCATCCACTCACTGATGGTAGAGGCTGCTATAGTATAGGGACCATCCATCTTAGCCAGTCTCATTCATACTCATTTGGGGTTCAGTGTCTTGCCCAAGGACACTTTGGCATGTGACTGCAGGAGCTGGGATTGAACCACCAACATTCCAACTGAGAGACTATTGATTCTACCAACTGAGCCACAGCCGCCTATGGCTCCTGTGAGAAGAGGATCATGGCGCACTGCAATCAGCTAAAGAGCATCACTAGAAGAGATTATGACCAAACAAGGTGCAACATGTGACGAATATATTTCCTGCAAAGGAGGAAGCATGTCCAACATGAACAAGCATTTACTTAAACATGCCATGATGCGCCACACTTGGTCTCCTGTTCACAAATGCCCAGCCACAGCTGTTAACGTCTCGTCTCACTCTGGCATGAAACACAGTTGAGCTCAGATTTGCACTTGCATTGATGTTAGCCAATGAGGTCTACTAATGTTTCAAATATAGTTTTGTAAGGTATGAATTCAGACAACTCCCCTGCAAACCTGGTTCTTATAAAGAGTCCCTGTTGTGTGAAGTTTGTAGATTTTCTTGTTGATCAATCATTTTATGAAAGACTAGTGTTTATTTTCATAAGTGAAGGACAAAAGGAAAGCCCTTGACACAGTTGACAGTTCACTTTTGAGAGCTGGAATGTCGTAACAATAAAGGCAGGCACATTGTTGTTCTTGATATATATTTAATCTCCAAAAAGGATGGATCTGGATCAAAAAAAAAACCAGAATCAATGGGACCAGAATTAATCAAACTGAAATGGTACCCAACCTTAACTGTGACATACAGGCAGCTCTGAGATGTTTAGTACATATATCTGTAGAGCTGTGTAACTGGTTGCAAGAGCACACATATTCAGCCAGCTCTCTCCAGGATTAAAAGGGGAAAAAATGGGATTATGACTTTTATACTATATTTTTCAGCACATAAAGGAAGAGTGATGAAAAGGCATGAAACAGGAGATCAGGGATAGGGATTTGCAGTCATGAAGTAAGTAGTACTTTGCATCATTTGTGAGCTCCTGTAGTGTGACTTCTTTTTACATTTCAGATCGCTACCAATCTTGCCAGCACAACCACAATATCAACCTCTTTATGATGTAACTTATGGGAAATCTGAAGGGGATTTTCATTTGAGTTGGTGTAACATTGAAGCTCGAATGCCAGGTATGATGTAGGCATAAAGTCATGGAGCTTTTCAAAAGAAGATCCAAAGTTACTGCATGTTTTCTCTGGAAAAGCTCACAGTCCTGACAGCAGGTCCAGGAAACATCCCACACACCCCGCAACAGCAGGCAGCAGATGGAAAAATCCACGTGGAATCACAGGATCTATTTGCAGACGTGAGGGGAGTATGGGAACAGGATCAAAGAATTCACTCATCATTGAGATGGTTAATCGTGGGTTTTATTAACAATATGAAACTATTGTGTTTGGCTTGACATGGAGAAGAGACAGACTCCCCAAGATGTTCATTAATCTGATCACCTAAATAACAAATCATCACAAGACTCTGGAAGAAAACCTTCAAGTTATGTGATGAAAAGACGTCAGAAAAGCTGAGTTTATTTGGCGTAGACTTGAATCATTCGGCAACTTTTCATCTGTCTACATGAGCAACACTGCCTGAGAAATCAAAATCAGCACAGAGACTCACCTCATTGCACCCACGTTATTAAAATATGTAATCAAACTTTTCTCTGACTTCAAGGATTGAGAAATAAATAATTAAGTCAATCCAATTACTTAATTAATTATTTAATTCATCATGTGCTCACATTTCCTTCCCCTCCATTCGTCATACGGCTCAATGGCTTCATTACGGATCAATGTGGAGCTGTCCACATGGAGAGTCGCACTGTCATCGTCAAGATTAATCAACATGTTTCCTGCATGCTGAATGGGACTGGGAGTGATTGCTGTGGTTACCAGCATGTAACACAAGGAGCGAGGTGATACAGAGATGGGATGTTTGCATGGACTTAGTAGTGTTTACTGATTGTGGGAAGATAATCAACTCAAATTTAAAGAGACATTTAGAGCATAATATTGAAGACAAAAATCCAGTACCACCTGCATGACATCATAGAGGTATGAAAGGGATTGTATTTGGTCATGGATTAAAATAGTTTTTCTCTTTAACTGCCATGAATGTCAAAAATAATATCCTCAAATGACTGGCTAGATTAATACATTTCCACCCATTTAACAACCAATGGCTCTTTTAAAGGATAAATTACATACAATTATCAGATTTTGGGATGAAGGAATTAAACAAAGCCTATAAAGGGTCTGGAAGAACCAGTCCAAACTCCAGATAACAGATTAAAAAATATAAACCTGCCTCATTGAGCACTAACCAGGATTTCTATGCTGAAATATGGTAGAAAATAGAGAAGTAATACAAGTTTAAGTCACTTTCATGTAGTAGTTGAAATTCCATTTTTGCATAGACATCATTTCAATGCTTTTCATGTTTCATACATAAAAACATTTGTACACACATCATGGGCTGTGTGATGATTATAAGGTGTAGAGACATCAAAGCACCCTGACCTGGAGTCAGGCAGGGAAGACTGACTTTAAATGCTGTTAGCATGCGTTCTAACACATGAATTCACTTTAAGTGCCGACTGCAACGCACTGTTTACTTTTACAATCATCACAGCTGCTGTATTAGATGCAACTTGTATAGGCTGTTAATGTGTGATGAATCTTGTAACAGAAGCAGAATTTCTGCTGAAATATGGACAATGAATATATGTTAAATCAACGTCAGTGATAAACTTTCACTCCAGAACCAACGTTCATTATTGTTTCAGTTGTTGCTGTCGTTGTTTTCTCAACATCTATACGACGGAAAATCCTCAAGCATACTTTAATCAATTTAAATTGATTATTTTAAGAATGATACCTTAACCATGAACTGTTAATTATTTTCACCAAGACGGTAGAGGCTTCTCAAAGTTGAAGTACTCTGCAGCCCGTTGTATTCAGCAATTCCACCACAGTGCAGTTAGGGATCTTAGTCCTTTTACATTTAAACCTCCAAATGGCAAAATATTGGTGCCCCAATCTATGATATTACAAAGACTTACAGTCATGGAGTAATAGAGGCACAGCCTTTTTAACAAACAGTGCAAGCTCACACACGCATCAAAACAGCACAGTTTCATCATGCTGGCACAGCTTCACCTCCGTTAATACCTCTGATACTAGCTTAGGTATGGAACAACTACACCTACCTCTAGCTTTTTACATTTAAGATGTAGCAGAAGTGTATCAGTCCTGTCTTGGAAAGGTAATGCAAAAGGACTGATTTAACCCAAAGTGTTTCAGTGAACCATAGGAAGTCATTTCTCCACTGATACCAAACCTTCACCTTCACACTAGAAAGCCGATTTCAAAGTCACTGACAAGTTATGTGGTCCTGGTGATACTGGCATCAGATCAGAAACCACTTCTATGTGACATTAAGAAGACCAAGTTTTGAGTTTTTAGAATGTTAAGAGATAATGTTTAGTTGGTTTTAAAACATAAAGTAGTTAACCAGGTGAGGATTGAGCCTTGTCTTTTCCTTCTTCTATCCACCACTAGAGCCCCATTACATGTTTAGCCTCAACAAGTTTTTCAACTCTGATTGAAGAAACAGATAAGTGATGTCACAACTAACACTTTTGCTAAATTTACAGTGAAAGCTTTGAGGGGTTTTAAGTGCAGCCATTGATTCTACTTTTTGTGATTGAGTCCACTGCACATTAAAGCAACACTACAGCAATGATCCTTTACATCGATAGAAAACCATGCAACAGAACGCAACATGAGAACCAAGTTCATTAGTAACGCTACAGCTGTCATCTCTGCTAGCATGACAATGGTAGAGGTCTTTTTATTTTACTATCTGTTGACTGAAAGGCAATGAAATGTGTGAAGTTTGACAGGACTGGTATGAAAGAGACTGCTTGACTAAGACTTGGATGAAACTCTTAAAATCAAGAAATGTGGTGTATCCCTTCCTGTTTGGTGCCAGAAGCGATTGTCCTCCTGTTCAAACCAAAGTCAGACTTGACTGTGAAGGAGCCAGAGCTTCAGCAGTCCCAGCTGACACAAACCAAAGACATGAGTGAGTAGATGGATGTCAAACAGGTCTGACTGAAGCTGCTTTGGAGGCTACCTCTCCTGTGACTGCACACAGCGCTGCTATTTGTGCATTTATATGTGTGTGCATGCATGTCTGTGTGTTTTAATCAGCAAGTGTCTCCAGGCGAGAACAAACAAGGGAGAGAGAGATGAGAAAGAGACAAGAGAAGATGGAAGGGGAGGGAGAGATCCTCCCTGTTTAAGTCTAAATTCCTCGTTTATTTGTTTGATTAATTTGCTCAACGGCACGTTGTAACCCCGTTCTGTCACACGGCTCCTTCACTGGGGTTTATTTTAGCAGGGCGGTAAGTGGCCCCATAATGTCACAGTAATACTGGGTCAGGCTTTTCCAACTGGAGGGATGGGACTAGAGTGGGAGAGAGAGAGAGAGAGAGAGAGAGAGGGAGAGGAGGAGGGATGAGGATGTGTGAGATAGCAGGAGGAGGAAAACGTCCCTCGTTTATCTTCCGAAAATGAGTGTTAAAATAACACCTGGCCTGAGTGGAGTCACTGTGGGTGTGCTGGAAGGATCTGCACAACAGCCTAACAGGAACTGTCAGTGGAGATGCATACACAAACAAAAGAGAAAGCAGCTAATGCTAGGTCTTAAGAATGAGGGGCCTGAACCTGCAAGCCTTCATTTGTCAATATCCTGGGAGGTCAAAACGTCTCGGTGATGATGCAAATGGTTGAAAGTCTTCAATTTCACACTGCCGTGTGTTTGAGTGTGTGTGTGTGTCTGCATACATTTTTTGTGAGAGCGTGTCTCTCAGGTAGCCCTGACAGAGCTCACAAGCGAGTTAGACGGGAGAGTTTAGAGGGATAGAGGAGAGACATCTTGCATATTCAACGCTCTGTCGCCTGGCTGTCATCGGCCAACTGAGCGGTGAGAAGATAGGGAACTAGTCAAATTACCGGCCATGCTCGATTCTGTCTCCAGCTCTGACAAGTCTGTCAGAGATGGGATTTAATCTCTTAATAACGAACAGGGCTGGGGATGTTTTTCCCCCCATCACCCCTCCTCCTCCTCTCTCTCTTTTTCCTTTGACCGTCTTCTGATCACATCTGGTCATGTCGACAAATCACATGCAGCTCCCAAAGAGAAATATCCATGACTGAATATCTGATATATTCCTGCTCTCTTCCTCTGTATCACTCCATCCCTCCATCTCTCTGTCTCTAATACAATCTGTCGTGCTAGATCATGATTGATCAGGGCCTTAGTGGCCAACGCCGGCTCTCCCTCTCCTGCTGCGGAAATGAAGGGGGATCAGATGCGCTCTGGCTATGAAGTTGGATGCTGAGTTATTGGTGACATGAGTTTGAGAGAGGGAGTGAAGAAGTGATGAGAAAAAGGAGGAAGCAGATGAAACGATCTGAACAAATACCTGGAGATGTGTCTGCTCTTAGAAGTTTTCTGATTTCCAGGAGGACTTAAAAGAAACGTGAATTCATAATAACAAGTCTCCCTTCCATTTGAGGTAAGTGTCAATCAAGACAACATTTTTGTTTCACTTTTTCTCTAAAGTACTGACACTGCAGATCTGCAAATGTCCACTTGAGACTGGCTCCAAAATGGACCCAATCCTCAAAGAGGCCAGCATGAAAAAGGCTAACTTTAAAGCACGGCTTCCCAAAAGCTCTCTTTACTTTAAAGTCTAATAGATGAACAACTTCATTCAGATAACACCAAAAATAGAATCTCATTCTGTGGGAAACATTGTTGCTAAATAGCCAATTATCCAGTTAATGAATAAGCCTCTGGCATAGACTGAAAAACCATTCAACTCAAATAACTTTTGTGCTCTTTTTTTACTCCACCTTTTTGTCCAACTGTGATCTGATCTGGTTCCAAAAATGCAAGATGGCAGGTATAATGCTGAACTTGGGGCTTCAGAGTCATTGCCAACAAACAGTGGGTGATGTCCAGCCCGCTTTTAATCATCTTTTGTCTTGACAATTAAAAACAAGCTTTAAATGAATGTGTAAGTTTGACTTATTGTATTTGCTGCCCTATTGGAACTATTTTTGAGCAGCTGTCCTGCAGTCAGACACGTCAGTGGATCGAGGCTTTGTTAGACGGACATGCTTTCCCCCGTTATGAGGCAGTCAGATGAAGCTCAAGCTAGCTATTGGCTTTTCTCACATTGGTTTAATGAATGACAGAAAACTGCTTAGTATTTAATTTGCTCGTGTTGCAAACACAGGTGTTGTGTAAACTATGATGAAAAGCAGGTAGACCGGAAGTGTGAGTTCACTCTGTCATGTCAAACCTCGCTATTTTCATAGTATTGATGGGACATACATTTCATGCAGGTCTAATAGGTAGTGGTTGATATTGAAAATGTACCTACTGTCCCAACATCCAGGCGCTTCAACATGACTGGTTCACACCTCTCACCCTCTGGCTTGCAGCTGCCCTTCCTCTACCTCCTTTCCTGCATGGCAGTAACTATGGCAGCAGTTGTAACTCTGGTGATTAATGCCTGAGGAAATGAAAGTGTTGCCAGGGACGGTGTGGGAGCGTTGTAACTTCCTGTGTTCTGAGGGGCTGGAATGCTTTGGTGTCGAACATCGAGCCTTTAGCTAATTAGCTAAATCAGCTCGCTGGGGCTTAATTAGAAGCAGCTCGCAGACACACCCGTGTCCAGGGGCTCTTTAATTACCTTCAGGTTTGTTAGGAGAGAAGGGCCTCCAGCTCTAATTAACTGGCTCTCTGCACCTATAGGCATGTGTGTGTGCTTTTGTTATGTGTGTATAAGAGTTTTTGTTGCTCATATGAGAACTAAAATTTAAAGACCCACAGGGTACACCCATGCTTGTTAAACTGTGCTGCACATATAGTAAACAGATCACAACTTTTCATTCAGACTCTGGAGAGCAGAGCACAAGAAACGTGGATAAGAGAGAGGGAAAGAGAGAAAATGTAGAAAGACAGGGGAGATAACTGGATAAGAGATTGTGTTAGAGATTACTGCAGCGAGTGAGTGACAACTTCGTAGAGGAATAGAAAGGCGATGGAGAGGCAGAGTGAAGGAGTGTAACAGAGTGTGTGAGAGGAAGTGATGAAGATGGAAGGAGAGAGATGGTGCCAGTCTGGTGTAAAGGAGGAGTGTGTTATCTGTCCTTTCATGGTGGTTGTCAGCTGGAGAGGCCAAAAGCCTTCATGTTGTCACACCATGGACAAACAGCAGTAATTAAAGAGACAGGCTGATGGAGTGAAAACACACACACACACACACACACACACACACACACACACACACACACACACTTTACAGTGCACAACATTAAGTTACACAGTGACGTAAAAGCTGAAGAAGCAGAAATATGGAACAAGCCAATTGGCATCACAGCATGTAATAGATAATTGATACTTGAATATTACATTAATAAATTTGATCTTTACTGGATTTGTGTGTGTGTGTCCCGTCAGGTATCAATTGAGCATCATGGGGTCGTCCTGCCTATTAAGTCAGAGCTACACAGCTGTCTGCTGTTTTTTTATCCTGCTGTGAAACTGCTCTCTCTACAACATATCTATACCCTCTTTTTACACCTCACACAGCCCATAAATGTTCATATCTTTGATTTCTGTATGAAAAATAAAATACAATTGAAATGCGTTTTTGTGTAGCCTTGGTTTCAAGTATCCCTGTGAGACAATCTTTGGAGAAAATGTTGCTGCAATCATATATTTTGTAACGGTTTAAACACTGAAATAAACTTAACTTTAGCCATTTGAAAAATGTTTCAAAATTCACTTTTTCTTCCAACAAAAACTCAATGTTGACATTTCAGTCAGTGCTTACTGGGATTGGTCAAGTACTTTGTGAAATGGTACCTCAAGTAACCATTTTGGTAAATAGGTTCTACATTAGTAATTCTAAAATCCAAGCATAAAAGTTGTCGTTAACAATAGGTTGAATCTTAACAAATACAAAGTTGGTGCAACGGGTTCATAAATATTTTAGAAAAACATATACATATTTAATCTATCTCTAAGCCATCAGAGATTGGCCTTGAAAGCTCCTCACGTACAGTTACGCATTGACACGTGTCCATGGTGGCCAGGAGCCATTGTTGCTTCAGCCCTGTAACCATCACACTGCTATTACAATAGCAACTGTGGGATTTTTTGCAGAACTACCTGACTCAGTCTCGAAAATGTTTTCTTCTCACAGCCTATAGTTTTTTTTCTTTGTTTGTTAATGTGTGAAACAAATGTGTTTTTTATTTGACCATGTTAAAAGGTTCAAATCAGTAAACGATTTTAAAGGTAAACATGAGCATTGGTCTTCTAACTTAATGCTTAAGTGATGATTCAGGTTTCTGCAGTTTTACTAGTCCCCTCTCCAGCATCTTCAACATTGCAAAACTCTTATGTTGATATAGATACTGTTCAATTTAATATATCTGTTTTAATAAACCATCCTACATTGGATCAGGGTCTTTGAATTGCGATTCAAATCGGATTGTCCTGTAGAAGAAAGATGCAGACTCCAAGTAAATTCATATTCTGTCCCTGTCAGGTAACACCAACTTAACAATCTCTCTGCTAACCAGGACAAAAAGAGATATATGTGCTGCTCTATGGAGACACAGATCTAATCTCTACATATTGTGATACACTGACCTTTAAAATGAGAGATCACAGAGAGGGGCAGAGGCAATGGAAAGTTGTTTTCACAGCATAGACTCCTTCTCAGAAGACTGATGTATTTTTTTTTAGATGTTTTATTCTGCTGTTTTTATATTTTTATTAAAAACAATTGTGAAGTAGGACAAATACAGGCTTATGAGGAAAGAGGAGTAAAGCAAATATTGTTTTCCAGGTAAGCTAGCTCAGTTTGTACATTGTTTTAGCCATTACATGAATAGGCTCAATTTCACTAGCAAGGACCACACCATCAACAGGATGTAATTTGATAATGATTTATTGATTTAATTTGAAATAATGATTATGAATTTGACATTGAACTTCTTGCTGTTACTGGTTTGGGGAAGCTTATTAGGTGATCCGTTGTAGCTCAAGACATGACACAGCACCCGGAAGAGCCCTATATGGGGAAGGAAGAAAGGAAGAAATAGGAAGAAATGGGGTGGGAGGATGGAGTGGGGAATCTGAGAACAAAGGGAAGGAGAGGGTTAGGTTTGAATTCATATGCGAGCCGGAAGAGGTGTGGTTGAGATGTAGTCCTGCTCCTGAAACTTTGCTATATAACAGGACTTAATAGCATGAAAGTAAAATTTCTTGTTGCTTTTAAAACGTATCAACACTCTCTAAGGAGGCCAGTGCTACAAAGCAGGATAACTGGTTGATGAGGGAACTTCAGGGTTAACTCTGAGTTTTCAGGTAGTTCACCAGGGTTCTAACCAGGGTTATGTCTGCAATGTGACTTTTACTGTATGAAGCCTGTTAAAATGCTTGTTACCCACAACAAAATACAATCTTTAAGCCTCGTCTTTAAGTCTAGAGTACAACATCCTGTTTACACTGCCCCTGTTGCAAACGTGCTCATAGAAACTCTCGGTTGATGTAGCAAGTCTAAAACCAGCCTCATGTGGTGAATTGGCCCCACGTCCAGAGTTGTGCTTTGTGTAATAAGGCTCTTACATACTGCAATTTCAAGATGGGATATTTACGCCACTGTTCACCCTCATCTGCAGTGTGTAACTCCCAGAGGCGTAATGGTGGGGCAAAGTCGTTCCACCTCTGATCCTCTCTCGAAGGAAGTAACAGAGGTCTGAGTGTGTTTGTATGTAGTGTTCCTGCTGTGTGCTTACAACGCGTGCCTCTTGCGCTGTAAACACACACTGGGACTCCAATGTTAAGCCATTTTGGGGTGCTGTGTGGAAGTACGAAGACATAATGATGGCAGAATTTAATTCTGGTGCTATTGCGGATTTGCAATGTGTGAGAGGTTTGAGATTACAAATGCTGTGACTCAAGCTGACCAGAGCTTCCATTCTTTGTTGGATAAAAGCTATCATAAGTAAGCTATATTGAAGTCCATGAAACGCATTTACAGATTTCTGTGTTTGGTGATAACTTAGTTAAACTTGCTGTCATATCGTTGCCACAGCATCATGTCTTATGTACCCATGTCACTCCATGCGCCTCAGAAAGTGCTGTGCTGTACTGTGTCAGGTGAGACGAGCTGCATATGGATTCATTGATCGACAAGATGACTGGAAGCTGCCAGGGTTGAAGCATTGAGTTGGCACAGTCGATTTGTCCTTGGCTGACAGAGAGGACTGTGATGACACACACAATGAGTGTGCAATCAAAACACACAGCCCATGTAATAGAGTAACACAGACAGAGTGGTGGCAAAGCACACACAGTGAGGAAGGGTCTGATAATTATGATAAATGTGATAGTAGGGATAATGATGATTACTTAAGATTATTTAATCGTTATGAATGAAAATGATCTGATAAAAAATCTTTAATGAATATATTGATGACAGTAAAAACAGCTGATTCACTAATGCCATCCAAGGAGACCATTTGCATTGAATGAGTACCTTTGTTTTACTCTGCTATTATGTTTTAAAAACAACTATATTTTTGTTGGGAGAGTTTAATTTTGGTCATGAAATTTAATTTATTAGATACTGAAACATCTCAACCAATCAATCTTTATTTGTGCCAAACCACAACAAACATTATCTCAAGACGCTTATACAAACAGTGCTAGACCGACCGATGTTATATTATTAACAAAGACCCAAAATCAAGACAGGATAAGATCTGGTCCCCTCTTCAGACAGGACTTGGTCTTATCTCATCTTAATCCACCATGAGCAGAGCACCTCGCAGTATTCAGCTAGTTACAGTGCAGGAAAAACTTCCTTTTAACAGGCAGAAACCTCGAGCAGAACCAGACTCATGCAGCCAACTGCCTCGACCGAGTTGGTATGGGAATGAGGGATAGATAACAAAAGTGACTTTCAAGGTAATATTGCCTCTGTCTCTTAGTATTCTCTATTTCTGCAACTAAACCCAATTTTCAGAAAAATGCGATATCACCATCTAGGCCATGTAGACAGGAGTCTAAGTTTACATTTTGGGTGATAAGTTAGCTGGGTAAAAGAAGGTGACTTTCTTTCAAGAGCACTATTCACATATGAGGCAGGATCAGCAAATATAAAACGACTGATGAATGAAAAAAGGAAAGTAAAACACAATAGAGAGAGCTAATGAAAATAATGTGTGAACAGATTTGAAACTAGGTCTGTATTTGTTTTCATTTTAGATAAGTGTTAACCATTTTATTTCTGTTACTCTTTATAAAAAGTGAAATGCTCATCAGAAAACAAGAGAACAACAATTATCCTGCTTTATTCATGGGATACATTGAATGATGTGACCTTTTACTGTCCACGTGGGTTATATTGGAGAATAATGTTATACAGGTAGGTGACAACAGTTAATGTTGGGTTTGCCACCAGGCTATTTCTATTTCATTTGTTGTTATAAAGACTAAATATCACATGGGAATGTGGATAACTTCAGTATTATCAAAACTGACTCACACAGAGCATCTGATTCTGTTGGTCGTAAACTTAACTCGATATATGGAGTGTATTATGATACGTTTTTAATCCTGTATTGTCACAAATATACATTGCTTTAGTTCCTGAAATACTATGTTCAATTCAAGATAGAGGTGGGACAGATGACGATTATTCCAGGTAATACAATCATTCTTGGCCACAGGGGCCAGCACAGAGCACATAAAATGTAAGTTCCAGGTAGTTTCTTTAAGTTAACGTGACAAAAAACACGAAGCATGCAATCAGGTAAAGGTATGACTAGCTTATGTGCATTTATGTTAGTGCTACGCAAGTTGTTAGCTAATTCAATAAACAATTTGCTTGTGCAAACCTTAAAAATATTGAACAGTTTGTTATACTGATGGTTGTATTGATGACAAGGTAATAATATGGGAGGGTTAAACATTTAATAAAGATGTGTTGTGCTACATCCTGTTAGGCTAATATAAATGTTAAAAGTAGTATACAAAAATGGAAACGCCAACCGGTTTCCAGCTTCACTGGGTCATCATCAGGGCGTGGTCAGATCTGATGAAGACCCAGTGAGGATGGAAACCTGTTTGCGTTTCCTTTTTCTGTAAACTACTTTTAATAAGTTATGCCCTGTATTAAAGG
The DNA here is from genome assembly GCF_009762535.1 of Notolabrus celidotus. Classification (NCBI taxonomy): domain Eukaryota; kingdom Metazoa; phylum Chordata; class Actinopteri; order Labriformes; family Labridae; genus Notolabrus; species Notolabrus celidotus. The sequence continues at coordinate 13,657,190 of NC_048287.1, read as the reverse complement.
CTTTTTAACTTATTCGTTGACTCGAGCTGGTGTGCGTAAAGACAGCCCCCATGGCTTCCCCCTTTTCACCTTGAGTTTGGGCCATTACCTCCCTGAGCACACGGTAACTTTGTTTGTTATTTAATATAAATGTTATCAAGATGAGCATCAATTTCTAGATTTAATTAATTAATATATGCCTTTCCTGTTATAACCTGGATTATCATGCGGTGATTTAAGCTAGGAAGTGGCTAAATTCTAACATTAACTGCATGCTCCTGGTAATGTGCTATTACATGTGTTTTTTAACTTGAAATGTGGCTTGATGTTTCTCTGGATTCTCACTGGTCATCCTCTTGAAGTTGCAAATCAATTTGAAAGCAGTGAAATGAAGACAATGTGTCAGATTCTTGAAGTTAATATGACTTACAACCTGGAGCAGTTAGGCGTGGTAACATAAAGCATTTCACTCTGAGTGTGATGTCACAGGATGGTGAGAGCTGGTTTTACCTTTTTACCACATGCTCTTTGTAAAGAGTAATAATTATATATTTGATGATAAGACTTACTATTATAAGCCTAATGTGTAATCTAACAGATCTCTGGAGTGCAACTGATCTCTCTCACACACACACACTGTCACACACACAGCTTGTCAGTCCTCCCTCTCCTTCCCACTGTAGAGAACGCACATTCAGCCATTCATCAGTGTCACCCTGTCGCCGTCGGTTACAGCCCAGGGCCCATCGCGTCTTCATTACGGTCCGAATAAATCTGAAATAAAACCACAGATGATTTATTAGCTTCCGATGGCGTCGCGCTGGTTAGCATGGTCTGCCGCCACTCGGGCCTGGAGAGACAGAAGTCAGACAGAAGCAGCAGAAATGTGATGTGACAGGGAGACGTTTGTGTGATGATATCAGTCTGTGATCACAAGTTCTGCCTGATGAGAGGAGGAGGGCATCCAGGAGGCTGTCACACACCAGGAGAGTTTATTTGCTGCTGTATGTGGGATATTTCTCAGTATTTTCTTTCAGTTCACATTGCACTGTTAGAGGACAGCATGAAGCTTTCTATTAATATCTTTGCGTGTCATTTAATGCAGATTCCTTGACCTTTTGTTTGGGGTGAACACATAAAGAGCTCAATGTCAACCTTTCCAGTTCAGGATAAGCATCTTCTTAAAGTGAAACAGTTTTTATCAACTTGCTCTCCTGGAAAACAAAATAAGTGACCCCTAATTTGTTCAGAAGGATTTAAAAGTGTTCAATGATTGATGACAACTTTATATAACCAAAATAGAAAAAAGCTGCTGTATGCCAGGACGCTAAAAAACTGCATTGTCTACACCTCTTTGCCAATTTCAAGGTTTATTGAAAGCTAGGTTGAGTCAGCATTTCCAACACTCTGCCCACCATTATTGGACTTCAGACCATCTCTAAATGGGGGATGTCACAGAGACTGCGTCCATGTTTTATACAGTCTGTGGCTCATACAATCAGTAATAAGTGATAGCTGTACTATCTGTGCTAAGTGTGTTAGATAAGTAGAATGGACACACAGACCCCTGAACTAAATATGACTCCCTAACCTAATTGCCAAACTTTTTAAAACTCTGAGATGTGTGTCAAATAAATCTGTTCACCAGTGCTTTATTGCTGCCTCTGTCCAGCTAAAATACATGAGGTTAGTATTAAGACTGATATTTGTGTTGTGCTCAGTGGAGCCTCTAACCCTGGATCAGTCCCAGAATGGCCTTTTCAGCTGTGGCCGGTCCAGATGACAGAGCTCCAGCTGACTCCAGGCCAGTTCAGCAGGGAGCAGCACAGCTGAGACCTGCAGGTGTCACATTGTCCTGGTTGTCACTAACCCAATTATACCTGGATCGCCTGGGACACTCTTGCTCCAACCTGCAACATGAACACACACACACAACACACACACACACACACACACACACACACACACACAACAACACAACACACATGTATAATAAAACAGGTAACACACACAGATCAAAACAAGAACTTAGGTGCAGTGTGGGAGAAAGATGATGTAAGCCTATACCCATATGAAAAAAACATGTCCAGGAAATTAATTTCTTACTTGCCGTTAATTAATTATGCATAAGAAAAGGCAAATAGACTAGATGACGGCAAGAGAAATGAGACATTCAAGGAGAAATGAATTTTTAACAGCCTTTCACCTTACCTTGTATAACTTCTGTCCCTCCTTTTCTTCATCCTCCTTCCTCTCCTCTTACTCTTTTACCTTTAGCTTCAACCAATCCTCCTGGGAGTCACTTTCCTACACTCCCCCTTCTGATTGTGTGTGTGTGTGTGTGTGTGTGTGTGTGTGTGTGTGTATGGATGTTTGCACCTTGGAAAAGCATGGATATGTGTAAGCATGTGTGTGTGAGTGTCAGTGCACCAAGCTACACACTCTTACCATGGATGTATATTTGGGAGTGTAAGGCTGAAGAAAGGCACTCACGACCTGTGTGTGAGTGTGTGTGTGTGTGTGTGTGTGTGTGTGTGTGTGTGTGTGTGTGTGTATTTGTGTGTGTGTGTGTGTGTGTGTGCTCTAATGGTGTTTAATGCCCAGACTAATGGTTTCAGCAGGGAATCCTTGTGCAGAGCTTGAGTCCAGGTCTGGGCTGATCACTGGCAGGACCATCCCTCATCCTGATACCGCATGGAGGTGAGAGCCAGGGGAACACACACACACACTTACACACACTGACACAGCACACACACGCACCGACACACACACACACACACACACACACACACACACACACACACACACACACACACACACACACACACACACACACACACACGCACGCACGTACGCACACACATAACTGTCACTGAGATTCTCTTCCTTTGTTTTCCATTTATTGTTATCCTGCATCTTTCACTTCCTCACACGCTCCTTCATTGTTCCTTTCTTCCTCCTGGGGAAGGTCTCAATTTGGTCTTTTATTTAAAGGATTTTATTTAATATCTTTTTGTCAACCATGAAGAGACCAAAACCAAAATTAGATGTATCCTACTAACAATGGTTGTCTTTGAAGCTAAAGCCTTCTTACTCCTATCTAATTAAAGTGAAATCGTCACAGACATTGTGCCTTGTTGTCATAAAGATCAGGACTGTAGTTTATTCTGAATGGGTACACCACAACAAATAACACACAAACACACCAAATAAGTATTACTCTGTGGCTGAAATTAGCCCCGGGCTTACAAATCTATTATTCTTATTTGACTCACAGGCTCTTCAAAGCATTTAGTTCTTCTGTGAGGAAGATTTGGTTTGTGCTGATTGCAATGCCCCCTGTGGACAAAATGGTACATCTTATCTCTTTGCTGATCCTGTCCAAAACCTTTGTAGGTTTTTTTTTTTTTTTACTTAAATCCAATTCAGCTTTTTTTTAACCCATCAAATGAATCACTCATTATGCATCTTTTTTAAGAAATATGCAGTAAACTGCTACAGTATATCTGCAGCATGCTGTGAATCAAGTCATCTGACGTCTAAGCCCTGCAGCTGTTTCCAGCTTTTAAAAATATGTACAGAAATGATCAATCTTGTTGCTGACGGCTTTGCTTGCTTTTATTGCTTATATAAAGGCATCAGTTTTAATTTCAGTATTTTTCTTAACCAGCTAAAAAACCCTCCCAAGAGCTTTAAAGATTGAATGCCTGATAGTTGATGTTGTGGTTTTTAGTTGTTTGTATTTTGTTTCAAGAAATAAAAAATATTTAATGAGCCCAGGTATAGCTTGTACATTATCTTTGTTTTTATTTATTAATGCTGATGATAATTTGATCTATTTATAGTTTTATTTCGCCTTTAATTTTCCAGAAATGTTTGTAAAACTGGCTACAAAATGTGTATAAAGAGATACTCCAGCTTAAGACAGCAGTATAAAAAAGATTTGGATCAAAACAAACAATAAAGAAAATAAAATAAAAAACACACTAGCAAAGTTCAGGGATAATACATGCATTTAAAGCTCCTGTGAGGAACGTTCAGTTTGTGTTGATTTTGACACCCCCTGTCGACAAAGTTGTTTGTCTTATCTTTATACTGATATTACACATATTTAGAAAGTATATTCTGAGTAAATCTTATGCCACTTCTTTTAATAGTAAAACAGATCGATCATAATTGATTTTGCCTCAGAAAATGTATAAAAAGGCTTTTTTAGCAGTGTGCACCTTGTGTGTTTTGTATGACGACAACCTCTTTACAAGCTTTAATAAACATAAATGTATATATTAAAATGACAAATCATCTCATTGATGATCTCTTTTGCAGCTCATGTAGAGGCGTCAGTATTAAATTCAGTCTAAATAAATCATGATCAGCTAAAAACTCCTCACAGGAGCTTTCACCTGGTAACATTTTTTTGCTTATTCAATATCAGTATTAACAATTACATGACACAAGCTCTACAAACGAAGTATATGTGCAAAGATTTAAAGGAATACATTTTGCAACAAATAGACCCATATTCTGAAAAGTATACATTTAGACCTTTCAGAAGCTCAAAAACATAACAATGAAAACTATATATTCATAATTCCAAGCATATTATGTGAAGGTACTATATATAAGAACCTCAAAAGGGGCCTTGCTTGAACTCAAGGTTGCTTGGTTCTACGATAAAGGGCTGCTTTGGGCCTCTGGGACCTGAATCACATGACCTTAACTGGCAGCTGGAGCAAGCTAAAGATCCCTTTAGAAGCTGAAACTGAAGTACATAGGCAACACAGAGTGTTAGTGTGTGTGTGCATGTTTTGTGGACTCTTCAAGGATAAATATAGTGTGTGTTACTGCATGAGGGATACATTTTGAGCGGTGCACAATCAGATCAAGAAAAAGGGTTTGCGTGGCTGCAATAGATAAAGAAGGGGGGATGGAGGGGTCATAACTTGTAGAGAGGGGGGAAAATGGCAAGGCTAAAGGTGATAAGATCATAACAGTACAGCTTTGGTTAATATGGAGCTGCGAGCTGCACAGAGAAGGAAAGGTTAGGGAAGAGGAGCAGGATGAGGGAGTGCAGAGGAAGGGGGGGTGTACAATGGTACTGGAGATGGGGGAGGGAAGAGGGAGGCGTGGGCTAAGATAAAACAGGTGAGGTGAAGGTAAGATGTGGGTTGTTGGGGCAAGAGAAGAGCAGCAGGTAATGGAGTACTGGGGAGGAGGTTGGGCAAAGGCAGGGGGTCTTGAGATGGGTGTGTAGGTGTAGGCGGTATAGGGGTACGTGGGTGCAGGGCAGTGGGGCGAGGGGAGGGGGGTGTCAGTACAGATGCTCTGTGACCGGGTGTCACAGCTCGGGCCAGGAAGCTGAATCCAGCGATTAATCACCGGGCCCCTCCGCTTGTAATCAAACGGGCTCTGGCTATGATGTATGAGCCATGTCACAATTACTGACTCACACACACATACACGCGCACACACTCAGAGTTGATCATGTGCACACATGTATGAGGACGAATCCACACACACTGAAACGTTGAACAGCCTCCATCCACTCACAGGGATTATGGCTGTCTTCCCAGAGGCCACTGGGGCAGACTTCAAAGACACAAACATAAACATCCGACAAAAGCCGACACATTATAATCTTAGTCAGCAACACGGGGGCAGCAGAAGAGAGAATGTCAGCACAGAGAGAAAGAAAGAAAGAGAAAGTGAGTCAGTGGGAGTTCAGGGCTAATGAGGAAGACAGATATACTGAACAATGGGACTAGAAGAAAGACAGATGAAAAGATTGGAGAAGTGAAGAAAGTAACGGTGAGGGCGAGAGAGGCTGTGATATCAGGGAAGAGATAATGAGAGAGAGAGAGAGGAGGAAGTGAGGGCCAAGGAGGGGATGAAGAGGTGAATCCGTGGGGATGGGAGGTAAAGCTCTTGGTCAGCGGTTTCCACAGGGATGGTGGACAGGCCGGCTGACAGGATGAATAATTTAGGATGAGGTGTGGACATCGATCCCACAATGCACTTCTGCCTGACCACATTGTCCTGTGCACATACTCTCAGACACTCATACTCACTCACACACACACTTGGATGATGGCATACACACAAATCATCCTCAGCAGTTCCTTAGATCAAAGTTGACTTCCATCAACCCTCCATACAATCAAATGATCCCTCTTTTGTTGTTGTTACAACATGAGCATCTCAAAATGTTGATATTATAAAGCTCCTGCAAACTAAACTGCACCACAGCCTACCAACTATTTGTCTTGTACCTATTTTGAAGTTTATACATATAAAACCATATTGACCCAAATACAAGACATTTTTTTATTTCCTTGAAGCACATCTGAAAAAGTAAGGATGATCTAGACTTTTGAATGCCAGTATTCATTCACAGCAAAGGACGGCACCACTTATCTAAAAAGTGAGTGTGTCCCTCATGACTGAGGCCAGCCGTCACTCACAAATACGATGCCAGGGGGATAGAAGACGGAGAGACACAGTGATTGTTCAGAACAAAGTGGCTTGCAAGTAGGCCAAATTTTTCATCAACTGAGGCAGACTTTTGATCAGGATAACGAACATCAATGCAGCAGAGACATGTAACAATTGTCAAAAAGCCAAGAAATATGGTGCATTGTCTGAAGACGGCAAGCACACAAAGACTGTCTTAAAAATACTAACAGTCAGAGAAAATCTTTAGCTGGTCCTAAAGAGGCAAATTCTAAGAGACTAACAGGACAGTGTGTGAGTATGTTACCGAAAAACAAAGCAAAGGTATGCCCATTACCTGAGCTGTCATCCAGTTATGAGTCTTAAAGGAGATACAGTTGTTTTTTTAACTGAGAAGCATGGCTTAATACCAAATAAGTCACATATTTTAAAATTTGTATTGCAATTATGGTCATACTATTACCACAAGTACTTCATTTACACACGTGATTATATTTTAATCTAATTTAAATGTAACACTTGAATCAAAATATATAGCATAGAAAAAATATAAAATATAGTGCAAACAATTGAATTTAAAAAGTGTTAAAAAAAAGAAATGTTGTTTTTCAGTGCATTCTATTATCATATTCCAATAACATGTTTTTAAAATAATAATAATAATAATAATAATTATTATTATTATTATTATTATTATTATTATTGTTATTGTTATTATTAATACATTCCTTAATTTTTTTCATTTATTCAAACAAGATCTGGTCTTCAAACGTATTTTTCTAAAAATACATTTTAATAAGAGGGGGTTACCTTATAGCCAGGATTGTTGTGTACTTGCACTGGTACAGTAATAAGCATCAAAAAGTACAAAATAAGACACGTTAACATTTATTTAAACTTGAAGACACTGACTTTGAAATGGGAGTGGTTATGCTACATGATTAAATAGGCTAATAATATTAAAAATGCATAGTTATTCTGTGACCCAACCACAGGAAAAGTCAAACAGCAGCTACGGTATTTAGCTGTTGGTTTTAGCAACGTCTTCAGACCTTCAGTTTACATTACTTTAGACCGTTGGTGACCTTTTTTTCCAAGCAGATGTTTTAACATTAACAAGATGGTATAACCTCTGTAAAAAATGTGCATGAGCTATCGCCACACAGCTATTATTAGCAGTGCATCCATGTCTTTCAGAGAATTTAAGCTAACATTGCATGAATACACTAAATGCTACCTTTGAAATGGATAGTGAAGTATGGTTATAACAGGTTATAATATTCATTAGTTGGCAGGGTTTCTGTGTATTCTGCATCATACTACACTGGGTGACGCTCCCTATTGTGTTGAGCCGGGAAGATGACAAAGGGGATAAAATGGGATTGGTGATGTCCGCATGGTCTTGAGAAATGACCTTAAAAACAAAATAAGCCCTTTTTAGGTCAGATATGTGTGATTATATTGCATCTGATTTCTGTGCATACCTAACAACATTGAGAGACTCTTCACTTTGGTAATTTATGCGTTTTATGTGTTTTTTATTAACATTTCTACAGGCTTCAAAATAAGTTTAAATTACTTAATCTTTGTACCTGCAGAAAATATTTAAAATATCAAAGATAAAATGTTACATTCATATTAGTGCTAAATGTTTTTATGTTTAAGAATATATTTTTAAAACTGCACGCAAACACGTACGTATGCACCAACATAATGTATTTTTTTTGGCCTCATGCTGACAGACACTGATGGCTGTATACTCCTGGCTTTCAGTAGCCTCTTGTATGAAAAAGTCCTTCCTGTTTGGTCCGCTGACTTCCTGTCTACTGTAACCTGATACTTCCTGGTTGAGTCATATGTCTTTGACCCCTCCGGCCTACTATCCAAACCAAACACAGCCACTTCCACCTCATTTCTCTCGCAGGAAAGCAGGAGTGAACATAGGGAGAGAGTAAAATTAGGGTTCCTTTTGTTCACTCACAAAGTCTCTTACTGAGCTAATCTGCAAAATCAAATGCCTTTTATTAATATTTGATTAGTTTATTACTTTGCTGTGTTTGATATTAAACATGGTGATGATGAACATCCAACTAAAACACATTTTTTTAGGAACATTCCCTCAGCCTCTGGCACAACACAAGACCATTTTTAACCCCGCCGAACAATGTTTCTCCCAAATCTCTCCGGCTTTGCAGGCACCTCTCCTCTTCATTCATCACACAGCCTGAACGACTGACCGGGGAATGACCTCGCTTGCACACAGACACACACACACACACACACACACACACACACACACACACACACACACACACACACACACACACACACACACACACACACACACACACACACACACACACACAAACACACACACACAGACTACACACACACTAGTACACACAAATCCACAAACACAGTATCAACTCACACAAAAGCATGATTCATTTATCACAAACGATGGATACCTTGGAACACATGCTCAAACACGCGTGTACCTACACACCAACACATAACACACACGACACCACACACGCACACTCACACATGCCGGTTCCTATCACATCCGTTACAGATGGGTTCTCCTCCTCCTCAGTCCTAAATGAATATAAATATGTCTGTTTGACATCATTCATCTGCCAGAGAGGAGCACATGTACCGCATCCTGCCTAAGGAGGCAGTGTTACTCTCTGCTCCACTCAGGGAAACATGTGAGAAAAGGAAACTGTGGAGAAAGGAAAGAGAAAAGAGAAAAAGGAGATGATTCAAGGGCATCTAATGAGGGTGATAAAAATACATTAGATACACTGGTACAAAGCAGAATTTGTTTTCCAAACACACTCCTCGGAAGTTTGTTTTTCTTTCTCTTACTTTCCCATAATGTGCATAAAAACATCAAAGATCCCCGCTCTTTTTTTTTGTTCATTTCATTCCTCCGCTGTCCCCTCTTGATCAAATCTGATCCTATCTCTCCCCACTTGACAGCTTGCATTCACAACAAAGCATTTGAAAGCCCATTAGCTCCACTTTACGGCAACGTAAAGCCAACAGCGATCCGATATCATCAGTAACAGTCTGCGAGAAGATGACGGCAAGACGACAAGTGAGATGTGAATGGAAGAGATACCATTGATGGGAACAAATTGAAAGAAAATGGCGGCTGATATACCACGGGGGGATGCTAAGGGAGATGTCATATGGGCCAGTGGATGAGAATTTACAAAAAAAGCGTATCATTATGTAATGTCTCTGATAATGGCTGTCGTGGAGTGAAAAAGAAAATGTTACACCTGTTTGAAAATAAAAACAATCAGATTTCAGGGTCTTTTAGATCAAGAAAATATCGTTCACATGATCAAAAATGACCACTTACTTTCCCCAGATTTGACTTTTGTCCTTTGTAATTTCATCTTTATACTGTAGTGCTCATCAAGCCCTGAGGGAGGCGATAGCGGTTTCAAAGTGAGCTGACTCCTCCTGCAATCTGTGCTCCATATGTCATTAAGCCCATTAGGGAAACACTAGGTTAACTTTACAGTGCGAGTACCAGGCTTCGCTACGGGAGCAGCCATGGCTTGACATAAAAGCAACGTCTCACTTTGTCTCCCTTCCTCCCTTTTCCTGGCTGCCATTGTCTTGCACTCTGAACTGCCTCTCCATTTCCTTTTTTTGAGTCATTTCTTTTTCCCTTTTCTCTTCTTCTTTGATTCTCCCTGTTTCACCTTGACTGGGTTTGCAATCAGCCACTAGGGGCAGAAGAAGGAAAGATGTCATCACCATTAAGGAAAGCTTTACAGCGGCCCTGTCTGCCATGTAAATGAGCTATCAGCTGCCCTTGAACGCATTATAGTACTCCACATTTTCAAGTGTTTTCCTGAAGCTCTTCAAGTAGATTTTTTTTTTGTAACTCAGGTGACATGTCTCATCTTTGTTTCCTCAAAAATGACCAATCACAGCTCTCCCTCCAGGAAAGCAGGAAACCAATACAGCATGTTCACCTTAGAGGTTACGTGGAGGTCAGCGCTGACTGTCATGCCTCCACTCAAACCCCCTTCCTCCTCCTACTGCCTCCTCCTCCTCCTCCTTCTCCATTCCTGTGACAAAGAGAGCCAGTTTGGTTGCCAAGGAAACAGGCTTTTTCCATGGCGATGTCGGAACACGTGGGGAAGGGCAGGGCGGCTTTGTTTCGCCCTGTGATGAAGGATTCTCCCCATGCATGTTTAATCGCCAGAGTTATGGTCCCCAAACCCAACAGCCGAGGCCATCCACTACCGCCTGATTATGTTCAATGGAGCCTCTGACACCCTCATTTCACCAGTTTTATCACGCTGTGCAGCACCCACCGCGGGCACCTTCGCTTTTGTTGCACGGCGGTTCTGATGAGCCCAGCTGAGCCCACAGATAGTCCTACCAAACAAGGAAGGCACACATGTGTCTCTTTAGCGCTTACCTTGGCAAATAAACACTCCTGCTTTACATACACACACCGTGGAACATATATAAGAGCGCACACACAATCCTTTTTGTCTCATCTCGTATCTCGGCACCCACCCACCCACCGCTGTTTGGCTTAGCACAGTTGGGGGAGAAAAAAATGGCAGATCCCCATGGCAACAGTGTGTGCCGTTCTGCTACAGCTGTGATGTATGTGGTGACACTTTTGACCCTCTGGTGAACTCAGTAATGCAAAAGCTGTGCAGAGGCCGGATAGACCCTGGCTGCCCTACCTATCCTGCTGCTACAGAGTAGCATGTAGGTGTGCAGTTAGCTTTTTTTAAGACAACACTGTGCACCATGACAACACATTCAACAGCACAGACCCAAACAGAGCAAAACAGGGCTGCACATCCGTCACAGAGACATAATCATATTCCAACAAAGTCCTCTTTCACACCACTTTGCTGTGACAACAGAAAAACATGGTTGTAAAGGGATTACAGTTTTGTGATATGTGCTGATGTTCTAATGCTTAGTTGACTTTGCAGATGAAACTTTGTCACGCATTTTTAGTTGCATCATAGCATTATTAATGATAGCGTGGATCACCTCAGTGGTGATAATGTTGCACAAACGTGATGATGTTGCACAAGTATCTGGGCCACATCATAGAAGAAAACATTTTTGAGATTTCAAAAATAAAGTTGGGAATTTATTAGAAAAAAAGTCATAATTCTAGTCACTGGTGAACCGATGTGTTATTTCGAAGAGGAGGGGAGATCAGAAGAGCAGCCAGCCATCTGCCCTTATTTGAGGAAATCATTTTAGTTTTACTTTTCAAAAGTAATACTTTACAAGTATTACTTTTGTATAGGTTTAATAAATAGCTGAAAACTCAATCTTTTAGCACATAAGCACCACATTATCATCACATTATCGTCAGCACTAGTATCAGTATTCTGAATAAATTGCGCAAGAAACTGAGTGTGATTCTGAAGGACAGATGAAACAGGCAGCCTGAACATGCCTCTGTAACCACTGTCCTAAGCTGTTGAGTATAACTTAAGATGATCCACGTTCGTCGTTTCAGGCAGCAGCTACTCTTCCTGTCTGAAATCATTACAACTACTCTTTCATAAAACTACCACTTTATTATTGTTAGATTACAGCTTCATTCTTGTAAATTCATGACATAAATTTAGTTCATCCACATGTTTATTCTTGTAAAATTTGGGAAACTTTCCCCTGCAAATGTAGGACTTCTTTCTCTAACAACTTTACTCTTTAAAATAATGACTTTTTCCATTTTTTTCAAAAGAGCATTTATCTCTTTTTGTAATCGTACTGGGCTTTTTTAAAAGAAATGTTTTTTAAGTTGCATAATTTCTGAATTTGAAGCCATTTTTCCTACATAGGAAATCTTAATCTGTTGCAGTGTGTTTGCTCTAATCACCATACATAATGCATCAAATTGCTAACCATTGGTTTATACATTTCCTCTTTATATGTGACTATAAATATACTGTACCTTGGTGTTTTCTTTGTGACTTTCTTTCTTCCAATGAATATGAAAGACAGACATCTCATTTCAGTGCCTGAAAACATTCATGGTTTGTTTGGCCTGTCTGTTTCCGACTTTCCTATTGGCTATGAACGTCCTTTATTGTCTCACAACACAACCCTTCTTCACAACCTGGGCTGGCACGCCATTTTCGCTGACATTTACGAATCATACACACTGTTTCATACATAGAAGGGTCATTTGCGCACAGCCTGAGCCCGGATGTGCAGGGCTGCAGCTACTTTTCTCCAGTGATGCATTTACACACACCAGAGAACACGTGTATTGCTGTGTTGTGAGATGGACACTGAAAAGTCACATAAGCGTGCCCCTCTTACCACCTCTATCACACATACACACATACACACAAACACACGTGTCACTGTCACTGCAAAAACACAACCTACAAGCACATGATGATGCAATACAAAGCCATACTCCTACACACAAGCTCTCTCTCACTCATCACTTGTCTCCTCCTATATTTGTGGTTTTGCAGAAATGAAATGCCTCTTCCATGCTCCACCAGTAGGAGTGCTGCAGCTTTGCAAAAAATATGAGCTTCCAAATCTGCCACAGCTGCTGCTGCCTCACACTGAGCCGGTGTGTAGCAGAAGAAGGGGAGATGACACTCAGTAATAGTAGACACCTTCTACATCATTCACTTTGGCTTTTTTATTATGAAAAAATTGGTTCCACATGGTACCAGACACATAGCAAACATATATAATGTGGGACACAAAGATATAGAGACGGGTGGCTGCACCAAAAATATGTTCAAAAATAAAAAGTGCTGCTCCTAACATAAATCACATTTTCAGAGCGTTATAAAAAAGGCAGGAAAGAACCATGTACCTTTAGTTACATCACAGAGCACTGCCTTAGCTTTTATCATTCTTAGTATGCAAACTCTTCCTCTTTAGCTGCCAAGGAAATGTTTTCTTTTGTTCCAGCAAGTTCAGAGGGAGGTTTTTTCCACTTTTTCAACAGAAACAGTGAAACAAAACAAATACAATGGGGACATTCCATGTCCTGCTGCAGCTCCTCGGTCCTGTTTGTCCAGCTCACAGTCTAGGAGGGTCGTGACCCCTTGAAGATACACTCAGACCTGCCATACCGCTGAGAAGTCAACCTACAGGTCTATGGAGAGAGAGAGAGAGAGAGAGAGAGAGAGAGAGAGAGAGAGAGAGAGAGAGAGAGAGAGAGAGAGAGAGAGAGAGAGAGAGAGAGAGAGAGAAAAGGTTGTGATAAGAATAAAGATTTACAGTTCAGCATTACATGAGATGATTCCAATGACATTTAAAAAGAGTGAACATCATTTTCACAGCTGATGAATGCACCCTTATCAGATCATCTTATCCTATTTAGAGTTGTCATAATAGATATTAGTTACAATAGCCTGATTATGTATGGAGAAATAGAAGAAAGAATGAACCATATCTGCTGCATATTTATGATAAAGTGTAATACCACATTATTCTACGATGCTAGTTAAATTAATCAATTAACTGCAGTTAACACGACGGACTAGTTTGATAAACAAATATGCTTTTTTTCATAATAAACATTAATTAAGCACACATTTTATTTTATTATTCAAGTGTGTATTTGCTACCGCAACAGGACGTTCTGATTAGCTTGCTAGCTAGTAGAAGAACATTATTTACGAGATCGTTTCTTTGATCACCTTGCTATGAACAACAAAATTCAACCAACAGGTCACTCAGAATGGGGCAAAATTATGAACCATTACAATATTTTTGATTCACTTCTTAAGAATGGCTTAGTCTTCTGTGCAGCCAATGATACGATGATCTACATATCAATGTCTGCTCTTATACAGGGGGGACTTGTGTGATGTGCAAAAGGCAAAGTAAAATAAAGTTAAAGTTTGTCACGGCTGGTAAAGTGGCTGAAAACTTTGCAGTTCCCCTCATATGCCACCTTCATTTTTGTCGAGAGTAAATTTATATTGAGGATAAAGGTAAAAGTAGCAAATGTAGCACCACTGAGCACAACTTGCATTCAAACGCGCAGGTGTTTTTTGGGAAACCTCATTACAGGAAAGGCACCTTGTTAACTTTTTTGTTTTATTCATAAAATGACCATGGACAAAACTGTACATAAATGTGACCATTTGTCAGAGTTAGCTTAAAGCTACATCTGCATCTGCAAGGTCAATGTATATTTGTGTATGTGGATCTTACTTTCGCCAGTTGACAACCATCTCTACAGGAGATGACAGTATGATGCAAGTTAAGAAAAAGGTCTGTGAATGAGACTTATTAGAAGTCACATAATGTATGGTACCTTCACTTCCCCCCACCCTCACCTAACCTTACACTTTCCCCAAATTGAGTGTGTGGTTATAGAGGATACTCTGTGTTTTATTGAATGCAAATATCTTAGACAAATCAGTGATTCTAGGCGACTTTACAGAAACTAACTCAGCAGAATGAGAAGCAAGAAGTACCATTTTAGCATTGCGCTCCTGTCACTGTGTCCGACTCAGAATGAACCGTTATTTGTTTCTAAAGGTTCATTATCAAGGTATAGTAGAACCAGATATTAATCATCACACATTTCTTCCTTCTAAAAACATGTCACCGGCACAATATACTCTATGCAAACTACAAACAACTCTGTCTATGATTTTACGTTTGTTATGCTAGCAGCAGCAAGGCTCCAGCTGAGGTTACAGATGTCTGATAAGCATGCCAAACTGCAACTGCCTCGAGTGACAGCATTCCTAAAAATAGTTTCACATCTATAAATTGGTGTTTCTCATGGACGTGTACATTTCAAACAAACCTGACCAAGATGAATCCTTCAGTTTAACTTAAACTGACTACACTTTTTTTTAGTTTAAGCAGAGATATTACTGCTGACGGTGAGCTTATTATGTCACAGATTAATGATTTCTATAAAGTCTCTCATCACTTCTGGCTTCTCTAAAACCTGTCTGTAAGACTAAGTTCTTTGCTTGGTTAGATGTTGTTCCTTGGTCTTAGTAATTGCTTGCATGAGTACACTGATATATTAAGCAATGATTGAAGGCAATGTGGGTAACTATCATGTTGTGTTGATTTTGGTGACCTCGAAGGATGAAATCAGTAGTGTTTTTCTAAGATGAAGACTCCATTTCTCATGAGCACCATTACCCACTGTTATAAAGATGTGTTTTGCCAGCGTGTGTAATGAATGGAATACAGATCTTAATTTTAATACTGCTTTTCTATGTTCAAGAAAACTTTTTTTAGGACGCAGTGATGAGGTCATGCATTGATTTGTAGCCATGTAAAATTAGCCACGTTATGTTACGTAACAATGACAAAACAATCTGAGTCATAACCGTTAATTAGGTTAAGACTCTCACAGCCCAAGTTGTGTATTGATGTGTATTATGTTACCAGTAAAATAGCCATGCAGGAGTAGGAGGACAGTAACAACAATGGCAGACTACTGAGCCCAGACAAATATAACAGTTTTTCGAGTGTGTGTTTGCAGTCATAGTCTTCTTATTTGTTTGTACACAATTGAAAACAGGCTTTTATGGACAGGCACGTGGTGTTCTTCAATGGTGTTCCAATACCTGCTATACTGCCAACTACTGGTCTGGCATGCACACTCCAGTGTTTTCAGCCTTTTTGCGTTGTCATGTGAATGCAGATTTAAAAAAACAACAAAGTACAGACTTTTTCTGTTTTTAATGGGCTGTTCACATGTGCAAGGGCTACAGTCCTAAAGCGGGCTGCTCTTAACCTCCTGTCATTCCCTATTCTCTCTTACCCACGGTCCTATCCTCTCAATAAAGGCATAAAAACCCTGAAATAAACAGACGAACAAACAAGAAAAGACAATGTATGTGTATCACTTAATATCTGAATCTGCTTACCACCCTCTGCATACATGTCCTGACAATCATGGTCACCACGTTTGGGGACAGCCCCCACCCGCCTGCCCCTTGCTGTCCCTGCCTGTGGTCCTGCCAGTGATGTTGAGCGTGTGACCTTTTCTCTCAGCTAATCCACACCAAAAAGCCCTAATTACTGCTGCCGCTCCACCAACCTCCCCAGGCCCAATAATCAATACAGCCGATTGGCCGGCGGATCACCCCGTCAGACACCAGCGCTTTACATGTGACTCAGTGTACGTGCACGTGTGTGTGCGTGTGTGTGTGTGTGTGTGTGTGTGTGTGTGCGTGTATGTGTGTGCTTGAAAGTGGCACAGAGATAAAGCTTTTTGATATAATTTGCGAGAAAAAGCAACAAAAGAGAAGAAAAAAATAAAGCACAAGAAACAAATAGGCCAACAGATGATGACTGAGACGTAGCCAACATATCAGTGCCCGCACACACACTTGTATACACACACATTCCTCCCCTCAAGCTGAATGTTGTGACACCAGTTGACCTTATTGAGCTGCTGTTCTGTAAAGACTCCCTGATTAGAATATCTTCCCTTTAACCTTTAGCAGAGTGACGAGCCTCTCCAAAGCAAAGAAATAAGCCACTGCTTTATGCAGAGAGGGAAATGTATCCTGTCGTTATTTCATTAAGCTGTGGCATTTCACTCCACGTCCTGAAAATGTCGCTTTTGAACTATTTGTTTTTAATAATATTTTGGGAAAATGCAGGTGTGTGCTTCTGGAGATGTATGATGAGCTGACAGCAGAAAATGCACACTGCCCAGAGCACATATGCTTTTAACACGACACTTTCTCACCTGTGCATGTGTCCGCGGTGCATCTCTGTGTGCAAAAAAACACCCGAGGACATTTCAGGGGCAACAAAAGAGCTCCACACAATGTTATCAGACAGAAAAAGGAAGTTTAATTTTAGTTGCAGCTCTGTGAACAGAGTCATATCTGTGAGAAAAGAAGGAGGTGATTTACTTCTCTTCCTTCCTTTCTTCCTTTTCTTTCTCCTTCTGTCACTCCTGCTGACAGTCTTTGATTGTATTAGACAAGTTAATGAAAAGCGACACAGAAGTGCAGCCTGCACCTGCCACAGTGTACATCTGTGTGAGTGCATACCTACCTTTGCCTATGTCTGGCTGTCTCCTGTCCTCGGGCATGCCAGCCAGTCAACACGATGATGAGACAGTAAGAGAGTGATGAGAGGCTCCTTCATACCTTCAGGGGGAGGTTTCAATGTGCAGACGAGAAATGTTTATGAATAAAAATGACTGTTCCTGCTCTGGTAGCAGTAAGAAAGCTGAGGGGAAGAAATAACGCTTAGAAAATCATTGTTCCGTATCTCCAGACTCTATAATTGAGCTTTCTTAAAATGATAAATGTTAATGTAAGATTTTTTTAATGTTGATGAGACTTCCTGAATTACATAGAAGTTATATACAGTGCGGTATATTCTGCATGCCAGTCCATCAAACATGCAAATTTACCAGCTTTTGATTTAGCTGCAGGTACATTGCATGTCATCAGCTAATTCAGTTCAGCAAATTAAACTCACAAAGACTGCCTCAAAGGGATCTGAGATACATCAGCCACAACAATGTTAAGTCAGTGGTTTCATTGTATATTAGTGCGCTAATATGGTGTGGAAAGTGCTGCAATGACCAAAATGAAAAGAAAAGAGCTATAAATTGTGAAACAATGCAAATAAAAAATACAAAAAAGACAAACTCCGACAGAAATAATCTGCATATGAAAACAAACGCTGCAAAATTATGAAATAATGAGACAAATGCCCATATGATGCAAAGACCAAAGTTAGCGCTGCAGTTAGCAGTACTTTTGGCTAACAGTGGGGCTATGAGCACAGGGAGAGGTTAGTGTTAACTCTTCAAAATAACACAGGAGCTTCAGACCATGGAGAGTTTGTTGACAAGAGCTGCACATTTTTTAATTTCATATTTTTGATGGGTTTTTTTTTTTCATTTAAAGTTTTGCATGTTTTTATTTTTATTTTCATGGTTTCAGAATTTGCAGAGACAGACAGTTTAATAGAAATTATTACTGTTAGCCATTAATCTGTTAACAAAGAAGTTAACTTTGATAACAGTTAATCTGCGAGTTCTGCTTAAAATGAATGGTTGTTAATGTTGGCATTGCTGTTAAAACCTGTTCAAAGTCTGATCTGCGTCTGGACTCCGTGTGAGGTTTTCTTAGGATGTTTTGTAGTAGTTTAAAATTGTCAAACATAACACAACATAACCACTGTTAATATCAATAAGCTTTAATAAAATATAATTAACAAGAACATTAGATAATATAATGAAATGCTTCAATGTTTTTGGTTCATTTAAGGTATTCGTTCTAATTAGCAGTATTATGCCAAAAGCAATCTTTAAGAGATTGCAGAGCAAACAAGAGACCTCCTAGCTCGTATCACTATAATACATCGCTTAATTTTCCCGTCTGTCACCAGTGGTGGATGAGATGACACTTTTAATGTGAACTGCGGTCAGCTGTGGTTAATCTATCAGTGCTGCCTGGCGTCCAGGTCAGAAGGAGTCAATAAGTTATGAGAATCCACTGTTATGACTTTGTCCATTATATTTCAAAGTAGGTTGACGTACAAGCAGTTCCTCTGATGTGTGTTTTAGATGCTGGCTAATACAGTGTGTGATGTAATTAGGAAACGGTCATTAATGATGAAATAGGCAGATCATTCCCTCCCTACTTAAAGATAGGTATCAAGTCTTCAACGCCATCCACCCCAATAATGGCCGTATTATATTGATTTAATGGATGCATCTGCGGATAGAAATGAGTTCCCTTTATGTGCCGAGTAGCAATAAATACAATTATACTGTCCCATGGCACTAAATGGCCATATCATGTCTGCCCAGGTTAATAGAATCAATAGAGGTGACAACTGTTCTCACTAAACTCATTATTGTGTTTCAAGACTAATAGTCAAAGTAGCTTAACTGCAGGCCCTTACTTAATAACAGGGATCAATTCAAGTTTCAACATACTCAAATTTCTGCACAACATGGAGGCTCCTTGGCTGTACTGCATTGTAGTGGGACAACATAGCACAAGTTTAAACCAATCCAGTTTCACAAAACTTTCTAAAGAAGGAGGTATGGTAGGGTAGTCTCGGAAGAACAACAACAAAACAAATCTTATTTGCCTCCGTTTCTTTGCCAGTTGTCAAAATCCTTGCCTGGTGGTGTCCGTGTAGAATCTTGACAACATCTGGATAAAGTGTTTTCTCAACAGACATGTAAAAATAACAAAACAAAAATCAGAGACCAAGAGTGTAAGACATGGGAAATACTTCATTCTGTGTGCATATATGTGCAGTACGTCTCTGTATGAGTGTGAAAGTAAGCCATGTGAGCACATGATGGTGGACTGAAGACGTGCAGTCCCACAGAGAGCTGCCCCAGTGGGCCCAGCCTGCTGAGTGAAACCCTGTGCTAATGTTTAGCTTAAGGGGTGAAGAAGAAGGTGAGTCGGGGGGAAAGGAATGAGGGAAGGATGAGAGGATGACAGCACTGTGGTTCTGTGGGTAGACAGAAAGCGAAGAGAGTGAAGGAAGGGAGGGATGGGTCTCGGAGGAGTGACAGGGAGAGGGAAGGATGAAAGGTCCAACCGGGACGGAGCGCAGGAGAGGTCCCGCTTGGACTCGTCAGTCAGCCATCTCTCTCTGACACCTGAACCTCCGCTGACCGGGTCGTGACTGCCTCTCTGGCACAGGAGATATCACTAGGGGGGCCAACCTTTGACCTTTCACCTCCTCATTGCTATCACAGCATTCGCCCCGCCTTCTCAACCATACTTGAGTTGCTTCCCTGGCTCAAGTTCTTTTTAGCTTTCTTCTTCTGCCCTTTACAAGCAGTTTGGCTACCAAGAGTTACAAGAGTAGCTACCTTGTTAACAGCTGCTGGTCAATGTCAATAATTTACTTCTAAGAATTTACTCTAATGAATTGCTAAGCATTGAACCTTTAAACCATATGATAAAAAAAGAGATATGATTCATACAAAGAAGGTCTAAGCTATGGTTAATCAGACATTAGAAATCTTGTTAGTGCTGAGTGACAGAGCAAATGCAGTAGTACCAAAACTGCAGTTCCCCGAGTCGCCTCTTGAGGCTTCGTCCTAAAGTGAGTCAATTGCCAACTGGCTGATACACAAAATGTAAAAGAAATGTCTATTTATGAAAACTTGAGGGGTTGGGGAGCTGCTTTAAATCACAAGTGTGGTATGGTATTAGATAAAATGGTAGAAATTGTACTATGCTAATTCTGCTATTTATATTAATATTAGCACTGCTTTAAGGATTGTCAGTTGATGGCCCTTGCCAAGAAGCTCAACAATGCATGTGCAAAGGACATAAAGAGAATTCAAATTGCTAGCTAGCTACGATCACAACGGTGCAGGCTTTAACTATCCAAAAATATGTAATTTGCACACCAAATTAATTTTGAGAAGTGATCTTCATGCTCACATACTATTATTTGTTAAAAAAAATCACTGGCTTCCTGTGACATCCTTCAGCTACTGACAACAGAGATTTCCTCTTGATACATTTTATTGAGCAAAGACCTACACATGGATATCAAGCATCTGCTGACTTGTTCAAATGTGCATGGAGCTCACACTGAAAGGCAACCTTTTCAGACGGCAAGCTTACAGGGTAAGGACAACACACACACACACACAAACACATACACACACAAAAATCCCTGGAGAGTCAAGCCTAATCCCGGGTTTACATTGTTAGGACAACAGGGATAATCCTGCTAACAGGGTGTTTATCTAGAAACTGCAACCGCTGAATCCCCAACACACAAAGTATTGACCCAGAGAAAAAATAGCAAAGGGGCGAGAAAGAAAAGGGTGAGTAAGCCAGGGCAACAAAGAGGGAATTAATATAACAAAGGCAGTAGGAAATCATAAGAAATGATAGTAAGAGGCTGCTCTGGAGAGAGAGACTTGAGACAGGGTGTTGGAAGAAAGAAGAAGGTCTATGCTGTCAGGTATGCAGATGAGAGTGTGATGGCATCAATGCAGGAGTGGACACAGCCAGTCCCTTAGGACCACACTCACGAGCCAGGACACACACATAGAATGGCAGACCAGAGCGCATAAGCCTATATTAGAGACAAAAATCACGGACGCATAAACAGATCACACACGTCAATACAATAAGCTAACAACTGTAGAGATAGAGACTTTCTTTGGTTAATACATACACTTAAGGAAACCTAATGAATCAAAGGAACAGATCTACTTCACAATGATCATGTATATATATTTTTTTTAACTTAAAAAAACAATATCTATAGGACTTAGTATTGATTTATGGGACGTACTGTTTTTCTTTTCTTCTTTGCAGACCTGTGATAGTGAGGGAATTTCCCAGGATGTATCCTGCTGTAGTCCAGGTTATTCCCGCGACAGACATCAGCCTCTCAAGACTCTGAATGATATATAAAGATCAAGAATTTAATAGATAGATGGATGGACCTTCCTTGTGCTTCCATTACAGAGCGCTGCACAACTAATTCATAAATTCGCCTTTCATTAAAAATTAGATTGCATGCAAAAGCTAATGGTTAAACCAACATTCATTTTTGGTGGCTAAACAATGTTGCATTGACATTAAGTTTAACTTTGGCATGTTTTTGTGAGTGAAGTCACATCTCAAACTATTTCATAAAAGCGTAAGATTTACCCTACTTAGCCTGTAGCGCAACAATATACTATCTTTGCCTAAGCTGGCGAAGGTAATCTGTATGCATCAATGCGCCCGTACCCATACTTTAAATCCAATAGTGTGTTCAATTCTGTGAAATCATTTTTTTCTGTTTTCTATGGGCAATACATTCAACATTATGATGATGACACTGTTTAATTTTTGTTTGTTGAAGTTGACTGTTGTTGCAATAGTTAACTACTACAAAATTGTCCTCCAAAAACACTGGCCAGAGAAAAGATGCTGAGGTTTTACAACTTGAGAGGGTTAATGGACAGGGCATGGATTTATACAATAGTGCATAACAACAGAGGTGACCCAAAACCTGTTATTAACACATTAGAGCCCACTCTTACCCAATTCTCCCATTGTGCTTTAGCTTGAATGGAGGATGTGATGATCAGCCTTGAACTGCAGCCTGTTGTTTCCCATATTTGTTTTAGACAAATTAGAAGATACAGGAACTTTTATTGCACAAATGAATTTAGAGTTTTATTGGCATTAGACCTCAGCTCCTGAGGTTTCTTTCTAATTACCACAATCAACAGGGGTCTCTGCAGGGAGCACATTAAATACTTCCAGCACTATATACCCAAGATCCAAAGCGATCATTGCAGTATGTGGATGCACAAGAATGCTCAAGGCAAGAGATGCTACTGCCAGCTACCCTAATGGAAAACCAAAATGAGGAAGCATGGTACAGAGGAGGGACAAATCAACCAACACAGCCTGTAACACAACATGTATCAAGAGTACAGCTAGTAAGAAGCATGTACAAGAAGCAGTAGTCAGAAGATAAATTCCCACATGTCTAAAGATTTTAAATCAGTTTCTAACTTGTAGCTGTTTGTTGATAACAAACATGTCTTTGATGATCTGCCAGAGATGAAGGTCTAAATTGTAAATCTTATCTGCTCCTGAATAAATTGGGGAAGTCAAACACAAGCCCTTCTTATATTTAGATTTCAGTACAACACTGTAACAAAGCTCCTGAACTAAATATTGTCAGTGTTACTTTACACAACAATACAGCCTGAAAGGCACAATTTGTACACAAACAGCACAAGACTCATATCCAAGCTCTGACAAGCACACAAACACAAACACTGCTGGTCCCACCTGCCGACTCTGACTTTTATAGTGATGCCATTTCGCCTGTTTCACCTTAGTTACTAACCCCAATGCTGACTCTGCAGCAGAACATCGCTCCCCCTCCATGACATTTACTTTAATAACAGTCCATGTTGAGCAAGCATTGTAATGTTGTGTTCATACCAGACGTGAATAAAATAATTTGCACGTATTAATTACATGTAAAGTCAATGTAGAGCCGCGAAAGGACGCGAGTAGAGGTCTGGTGGCTCTAATCTCGCAAATTGGGTGATGCGAATGACACGATTCGCACAAATGAAGCAAATTAATTTGCACGTTTCGCATGAATAAAGCAAATCGCGTGAATGAGTGGCGAGAGTTGAAATATCTGAACTCAAGCGAATCAATCACGCCGTGATAGCCAATCAGCGTGCAGATCACCCGTTGACGTGCAATGTGACGTATGGACCAGCGGAGATACACTCATCTGGTATATATGGAACACTTTGATTCTATCTCTGTGCAGCTTCCCCAAACTCTGTGACACTTCCTGTTTTTTATGGGATCAGGAATAAACAGGAGCTCACAGTGAAGACAGAGAGTGAGGAGGATTTTCTGGTGAGTTGTGAAAAACTTCTGTCTGTCTGTAAGCTATTGGTTGTATTAGGAAGTTAGCTCTGCCCCCTTGAGCATAACCGGCTTCCCCATTCAACGTCCGCAGCTCAACCTTGTTTGATAACAACAGACTGCTGTGGCGTGGGAGCCCCCCTCCCTCTCGCAAATATTTGCACATTGAGCACTCATTTACACGCGATTTTGATGCACAAATTGAGCGAGTCATTCGTGCAAATAGCGCAAGTAAACCCAAAAAATTTATCGCGGCTGTATTAGCGCGAATGGCGCGATCGTTCGCGTCTGGTGTGAACGCGACATGAAATGGGCCAAAGCTAACTACAAATTTTTTGAAATTGTCTTAAACTTGGAGGAGCTAGCTCTGATGATAACTTGTTAGAAAACAAAGCTTACCGATATGAAACAGTGTATTAGAAAAAGCATTCTCTGGCTTGACTTGACACGAAATATCCAGAGAGGCTCTTTGTTAAGCTGTAAAGTGTCATTTGACTTGCACCTCCTCAAAACTTTAACTACATGTAAGAGGTAAGGGAGATAAAGAGTTACCAATTAGGAGCCTACGAATTTTGGATTGGCAATACAAGCTCGACGGGTTAAATTTACTAAGAGTAAAGACAACAAAGCATAAGGATCAGGCTACGTCCACACGAGAACGAATATTCTAAAAACTGAATTGGGGGGGGGAGAGAAACAGAGTTGATCACGCCTGCATAACCATACCAGGCCAGTCGGCGGCGAGAACACGTATTCAGTCTATCACGTCAAACACCATAGAAGAACTTTGAGGGCATGTGTATTGAATGTCTTCTTGAGCAAGAGGTAAATGCAAACAGCGTTCTCTAAACTGTGACGAAAAAAACAATTGAGCATGACATATTTATTTTCTCTGGTATTATGATGAGGAACAGCAAGGGATTCTTCTAAACATGCAGTTGAACCTTAGTGTGCCTAACAGACATAAACAAACAGATAGCCCGCAACCTTGGCGTGTGCACAATACATAAAAACATGATTGCCTTGCACAAGTGCGCCAGCGTTTCCCAAAACTTCAGGTTTTTGCTGTCCAGACAAACAACAAAACAGGTTTCAAAAATTTCCATCTTGGAGCATGTTTTCAGTGACCTATTTCGTTTACGTGTGGACGTACGGCTAAAATGCGGAGAAAAAACAGTCTTCAAAAATATCTGCGTACGTGTGGATGGGCTGTAGTCTTTTCTCATGTTAGTAACACACGTGATGCAGCCCCCGCCCACAGTGGTTTGCTCTCTGTTACTCAATTAATAAAACAATTGAAAAACTGTTAGACATAAATGATCATAGACACAATTAGTCTGGGTTATACATTTTAAGACCAATTACTGATCGATCACGTACCATACACGTGTAACGCTCCAGTGTTGATTTTAAAAATACAAATCTCAGGTTATATCGTAAACCAAAATCTTCACCATACTGCTCGTATGTTTTTCATTTCCTGTCACTGCCACATTTACATGCTAGTGACAATTGTACAGAAAAACAATAAAAACATTCACATCTTTATTGTTTCTCAAGGGTTACTTGATACATTTTCATGACACATATTTTCCTATTAACTTAACAAACATGATTATTCTCAAAAAAGAATTCCTGATATATGGTCCTTAACTCCTCTACTGTCAAATAAAACACATTAGAGCTGTGCCTCTATGATGCTACACAGTGTATGGTAATGGATTATTTTAGAAACATTCACTATCTGTCTGAGCCCACTGCAGACTTCAGATAAAATCCAACAGGAAATAAAATTATCAGATGACCAAATTTATCAAAATAACTTATAGTACAAGAAGTTTCTCTGATTATGAAAACCAAGGCCTTCGGGGTGACACAAATCATTAACCCCTTTGCCTCAAGAACAAAACAAGATTTACAGCCTAATGACAGCAGTCATGTTTGCTTTCCCAACACTATTTGTAGCTATGCTATGCTAATTTATCCTGGGAGTGAGGGACTGCCTGGAAGGATAGAGACTGTAAATACTTCACATTGTTGGAGGTGGTGAAAGAAGCTTAATGTTGACTATAAACAGAGTAAATGGCACTTCCTGGGCAAATAATTGGATTAGGGAACTTTTGTGTTTGCCTTGATACCAGTGGCATTCTCAGACTAATGACAATGAAATGACTCTTTATTGATATGCACAAATGAAACCCTACATTTCTGCTCACAAAGACAGCATCACACACACATTAAAGCCTAAACACACCGCCTATACTTTTCCCTACAGGGTTTGAACTTCAGTGGCTAACTGCCACTCCAGTATCTAATGCAGCCTGTCGGAATATTGCGCTGGCTGGCGTTAACTTTCTACAGGGGGAGGTAGGGCAGGCAGGGGGGATATCGGCAGAACAGCAGCAAGTTTTAGCATGCATGTCAGGGCTGGGGGACGCTCCCTGAGCCAAATGCCAGTCTATAGATCGCAGAGGGGACTAAAGATCACATCATCGTCCACCAGGACACGGGTGACACCGGACAGCGGACGTGGGAGAGAGGGAGGGCCGAATGATCCCTGCCAGGACGAGCTGTTATAGACAGCCGCTGTCATTACAGACCAAACATGCACCCGAACAAGTGCACAGACGCACACACACACAGAGTAGCACACACACGTTCCAAATCGTGACAACGAGGTTATAGACAAGTGCTGTCATTAGAGGAGTCTCTGCGGAGCTCAAATGATAACGAGCGAGGGGAGCAGGAGGAGGGGGTGTTGACGAGGGGGACTGTCCGGCTGTCTGCAGGTGAGCATGTGGCGTTGGAGAGGTCAGCTCGCCTCAGCACACACACACTGACACACATACGGATATAAATACCTTTCTGCAATGAACACAGAATCCAAACGTGTTTCCACGTTGCTCCTTGTTCACTTTCACTGTCTTTCGGGCATTCTGCTGTTGTCAGTGGAACATGAACATAGACTTTTGAGCTAGAAAGAGTTTTCTATCCAGAAAGCCTGAAGGCTGCCAGGGCACATGATTTGTGCTGCCGCCACCTAATGTGATTGTGCTGACTGACATGAAGATGCTTTCATGTTGCAGGCATGCAATACACATTGTATATGAAAAAAAAACCACTTTTAAATCAGGGATAACTGACATGGAAGGAAGGTACATTTTTGTCAACGAACGCAAATCTAGAAGATTACATCTAACTTTTTTAAGTGCTGCTGTGAGACTGGAAAGAAAGGAAATTTAGTGCTTTGATCAGTTTACTTGCTACCTGACATACACCTTTAAGGTCTTAAGAGATCCCCTTGAGCACAAAAGTAAGACTTTCCCCATGATCTAGTGCTGACGGTTTATAAGCGACTAGATAAGTGAGTGTCGCCTGTTTATGCAGGTGTTGTCCCTGTCTCAAGATTAACCCAAAATAGACAGGAATTAGCCCATTTGTTATGTTTTCCATGTGTCTGTCTTCTTTAATTTGACCATCTCTTTCACAAACCTAGTTTTGTGCTCTTCATATTTAATAAACCGAATTTAAAATAATCCATGTTTCTAATTTAGAATGCTAACAGAGACAAAGGTATTTGCCACAGTGTCAACAGACTGAGGTTAAATGTGTCAGACTACTTTCAACTCCTTTGATATGTGGAATTAGATTGTCTTGGCAATTCTGTTATTGCTCCTTTCACATATGAACTTCTAAAAATGTATAAATCTCAAGACTTCATGGTCCTGATATTTCCCAATACATCAGGAAATGTGTGCACTGGTAAACCTTGAAATTATTTATATTATATTGATATTATAAATATAGATGAGGACATCAACAGTATAGAACATAATACGGACAACTTTGGGGAGCCATCAAACGTTTAAAGCAGCTATGTTTCTTGAAACACAATCATTGCTTAGCCAATTGTGTGTGTGTGTGTGTGTGTGTGTGTGTGTGTGTGTGTGTGTGTGTGTGTGTGTGTGTGTGTGTGTGTGTGTGTGTGTGTGCGCACTAAAAGTCTTGGCTGTGGACCAACTTGATTTTCAATTTGAACTGCATGTTAAAAGAGAAAAATATGGAGAATACAGAGCAGAAGACTTGCCTATTATTTCTGCGAGCCAAGCGCAGATCTTAGTCTAAATAGACCAAAAAATGATATGTTTAGGACTTTATTGGCTTTCTATCAGCTATATTTATGGCAGGGGCATAGAAAATAAAGTATGATAATGCTTTCAGAATGCTTTTTTAACAGAATTAAGGTTTTCTTACCATACCTATAGGAGTGATTTCAGGGGTAAAGTCAAAAGTTATTCATATGTATTCTTCATTTAAATACATTAATTTGAATTTATGATAGATCACATACCACTTCTCCCTTTTTAAAGACGCCCATACAAATTGTCCCTAGAGGGATAAATAAAGTTGTTGGAAATGAATTGAATTGAATGACATTTGCAAAGTGCCATGATGTCAATCAGCACTTTCTGAAGCCAACCATACTTTACAGTTTGTGTCCCCAGTGCTTCTGGTATGTATTGCATTGCAAAGTAAAAACAAACACTAGGACACCCATATATGCAGTTGTGGGGTTTATTGTAAAAATACAAGAATTGGTGATGGAGGTGCTTTGTCAGTGGAATCTATATGTTATAAAAGTATCTTATCTTATCTTATATAAGGCCAGTCATTTTGAATGGCAACATTAGCCAAGTGTTATGTTTATGGTAGCGATGCTTTGGGGAAATTAAGGTTAAAAAAAAAGAAGACTTCCACTTACATCATTGTGGTACATGTAGGATGATGTTTTCTGATGCTACTACTGCTCTGTCAGCGTCTCCTTTGCAACAAGGCGATAAGAAGCCTTTATCAGGCACGTTTACACAGCCATAAACATACAGTATCTTCACTGAGAATCAATTCGTCTTGCTAAGCTTACTGTAATGGGTGCTGCAGATGCAAATCTCGACTGCTCTTTTGCCTGAAGGGGACAAGCAACGTATCAGTGCATAGTTTCACCCTGCCCTCAGACTCCCACAGAGCGATGCGCTTCAGGGCGTGTACAAACGAGAGGCTTAGAGTTACACTAAGCCTTACATCTGTCACTGAAACATCTCTGTCATTCTCTACAATAACAAGCTGCTGCATTAACACTGACTGTTTTAATGTCCATGTTGACTTTACAGCTGTGTGTGACTGTGTGTAATGTCTGGCATCAAAATACTCGTAAAAGGTAGTTAAGTAATTAAGTGTTGAAAACTTACATCTAATGTTTGTATCTCCTTTAATGACTTTAAATGTGAGCTATTTAAAGTCTGTTTTTTACCTCATAATAACTAAAACATATCAAGAAAAAGGGAGAAAAAGAAGAAGACATCAAGACAAAAGCAACAACTAATTCAAATTTGACTGAAAAATGTCCAAATTTCTTCACGTGTCTCTTGTCATCAGCCATCTCAAAGGTTGAGTGCTCCATTTTGTGTCAGTTAACGCACAAATTGCTCCCTAATCCCGGGCAGATTGTGTTTCCAGCAGTCTCCTGTCACTGCGCACGTGAGCACAATTGCTCTTCCTATGCTGAGGCCTGACAGCTGGTTCTCAGGTAAAAATCGGTGTCAGGTGCGCTCAAATGTTCCAACAATCGCTGCATGTCGCCCGGAGCAGAGCTCACACATCTTCCAAACTCTCCCTGACATGGAGAAGTTTAATCTGAGGTGCTGAAACCTCTGCTCTGCCCTCCAGTAGTGTGTGTTGTTGGGTTAGTGTTTATGTGTGAAAGTTGTGAAAGTTGTGATGGTGTTTCTGTGTTTCTTTTTGTGATACGTTAGCATTTATCTCCTCAGGGGAATTTTAACACGTGCTACTTCACCTGTCGGGTTATTCATGAGACCAAAGGCTCAGGTCCTTAAAATCAAAGGCCTGGCTTAGAGGGAGTTTATTGACAGACACTCAGAGGAGGCTGCTGGGTGTGTCGCTTGCTATACACTTTAGGGCCTGGGATTATGTTATAGCTTTGTGTGTTGATCCCAAATCTTTGGTTCAATAGGAAAACTAAAGCAAACACAATAAGAGTTACATCCATGTGAAAGACCATGATGGTGACTTCCTTTTTGTAACTTGTTTCTATAGTGAAAAGCGTTTTTCTCAGATCTCTTTTATTTTGTAGATAGTCATCATAATCAGAAATGTACATGCTATGTGATTACTCGTCATTCATGTAACTAAATCCACACTTTTTGTATTTAAAGACTTAATTATAACCCATCCTGTAGTTTAGCTCAGGTAAAATTACACTTCTGTAATGACTTTTTTCAACTATCATTACTCGTCTTTCTTACTCATCACCCAGCTGTGTTAAATACGAGTAGCATTTTCTTAGTAACTTATACAACACTACTGGGGAGAGTATTGATGGGTGTTTTTTGGACTATGTGCCATATTCAGAAGGCTATTCTTATTACAGCATGGAGGTGTAGTAAGAGAATAAATCTGTGTCCATATATTTGAAAATACTGTATATTATGGACAAAAACAGAAGCATAGAGTGCTGCAGCTGAGATGTGGAAAAAAAGTGTCCCTCTGATGCTCTTCAGTCTGAGGATCCAAGTACAAACTTCTTCAAAAGATCTGAGGCACTCAGTGGATCATTTAATTAAAAGCCTTGTATTAATTGTATTATTAAGGGTTTTATTAAAATAGAATTTTAACAACTTTAGCTTTATTTATTTAATGAATTAAAAAATATCAATATTAATCAGTTCTGTTAGCTTTAGGTTGAACAAGGTTTATGAAGGGTTGTAAAACGACATTTCCACCATTAGAATGTTAATTTTGTAGATCTTAAACTGTATTCAGAGATGCACGAAACTCCTACAAACTTCACAACATTAACAGGTTAGCTGTTTGAGTCCACGTGTGAGCACAAATAGATCATCTCGCCATGACTTCAGCTGTACTTTTCCCTACCAGCCCTCATATTGAAATTTCAGTGTGAAGCTGATTTGAGACCACAGCAAGAAATATTCAGGAAAATTAACCACGAGTGAGTGGGGTGATGATGGCTTCATCGAGCAACCGCTGCCAACCCATAAGAGTGACGTGTAACAGGATGAACAAAATCATGTGAGGCTGAAGAAGGAGAATCACTTTACGATAAACAGAAAGATGTCTGCACATTTGTCTGAACATAGCTTTGATATACATGTAAACACTGTCATGTAGCAAAGGACTCTGTTGCTTATTTCATTGTCATGTTAGGATGACCATGGATGACCGCTGTTAGGAGCATGTGAACAAGCAACTTTGGAAAATTTTGAAGGCAGAACTCATGAAAATTTCTAGAAATGACGATGCAACTTGCAAGCAGCTATTTGTAAAAAAAATCCAAAATAGTTTCAACATGGAAATGTGTTCTTTTACTTTTGTTTCTAAAATAAGTGCAAATATCACCATGACCAAAATCTCTACAACTCCAGGCACACGGCCTTTGTCCACAGAAAGGACCACCAAAATAAACCAAAAAATTATAGTTCCCCAAAGCTGAGTTAATGTTGGAGAGAAACCAAAGGTTTTGAATTTCACTGCATTTTGAAGTATTCAATGAAAAACGTATAATCAGTGTCCCCTATGTCATTCCTTCTCGAGTTCAGATATTTTGGCCTCTGGTTTTTTTTGTTTGTTAGTACGTTAAAAGAGGTTTTTCCTGTCTGGGGGGTGTGTGTACCCATTCATGTGTGTGTGTGTGTGTGTGTGTGTGTGTGTGTGTGTGTGTGTGTGTGTGTGTGTGTGTGTGTGTGTGTGTGACTAAGAGAGAGACAAAAGAGAGACGTGAGATGAACAGCCTGTCTGTCAGGTGTTGGTACTCACATTAGTCATGTAAAAAACAAAGGATTCTGGGACGCGACAATGGCCGACACAAAGGGCATCCAGGCCTCACTCAGCGTCACCCGATCTCTAGTGTGTGTGTGGGGGGGTAAATAAGTGTGTGGGGATCCGTGTGTGTGTTTGTGTGGAATGGTGGGGCTTTCTTTAGGGGGTGCGGGCGCCTCATTGGCTGCCATGCTTGGGTCAGGCTGAGGTCAGAACGTGTGTGATGGATGGAGCTCTGTCTCTACACCACTGCCCTTCTCCTGGTCCTCTCTGCTCATGTGGGCCTCAGACCTGGAAAGGCATACTGGCTGTGCTCCACTCAGATACGCACAGAAGAAGCTAGACGAAGGAGCTAGAGGAGATCTGCAGATGACTCTTGAGGTGAGTTCTGCCTGCAATGCACAGTCAACCTCTTAACCTCCACCAAATCTGCTTTTCTTTACTCAAAACACCTATGACGACTGTTCGACGCATAAGTTTCGTGCACATGCCAAACATCCACTAACCCCATGATGTCATCCCTCCTCACCTTCCCCTCCTTCTCTTCCTCCATCATACTGTCAATCCCTCTATCGGCTCTGGTCCGTTATCGGCACATGGGGACGCACATCTGTCGATGTACGAATTCATTTTGGCTGCCAATCACCACAGGGGAGTGGTCAATGAGCACAGAGTGCCAATACTTCGACTACCCTGATGACTGACTTCTGTCTGTCTGCATCTCACTCTCTCTGGGCTTACAGTACTTTCTGTCTGCTTGCAAACAGAAGAAAATGTCTGACTTTCTCTCTTTGTTTGGATTTTTGTTGCATGTTCAACCTTTGTGTTTATGAAAAACTACTATATCCGTCCACGAAAAAACTCAGACATGTGTAAGAGTGCACTGTAGAGGCTGCAGTGACACACTTATCAGATTTACGTTAACATACCTTTACTTTTTATGTGCATGGGTACCTAGTACTCCTGTTATAAAATAGAGAAATGAGGCTGAGCTTTAAAAGCTTGGCTTAGAATTGTCTGATTGCATCGCCTAATAGATATTCCCAAATGGAGGTTCAATGACCCGGCCCTCTAAAGTGATCTATTTCTGTAAAAGTATTTTTAGTGACTTTCACAAGCTTCCATGTCACTCTCTTTTGATCGCTTTTTCAGAGCTTTACAGTCTTGTCCTCTGTATTTTTGCATACAGAATGATTTTGAAAAGGTTATCCATGCTTTTATTGCTGCACGTCTTGATTATTGTAATGCACCTTTCGTTGGCGTTAGTAAGCCTCTCTGTCTCTTCTGCACCTTCTCTTACAACTGGTGAATGGAAATTTTAGCACACATCAAATTCTGGCTTCCCTTCACTGGTTCCCTGTGTGTTTAAGGATTTATTTTAAGATTTAATTCAATTCAACTCAGCTTTATTTATGTAGCACCTTTCACACATGAAGGATGCAGCCCAAAGTGCTTCAAGTAGTTACAAACAGATTGATTATTTACTTATAAATTGTTAAATAGGATCACTCCTACCTCTCTCTTGAACCTTTTAAAACCGCATCATTTATCAAGGGCACTGACCAGTTGGTTCGGGCCGTCCCAAGGTCTAGGTTGAAGCACAGGGGGGTTGAGCCTTTTCAGTTGCAGCTCTAAAGCACTGGAGCACTCTGCCTCCACATGTTTGACTGCCCACCACACTGCCTGTCTTTAAATCAAACCTCAAAACACATTTTTATTCCTTGACCCACATGAGTGTTCCCTTTTTTAATCCTCTTTTTTCTAATTGATTGGTCTTCACGATTTTTACTCTTTTATTGTGTCATTGTTGTGAATTTAGTCTAAGTGTTTGATTGTCTTCATATTATGTTGATGTATGTTTTTAATGCTCTGGTTGCACGGCACTAAGGTTAACATTTTTTGTTTTAAATGAGTCAAATATATTCAGATTGGACTGGTTTATAGTACAAACACACACACACACACACACACACACACACACACACACAAACAAACAAACAAAAATAAATAAATTGAAGCATATACTACTTGTGAGGCATCTTCTTACACTCTGACCTATTTGAAATCAGAGCCTATATCATCTGTTTTTCTCCATCTCTGTCCCTTTTCTTGCGTTGTGTGTGTGCTTATGTGTGAGTGTGTTTCCTACTCTCCATGAGCAAAATGGTCGGAGACTTGCACCTATATTTGTATATTAACTACCACCATGCAGTATCTTGAATTATTGCATTTCTCTGTGTAAAGGTGTTTGTGTGTGTGTGTGTGTGTGTGTGTGTGTGTGTGTGTGTGTGTGTGTGTGTGTGTGTGTGTGTGTGTGTGTGTGTGTGTGTGTGTGTGTGTGTGTGTGTTCTGCAGTAAATACCTGTAAGCACTCAGCAGTTGGTCTGTGAATCTTTTCATCTTTTTATGAACTCTGTTGGAGAGAGGGACATTTTCAAGTTTTCTAATTTTTGCTTTTCATTCAGCATGATAAACAGATAAATTGAATTAAATCAGGGCTGAGAATTTTGCACCCTGTTACATAGAGTGTAGAATATAGCTTTCAATAATATCACCAACCTGTGAGAAGTGTAAATTTAAGTTATGCATTAAATCATTAAAAAAACCTTGACGAGGAAGTTTCCCTTCAGTATCCAACAATGTATCAATGATAAGTATCATGTTTTAATATGATTTAAACATGAGACTGTTATTACCTTTAAAATGTGGGTAGTAAAATACCATGGCACGGAGGAAAACATAGACATGGAAATGTATATAATGAAGAAATGTAACTTTAAGTAACGTTTAATTGTATTACTATTTTAACAATATAATGTTTCTTAAAAAGTGACACGTGTATTTTATATATCCTCAAATGTGAGAACATGTTAATAAAAGTCTAAATTAAAACGAAGCTGTTAAACCACGTATTTTTTCACTTGTTGATATGCAAAATTATATTTTATATTTCTCTATATAATATAATAATTATGTTTTAACATTTATGTTTGAATTCGAATCTTCAGTTGCCCGAGTTTACTGTTAGGCCACTAGTTATACATTTATTTAATGTTATCTTTTCGCATGATCGATTTTAAAGAAAGTTTCTGATGAGAATTTTCTGTGAGCTTTTCCCAAACTCCAAACCCGAAGAAGAGAATAAAAAAGGTTTGATGGTTGGTTTTGTTACAATAATGCAGAAGAAAACACACAAAAAAAAACGTCCTCACGTGCAGTTGTCTTATGAGCTCTTTTAATGAATTAGTTTGACCGATCATTGTCAGAAAGTCACATTTTCTCTTAATTGTGTTCCATGGGACAAATATGTGTTTGGCACGAGGCGCACGATCAGGCCAAAGCAAGGACTCGCAAATGAATCCCGCATTTAATGCCTGTCTTCTCCTTAAAGTCGTGCTTTAAACATCTTCTCCCCCTTCATAAAGCCTTAATGGTTTTCGTCAAACATCTGTCAGCGTCCATGTGTTTATCTGAGGGCCCTAATGGGCACCATCAGCCGCGCTGAGGTTACATATTCTGAAGTCTGAGTTTCCTGATTTCACAAGGCTGAGGTCATTTTAAACTTTTAACAACGAGCTCAGATGTGTTTTGGTCAAACAGGCCATCGTAGCTGGACTGTGACTGCGTTGTTGAGCTGCTTGTTTGCCCAGTGTGCTCTGTAAACTGTTGTTTAGGTGGGTGGTGCTGTGACAACAAACTCAAACTGTGACCGAGGACTGACCCCGGCCCTTCTTTTGAGGATCAGCTGCGTTTCTAATCCACGCTGTGCGGCTCCTGCAGGGCCCTGGAGAGAGGAGGTCAGGGCTGAAAGTTCCAGAAAGTGCAGGTCCGAGGGCACCCAAAGGTCCTTCAGGGAGTTAAGTTTATTAATCATTCCCAATAAAACACTGAGATTATCTTATAGCTTGTTTAAATGTAAAAAAAAATAGTTTTCACTTGTCTTACCCGTCATTTTATTTCCAAGTCAAATGACAACGTGTGAACTCCGTCAGGCTTGAATATACACAAATGAAAACTCGTTATTTAATGAAGCTGTGGCCAAATGTGAAATTATTTGCCAAAATGTGTTAATTCTTCGTTTCGCTGAGGGGAAAAATTACCAACAATGTCGAGGGACTTGCAAAATAGGTTTTACTCCCGGACATTTAGATATTGTGTAAAAATGTATGTTATCCTGTTTATAATAGAATAAGTGCCGATGAGAAGTTGTCAGAATTTTTTTTTTACTATTTTCAGATTTGAAATGACACGATTTTGTTTCAATGCATCAAAATAAAACGACCACGAAATTATTGAAATAGCAAATATAATACCCGTTTTATAAATGATATAAGATGATAGCAATTAAAACGAATACAATAATGTCGACACAGCTTTGGC
This sequence comes from Notolabrus celidotus, assembly GCF_009762535.1. Taxonomy (NCBI): domain Eukaryota; kingdom Metazoa; phylum Chordata; class Actinopteri; order Labriformes; family Labridae; genus Notolabrus; species Notolabrus celidotus. Next base: position 13,621,140 of record NC_048287.1, on the reverse strand, counting down.
CTTTCCCTCTCTAACTTCTCAGCAGACCTATTTAAGAAAAAAAGGCACGACGATAAACAAATACAGACCTATTTTTCGTTTCCACATAACAGTCCATTACAGTTACTTGTACAATTTTAAAATGATGTGTTATACTTAAATAGACTTTATTTACTCCCAACATGTTCCTTCTAATCTATATTATAGTAATTAATTTGCTTTATCGCCCTACTTTGTCAGACAAATTGAGCACAAGAACATCCATTTGACGGGTTTCTTTTTCCGGAAATAAAAGAGATAATTTATCACCCCATTCTGTCCTGACAAACACCAACAGGCCCCTGAGCAACAAGTCTGCGTCCATTCCCCTCTATTTATACCGAAACAACTCTTCCAACTACAACATGAGGGCGTCTGCAGTCACCAAACTCACCTTGGCATGTTTTATACGCTGAGCGTTTCGAAGAATGTACAAAACGCTCCATACAATTCAAAAGCAAAAGTGCGTAAATTAGAGATTTACATACATAACTTACTCTCCTCTTCCATGTTTTCTGCTGCTGAACGAGACTGAACAGCCAAGGCAGGTCTCCACAACTCCAAAAGTGTCTGCTGTGCAGGTAGATTCAAGGTAAAGGTGAACGTGGCTCATTAATCATGGCGGTTTTGGCGGTTTTTGTCCTTTTATGGTAAGATGGATTCGCGGCCTGCACAGCAGGAATTAAAACAGCAAAAGAAACAGGAAATAACTGTTCTGGTTTGGAAAATTGAAGAAAACGTGTATGATAAACAGAAAACGGTAAAACGAACCTGCCCTGATAGCTTACTAGCCTAAATAGTAGTCCATATTTAATTATGCTAATTTGATATTTCAATAATATTAAACGTTCGCTTCTATCGTAATATTTCGTATTATTGAAGAACTGTTTGAAAATCAGGCCATACAATTACATTGCATTTAATTAAAGCTCTTGAAAAAAGGTAAATTCCTAAAGCAGACTGTGACATACACTGCTGCAACTTTTCACCGCTCCTCGTGTCATCAAGTGGGGATGATGACACCTCCATGTGACACGGGGGGAAACTGAGGAGTTAACGCTGACAGGGCCCAGTGGGGCCCCATCCTTGTCGATAGCCTAACCTCGATGTTTTAATCAATAGAGTTTCTTTTTTGTCCCCTCAATAAGCCGAGAGCTCGATAAGGTTGTCATCACAAATGACGCTGACGTCCGCGCTCTCATCTCCTTCGTGGATAAACATGCCTTTATTATGCCAATAACTGTTCACCCCAGGGAGGGGAGCGTGCGTGGCAGCATACATTGAGAAACTCCGCCTTGCGTAAAAGAGATACATGCAACCCCTAAAACGAAAGGAACATTGACAAAGATTACAATAAATGCCTGGTTGGAAGACCTGCATCCTCAATGACACAAAGGAATCGTTTTGGAGGCAAACGTACTTTAATACACATGATTGACCCGTAAACGTCTCTATGGACAAAACATCTTGTGTGTGCTCAACTGGATTATATAGACAACACATAAAAGCTTGGGACAAACATGACTGACTCTCCGACTGATAAAACTCAGCGCCCTGCAAATAATACATGAAAGCATTACGCATCATGCAAAATCTCACACAATATGCATTCAGACCAGCACACAGACATACCAACACACAGGCCCTTAACACAATGATGACAGTGATTTAGGATTGCACAATAAGAATGAACTCTATAAAGATTTCTGAACGAGGTCATCTCGTTGATTGGGGGATACCTTCTTATGGGCATCCAGTGCAATCAGCCCAGCCTTGGCCATGACGCTCAACTTTGGCATATTTGAGGTATTTTTGTCCGTGCAGACTTCTGACTTTACATAAAGCAGCACTGATCAGCAACAGGTCCGAGGAAGATACACAACGTCGTGGCGCAACATGTATTTAACGTTGAATTTCAAATTAAATTAACACACCACCATGGCCTACATTTGTTTGGACAGCTGTGATATCGTCCTTTTGACCACAATACACGATATAAAACAAAGCTATCACTCAGAAATGGTCCATGTTCTGTCCAAAGTCCCAAATAGTGTATACCACCAATAGTGCATAAACTAATCCTACGTGTCCACATATGCTCTCCATACACCATGACTTTGGCTTGGCACGCTGGGTATACGTTTTATACACACAGGCCACCAGTGGCCCAAAGAGGTAAAGAGGCAGGTTAATTTGAGGAGTAAGGATCAGCTCCTGTGGATGAGACTGTGGATGTGGACGGAGACGGAGTAGAGGGGGCTGAGATTGACTTCTCCGAATCTGCATCGTCCATTTTATCTTGACTTCTCTCTCCCGGGTCAGAGGAAGCTGCTTTGGCCGGCAGCAGTCCTTCTTTCTCCCTCTTCTTCTGCTTCATCCTGCGGTTCTGGAACCAGATTTTCACCTGAGTCTCATTCAGCTGTAGTGCGGCCGCGATCTCCACGCGCCGCGCACGGGTCAGATACTTATTGAAGTGGAACTCTTTTTCTAGCTCGGTCAACTGCTTGGTGGTGAAGTTGGTTCGGACCGTGTTGGGCTGACCCCCGTAACCGTACTCCCCAGACCTACCTGTGGACAGAGAAACAAATAGATGTAAACGTACCTTACATGTTCTCTACTCATAGCAAACATAATTTATTAGTGGGACATGGAACAACCTTTATGCAGCAAGAACCATGATTTACACAGCAGGAACAACTTTTACGCAGCATGGAACAACTTTTGCTCAGCAGGAACATCTTGCGGTAAACTATCAGCTACTTTTAAACAAACGGTAGTACATGTTTTAGATTTAAAATAACATTGACAAAAGTACATTTGTTACGGTGCATAACGATGGCACAATGAAAGGGGCAGTGAAAACTCTCAAGTGTACAACTCAGAGCCACCAAAACTTGGAGATTAATACACTCCAGTGTTAAAACATCTGCCAAAATGAATCGTTAACTACAATTTAAAGTGTTTGTTTTTATGAGCTGCACCATCTGGCACCCACCTGTCTTTGGTGGGTTCCTCTTGACTTTCATCCAGTCGAAGGTCTGTGCAGAAGATGCTCCCTCAGACAGAGGTGAGCAGCATGCCTCCAGGTGAGCTGCGTGCAGAGGTGACAGCGGGTTAGAGCATCCAGGAAAAGAGGTTGCTTGCTCGTGCCCGCCGCCATATGCTGCATGGGCATACTGCAGCTGACCTAGAGGGGCTGCACTGTAACCCTGACGATGCTGAGTGACCATGGAGGAGGAAATGTTGCCCGAGTACATCAGCGGGCCGCACTGAGGGAACCCTGCTGTGGAGTCTACTTCCTGGTTGAGCGCATAATGGTTATATGTAGTGCAGAAACTTTGAGGTCCATAGCTGGAGCTGCAGGCCGGGTGGGCCCCATAGGCGAGACCCAGCGAGCTCGCGGTAGTCTGGTATGACCCCGGCTGGTGGGGGATGATGTCAGGGGAAGCCCTGCTCGCCATGAATCGCTCATCCGCGCCGCAGTTGTTAACAGTCACTGCGCACGATTGGAAAGTTGTAATCCCGTGGTCCGAGTGGAAAGCCCTTACTGAGCACGAGCCACCTTCACCGCTCATCACTGAGTAGTCTAAGAAGCTGCTCATTGTAGCATCGTTCTACCGGGACAGAGGGACCGTCCGCTGCACAGACACCCTCTGATCTCTTCCTCTCTCCCCCTCTTACCCTGAGTGACCGTGCCAACCTTTACCTATACTCTGCCCTGATCAGAAGAGGGAGGGGGGGTGAATGGCCCGATATCAATGAACGGGTGCTGTCACGTGGGCCTCAGGTCAGCCAGTGAGGCACTTGTCCTTATCCCCTCAGCCGGTGACAGATTGGTGTTTGAGTGGCTATTTAAATTCCAGGCGCTCGTCGATCAAGGTGACGCGCGTCGCCGCTAATGTATTGGCCGAGCAAACAATGAGCTGGGAGGCAGACGGCGGCGGACAGCTCCGGGGTCGCATGAAGAGCTGAGAACGGCGGCTTCTAACCCCCTGATGTGCGCTCCTCTGCCCGGGGAAAGATTAACGTTTCGCCTTCTGCAACCTCTCAGCGAGGACGACCTGCACTCTGACCCCAGGTACGGTATTTTTGGAACAGAGAGGAGAGAAGGTGTGCATGTGCAAAAGTGTTGGTGCGTTTGCGCGCACGAAGTTGTGCGTGTGCCCTCTGTGCGTGTCATGCCATGTGTATAATAGTGTCATTCTCTCCTGGAGGGATGGATGGCTCAGTGTCTGTGTGACACTGCCACAGGCTATGTGGGCTTTCAATGTCCCATTCCGATGCGAAGTGTTTCACGCTTTAACACTGTGAGAGGTTGGCTCAGCAAATATTTTCACAGTGTGACAGTGAGGGAGAGGCAGGAAGTCTTCACTCCTGACACAAGCAAAAAGTCAGAGAGCTTTTTATTTTTTTATTTTTCACACCATGAAGGTCGTTTTAGGAAATGTGGCTGCTATGAGTACTTCCCGGGAGGTCACAGGTGATGTTACGACAAGACAACATATTAAACATTAAGTTGATGTGGTATTAATTTTTCTCTCCAGGGGTCACAGGGTCCGCTATCTACTCTGATTTCACTCCCACATGTATTCATTATGCATGTATAGTGATCAAATGATGTGATAATGCGGGGCCCGTACTGGAGCTATAATGTGCACATATAGCCTGAGGTGCGAGTGTGGGCTGATTATCCCGTTAAGTTCATCAAATAAAGCTGTTGGAGAAATTAATGGCCATGGAAAGCTGTGCTGCGAGAGGGAAAAATACTGGGGAGAGAGAGAGAGAGAGAGAGAGAGAGAGAGAGAGAGAGAGAGAGAGAGAGAGAGAGAGAGAGAGAGAGAGAGAGAGAGAGAGAGAGTGGGAGCTGAGCTGCGATGTAGCAATAGCTAAGTGCAGAGCCAACCTCTCACTGAGGAAGGAAAAGAAAGGGGAGGGGAAGGAAGGAGGAAGAGAGGGTCACATGGGGTGAAGAGTGCCTCCGCTGGCAGATTTTGGTAAAACACCCAACACTGCTACCAGAGACAGACAGACAGACAGACAGACAGACAGACAGACAGACAGACAGACAGACAGACAGACAGATAGATTTCAAAGGGAACTATTTGTCCTCCGACTCCACTTCACTGGTATAACATTATAAAATTAAGACCACCCAAGCTAATATTAAAGCTATTTTTGGACAATTTTGACCCTCCCTGACATTTTAGCATGTCTAACTTATTTGCTGATCGTTTAGTTACATAAAAAAATCATATTTTCTGATTCCAAAAGAAAGGCGTAAGATATTTAAGGACCCAATGTATCACTAAATATGAATCTTTATCTTGCAAAATGTAAATAGGCCATTTTAGAATCATCCCCATCTGACACCTACCCCACAGCAGGGTTACAGCCATCTAAAATATCTTGATATAAATAAATAATCTTCCTCCTGTTGGTCTTGTTTGCTTTTGTAGGCCATACAAAGAGGCAGTTTTTCAGTTCTGACACCAATTCATTGGTGTAACTGTGCATTGATTTGAGGCTTTGTAAATAAGGATCTAGAAAAGAAATCAGTCGTGTCGCTGATGGTCTTGTTTCCCTACAGGTACATCAGTTTATTTCAGTCTGTTTCACAACAAGCGACAAGCTCCTCACAGGAGTTTGAAGTTTGAAGACCTTTTAACTGGTATTCTGTAATGCAGCTTTACTGCCACTTTCACTTGTGATCAGTTTCCAATACTTTTTGCATCTCTAATTTTAGGTGGAGATGGAAACAAGAACAGCTAAAAGAGGGTTAGCCTACTTATAGAGCCTCAAATGTCTTTGAATATCTTCTATTTCAAGCCTGTGGAATGCTAAAGAAAGTGATGTGATGCAAACTTCCCACCAGAGGGAAAAAAAAGGCGCAGTGGGGTCAATACCACCACCCCCTCCTTTCTCCCCTCTCTTTCTGTCTTCCCAGCTGCCTCTGCCTCAGCACTGAGTGTGTGGGCGCATTGGATCCTTCTGCATGTGGAAACTTCACTAGGCCTCGGAGCTTTCTTGGCTCTTTGTGTTGCACACACATGTGCGCAGAAAAGGCGCGCTGTTTCGGAATGATTTGGTTATACTGGGCCTGTGGTTAAGTCACTAGAGGCTCGCCCCCTCCCCCTTACACCCCCTCTCTTTAACACAGACACGCACGTTAACCAGTGGGCTAATAATGTTCAGCCAGTCGATGGGCTGATTATGATTTCCAGATTGTTCGATAAAACGCCGCTGAACTCTTGAGCTCGTGAAATTTCCCAGTGTAGTTGAGTTTGTGAATCGATCTGCGACGCAACTAGTGGTTGTTTCTCGCACAAAGCTGCAAAAGTGGGAAAGTATATTGAGTCAAGCTGTGCACGAGTTAATACATGATTCCCATTAGCCAACGCAAGTGCAATTCAAGAGAGCAAGACCTTCATAATCCCTGTATTGAACTCACAATACTTGAAACAGAACTGCTTCAATAATGTTGTTAAAACGCACAAAATATATTTTAAAAGGAAACCATATTTTGCCTACTGATAGTCCCTCCGCCGCTATTACGAGTAAATGTTGGCTGATAAATTACAAGTAGTCCACCAGTAGTCTGTTTGGAGTTGGTCTATTAGCACAGAGGGAAATAGTGCAGCCTACCTGCAGGCAGCTTCTTCATGCTGCCGCTGTGGCCGAGCCAGAGCCAGAGCCTTGTTTAAACAAGCTATAAAAATGAATTATGACCAAACGCATGCAGAGACTCAGCCCCCTTTTAGCGCAGGGATTGGGGAGTCCCGTATGAAAATGTAAGTGGGGTTTTATTTGTGCACATTACGCCACAATTGGTCTCCTTAATGTCCGTCTCATTCATGCCACGGAGTGATTTATGAGCTCCTGAAGGCAAACATGGCTCGGGCATTCGGCTGCAACTTGCGCGCAGTGTTAAGAGTGCTGTCATGCTAAGATCCGGGAAGGTATTTGCCTTGACTCTGGAAAAGTATAAAGTTTGAAGGTGGAAATGAAAATAATCGGCTGCTAGAAGCTGTGAACTGAGCGTACAAAAATAATTGACATTTATGCAAATATTAAAAAATTGAGCTCCGCTTATTAGAAGCTACTACTTTGCACCCAGTATGTGTTAATTTTGCAGAATTCCTTGAAAGAATATAACTACACAAAAAAATGGTGTCACCAAAGTTTAAATTATTCCGTTTTAAAAAACAGTTTCGAGAAGAAATACCACACTTCTTTCCCCAGAAAACTAAGTAAGATAATTTTGGCAATTCAATCCACTTCAAAACTTAAATTCAAACGTGTGCCTTCTTAACTCAACCCGGTCTCCACTATTTATATTCATTGCCAACCTGTTGTTAAATTTACATAACCTCCCTGTCTTTCTCAGCCCTACTTTTTTCTATTTTGCTTCCTTTCTGCATCCTTTCTGCATGTATAATTCAAACAAAAAAAGTATTCAGTGTGGAAATATAAAAAGAGAAACGAGTCAAAACACCAGAGAAAAGATTGTAGCAAGTTATTTGTATTCTAACAAAAATATCCAAGACATTGGAAGCTATACAAAAATAAAAAGGACCAGGTTCCATAGGCCTAATATTGTATAATTATTCACACACACACTCATAATTTCCATTCCAAGAGATCAATTTGTTCTGGTAATTACAAGTTTGAGTAGAGCTATTTCAGTGATTTAATTTCGTCCTTACCTTGTATTAATCGTCAAGTCAAATATCAACAGAATAAATGTGCCGAATATACAAATAACATCAGAGTTAATACCACCGCCTGATTTCAGTGTCCAGAGAGGAAAAAAAGAATTACTGTGATTGATTTCAGTCAATAGTTCAGATGCTGCAGGTCGATTGTAGTCAGAGACTCCGAGAAAAAATAGAAACTGTCCGTGGAAATGTCCACGGGGCTGTCCAGAGACTCTGACAGGCTCGGCGATGCTGCGTCGGAGAGCTGTAAGCAGGAATCCGAGGAGAAAGGTTGGAAATCATGTAAAGAAACATCCAGGGCCGGGGGACTGTCGCCATTGTCCAGGCCAGATGCCGAGCCGGGGCCCATTGTTGACATGCAGCCCGGAACAGTGGGTGACGGGTTGGGAAAATGTTTCAGATTTTTGTCATTGCTGTTCAGCGGTGCAGCAGCAAAACCCATAGCCTCGCTATTGTGGAGCTGTTGCGTGGAGCTGAGAGAGTTATTCTGAAAGGAGCAGGTATCTCTCTCCAGCAGGGCCCCGCTCCGCTCATACAGGGGGCCCGCCTCGTCCTCCTCCTCCTCGCTGTGGATACCGTCGTCGGCGCACGGCCCTTTCCCCTCTCCGTTGTGGTTCTCCTTGCTCTGCGTCTGCCGCTTGTGCTTCATGCGCCGGTTTTGGAACCATACTTTCACCTGCCTCTCGGTCAGGTCTAGCAGGGCCGCGATCTCCACCCTCCTCGGGCGGCACAGATACTTGTTGAAATGGAACTCCTTTTCCAGCTCCAGCAGCTGCGTGTTGGTGTACGCTGTCCTCAGCCGGCGGGAGCCTCCTCCTCCTCCTCCCCCAGCACTCTCCACGATCTCAGGCGAGCCTGGAAAACAAGCAAGCGCGGTAGCACGGGATTAAAAAACGCAGGACACAACAGTTACATAACCCTGTTGCCAGTGAATCTAACATTATGGCTCCTTCAAACCACCAGAGAGAGGCTGACAGCATGCTGCAGCAAAATGGCCGCTGGAGCTTTACTGACCCAAGTTTATAGATTCTTTAACCTAAAGTACTGCAACCTGAAAATACTAATCAGACTGTTTTACGCTTGAAATAAGGTGCAGCACGATAGGGAAGCAAACAGAATAAAAGCAGTGAGGTCCAAGCTGGTGTGGGATACTAATGAATGCTCCAGCTGCCCTCCTCGGCAACGGCACTCCATCACTCTTCATTACTGTCACACATCAAAACTCTGCTACGGCTCGGGGAATAAATCATCTTACATCACCAAACTTTACCCAAACTTTTTTTACCATCTTGTTTTGTACACAACAACAACAAAAACTACGTAATAGCCATGAATCTATCAGAAGAAAAAGAAACCAATGTGTGATTCTGTTTTTAAGGGAAAGGCCTTGGCTCTGCATTAGCTCCAGATAGTAGACTCTTTTGTAGTAAGTGTTCTAAAATGAACCCACCTTTTGGGGAGAAGCACACAGGTCCATTAGAGATTGCGGTGGTGGCGGTGGAGGTCGGCAGGTGGTTCCTCTTGGACGCCTTCTTCTCGCGCATCCACGGGTACTCCGGGGGTAAAGAGGCTGTGGGCAGCGGGCTGCATCCGTCGGGGCTGTGCCTGGGCCGGCCGTGCCGCGGATGGCTGCCCGGGTTGAGGCTGGGGATGGTCTGCTCAAAGGGAGGAGGAATCAGTGTCGGGCGTGAAAGCGTCGAGCTCTTGATTGATGAACTTTGAAATGAATCAGCGACAGGGGGGAAAGATGTCAGGCACTCAGCAAGCGTCGGCTGACTATTGATAAAACCGCTCTCTCGCTCGAATTCGTAATTCATCTCCACTCCCTGAGAGCCGAGGAAAGTTTGCACGCGTATATTTTAGAAATGTTGCGGCTCAGTGAGGACGAGGAAGAAAAAATCATTAAAAAAATCTCCTGGTGGTGTTTTTTCTATTTCACTGATTACGGCCGTATGGGGACCGAGCGAGTATTAAACTATTGAATTCATGGAGACAAGGTTGAAATTGGACCGAATTGCCTGTCACATGATTACCTCTGCCCAATGACAATTTGGGGTTTAATCAAAAGAAGCCCCTGTCTGCCTGATTGATCCAAAAACTCTGCTGAAGAACGCCTCGCTCAGCTGGGGCACGACTGTTTTTATTTACATCTTTGTCCGCTCAGTTTATGCTCCTCGCGCCCCTCCAGTCCACTCCACTAAGCTACAAAATGTGTGTTTTTAAGAATGGCTGACGCTCACTATTACAGGGAAGGAGCCCAGCCTGGGGTGCGCGGATTCGTGCACTCCTCTTTCTCGTATTGTTTGAAGATGTCAGTCGAGAACGCCCCCACCACACACTCAGACACAGACACCCACACACACACATTCACGCCAGTAGCTGGTCATATAGGAAAGAGTCTGGCTTCAGATATGGAAAAAACATACCCCCTAAAAACTGATATTAAGACTTCTCGACAGAGGCAACCCCCGGCTACCCAGTTTACTCAGGGACTGCATGATAGCAGTGCTTCTGCACAGATGCACAACAGTGAAATATGCAGTGCATCCATTGACATGTGTTGCAATAAAAAGTCCATCCATTAAGTTAATACTGACGGATATGACACAGTCAAACCATTTCATCTCATAACAGCTGTTAAACATTTACAGATAAGCTCCACAAAACTTGTATACAGATACTAATGAGTATGAGTATGAGTGTGTGTGTGTGTGTGTGTGTGTGTGTGTGTGTGTGTGTGTGTGTGTGTGTGTGAACACATAAACACTGTTTTATTAGAAGCCTTTGTGTCAGAAGCCTCTTTACACATGATATCAAAGCACTTGGATTTTCGATTATTCACCATTTTTGTGAAGAGGTCATGCACGTTCATGTGCGCAGTTGTACCCAAAACACACCGCGTTTAACAAATATTTACTCACCTATGATTGCTAATAACCACATTCTTAACAATCAAATAGTGCCAGTGTATTCATCTGTGCTCTAAAATGTTTGTATATTGTGGAACATATATTATGCTTTCATCTGCGTGTCAAGGCTTGAAAACCACCAGGCTAGATTAGGGTTGAGAGGACAGTAGCTACAATGCTAAGGAAGCACCTCACCTCACCTTCTTTTCAGAATCAATTCTACCTGAAATCACAATAAAGCTAACACCAACAAGTTCACAATCGACCATTTAAAACGAGCCCATTTGCAGCGTAATAATGTCGAAGAAACTGTTATTGAATGGCTCTGCCCCGCGGTGTAACAGTGGTTTTATAGCCTCTCCAGAATCATCTGTGGAAGCCACATTCGGTATGTTTTTCATCAAGCTGTACATGTCGTAAATTCATTCTTCCCAAAAAATATATGGCTTAGTGGTGAGCATAAGAGAGAGGAAGAGGAGAAGTGGAAGGCCTCACTCAGTTTGTTGCTTATATACCAAACAAAGAGTCCTGGAAGCCTGCGCGCGATCAATCTTACTCGCCAAAAGGTCTGACAGCTCGGTGCCCTCACAACACATTTAAGGCTTCTAGCTCTCCTCCGGATCAAATGCAGCCAGGAAGCGGCGAGAAACACTGGCCACTCAGATTAGAACCAGTTTCTGCTCGCAGTAGCCGGGCTGTCGCTGGAGGGATTTTTTTAGAAGATAAATAAGAATCCAGCTTCACAAGATGCCACCATTTCCTCTATGGAGGAGGAGGTATGAATGCGCCAGCGGTGAGTAGGGCGAAGCAGCTTCCCTACCTGGCTTTTATTATTGAATTGTACGTTTATTTGTACAACGAAATGTTTTTGTAGATTTTTGTTAGACGTGCAGTTTGTGAGCAGGACCAGACCTTGTGGAGTTGCTCGGGGAAGAGATGGATGGCTTTTTTGGAATTACGCACGGGCTTTGTGTGAGGAAAGGAGTGGGTGGCGGCTTTTAGTGGACCCCAGCCTGTCCTACACACTTGTCTTACAGAAGGATTGATTTAAGACCTCTTTCCCACGGTGGGAGATGCAATGAAAGAAATACAAAATCTTCTGTTTCAGTTAAAAACGTTATTTATGCGATACCTGAGCATGGCACATATGGGTCAAATCAGTGTCTGGCTGTGAATGCGTGTGAGTGTGTCACTCAGTGTGTGTGTTGGATACAGAAATACTCAATGCATTAGCTCTCCTTTTTTTTTTACACTGTGACACACCATGGTTCAATTGTTCTAGGTTTCCCTGCTAACCATATGTCAGGGCTGCTAATGTTCATGCCCTCGGATATCAATCAGATTTGGCTGAAAATTATTCTCAGTGCAAAATCAGAGAGGATAAATTATACTTTAGATACACAAAGACATAGCATGATGAGAAAGAAAAAACAAGGGAATAAAAATTGGGGGGCTTTTAATGGAAAGGCTATTAGGTGTACTAAAATGATTCCCAAAAATGGGATATGCATAACAAAACGAGGATTTTAGCTCCATATGTGAATGTATTTGTATTTCAAAAACTAAAAGAAACAACTAAGAATGATGAAATAGATCATAAATTATTTTAAAATATACATTTTTAAATACTGCTTGAACCATTCATGAGATAAAATACACACAAGAACACACTAGCATTCTTTCACTATCCATTGTACATAACCGAGTTTCTTTCCTTTGAGCTGTTTTCTACAAATCTGCAAAAAATAATGAGATAAATACGCCTCAGAATCATTCCACTTCAGCCTGACATCTAATTGCTGTTCGCATTTGACCGACTGAACTATTTTCAAACGATTTCTCATTTAGCTTTTTGTCTCTTTGCAGTGTCCACGAAGGGCCCGCATGATATCGTTTTATTATTATGGATGTACCAACACGGATGAGAAGAGGAGAAAAGGAAGGCCACCCGAGAGTTTGATCTTACGTCGAATGAAGAAAATAAAAACATTAAGTAGCGTTAGTTGCTGTTTTTTTCTGTAGCCAGTTGTGTAAATACTTTTGGATATTAAATGCTGTCTTTGCTTTTTATATAATGTTGAGTGAATGAACAGATTACCAATAGGTTTCTAAAAAACTTTCATCAGTGCTTCTTTATTTTGGTTCTAATCTGATAAGAAAGTTTTATTAATTTTGCAAGAAATGTGTGACTTGGATAATTTATTACATTTCTGAACCGTCTTAATATATATCAAGAACAATCGAATGTAAGAATTGCAAAACTATAAATATATTCGGATTATTTTTTGTTATTTCAGGAATATTTTATTTTGTGGTCGTGTGAAATGCTTCTCGTGGGTCTTAATTAAAAGCTTTGCTGCAATTATATTTCAATTATTTTTATTTATTTCTTCGGACTGGAGCAGCATGGAATGTATGACATCGGAAAAAATTATGTGTTTTTTTCCTCAATAAAGAAACGTGTGTCCTTCTTTGCACCCTTATTGCATGACTGATTGATTTTACATTCACTGAGAAAAGAAAACACCTCCCCGAGGAAGAAAAAGAAGACATTTGAACAAGTGAGCTGCTGCTGCAGACATGTAAAGGCTGGAAAAGGGCCGAGACGCTAATTTTCCACCAACCTTCACCCTACACAAAGATCGCAGAGGTGTCAAATAATACTAAAGGACTCCTTTATCTTTACACCCAACAAAATAAATAACATTAGACAGTCCATAGAACAACACAAGCAAGGGAGGTTGCGTGTAAGCTTGTGACCCTTGTTTTGAAAATGTGTCTCCCTCACAATCCCAGCTCGTGGCTCTTCAAAGGATCCTTTCACAAGTGCAACAAAATGCAAAACACAATTCTTCAACTGCGGATAAATAAAAGACGAACAAATTCACATTAAAATGAATAACATATGTTCATAATACCCTGTTTGAGATTCAATTTAAAAACAAGATTTCAAAAGAAAAAGATTAAATACGCCTATGCATATACTGTGCCCCCCTCCCTCCCGCTCTACAGCCCAGATAAGGTCTTTGTGAGACAATGACAAGAGCAAATAGAGAAAAATTCAAGCAAGTCGTGATTATTTATCCTATGCTACTTCACACATCAAACTATAGAGAAAATAAACAAAAGCAGAGAGGAGGTGGAAGCCGTGTAGGAGGCGCAGAAACAAAGCAGTGATGTGTCTGGAGGTGGATAAAAGACAATGGGGCGGAGTGATCCACCGCTACAGATGAGTCAGTTTGGGCGCTTCCTGGATTCTTCCCTGAGAGTAGTGCGGTGTTAGGTCTGTGTAAGTCGGTGTGGGATCACACACTCCGTGATGCTGACTGTTGCCCATTGTGATTGCTCCGTTGTAGTCCATGTTTGCGGACGGCGGGTGCGAGAGGTGGGTCAAACCGAAAACGGAGGTTCCAGAGTTGGGCATTGAGTCCATGTAACCTCCGCCGACATAAACAGGGCTGCCCTGCATATGAGTCCCATAGTTGCCATTGCCTTGGAGAGGGTGCGCGTCATACTCGGGCGTGGCCGAGTCGGTCCCGGGATACCTCTTCTGGGAAGGCGGGCAGTTGTTCAAAGGAGGGGGATATGACGTGGCCATACCGTACGCGTTTTGATGAGGTTTGTTGTAAGACGTCGGTGACTGGGAGTCATAAGGTACACTGTTCACAAGAGAATGCATAGAGTTGAGGTATCCTCCTCCTCCCCCTCCAGCGCCCCCACCAACGGAGGCAGGGCCCAAAGGACTCCGTGGGGACTGTCCGCCAGGGGAAGGCATCATCCCGACGCCTTTTTGATCCTTCTTGTATTTCATCCTGCGGTTCTGGAACCAAATTTTGATCTGTCTCTCGGTGAGGTTGAGCAGGTTTGCCATCTCGACCCTCCGGGGTCTACAGAGGTACCGGTTAAAGTGGAACTCCTTCTCCAACTCCACTAGCTGCGCACTGGTGTAAGCTGTCCGGGCCCTCTTCGATGCTGCTGACCCCGGAGGACTCTTGTCTCCGGGGCAACTCTCCACTGTCAGGGAGGAGGAGAGGAGGGTGTCAATCAGTAATCCATTACAGACATACAGAGAGAGAGAGAGAGAGAGAGAGAGAGAGAGAGAGAGAGAGAGAGAGAGAGAGAGAGGTGATACATAGGTGCTGAGACAGGAGAGTGAGAGTGAAAGCTAAACCGTGTGACAACACTCCCACAGCTGATAACAACTTTAAACCACCAAGCGGGGGTGGGGATCCTGAGCAAACAGTATGCTAGATAAATAAGCCCTGCTCCTCTACTTGAATAGGGGTTTTATCATCGACTCTCTCACTCCTCCTCCGCTTTTCACGCACGCGTGTGCAAGTGCGCGTCCATATGTGATGCAAACATCACCGCATTTTGATAAATCTGCTCCCTACTGTAGAGCACAGGGGTTATCATAAGGGCTCCACACAACAATTAACAATCAATGTATGCAGACTGCGCATGCGTGCATGCTGCACTCACAGCAAATGAAAAAAAATGTAACTGTAGAATGGTAGGTCAATATCTGATGTGGAACCAGGTAACCTCAGATTTCCTGCGAAAACATTTTGACCCTCATCTTCCCCCGTAGTCACAGAGTAACACACGCGTAATGCAAACACAAGCATTATGTATTCCTCAGGGTGTATATAGCAGCTCGCCTCGCCCTCTCTGATAAGCCTGGCCCTCTAAGAGGCTGGAGTTGGCTGCAGAGCAGCAAGGCGTTGGTCTACTAACTGCTGTGGCACGTGGCCAACACTTAATAAATTTTACTACCTGTCACCCAAACATGGAGCAAAAGGAATGACGCATGACATTACCTGAGCCATTACATCATTACAGACATGAAAGAGAGGTTGAGACGACGAGGAGGAGGAACACCCATGTATGTAGAGCAATTACTTATGACAACGGTTATTACTTTCTGGTTGTTTTTGAGTCATTTTTAAAGTCCTGTGGATAGATTTGTAAGAGAAGCTAATTTGGGAAACGTCAGTTTAGTGCTGGGTTATTCGTGCCATGTGTTTGTGAGTAAAATATGCATTAAGTTTGTTTTATTCTTAAGATATAAAATGTAGCTCCTTAAAGTGTCGTCTAACCTAATGAAATCATCTTTAGACAAATAAATAACAAAGAAAGGCCACATTGCATTTCCAAATAAATTCATACCGCAGATGACAACGCAATTGGATATTTAAGAAGGTATGATCAAATAACGATAAGATTAGGTAAGCATACCCTGATGATTAGGATGTGGGTTGTTCATTACCACATTTTAGAATAAATACCCCGACACTGACCAAGAAGTTGAAATCTAATCAGATTTCAGGATCTAGTTTGTGCGTCAGGCGCGCGTAGAAAGTATACTTCTTTTAATTTCTGTTGTTGTAGTCACTTTTCACCCAAAAATATATGGGTTACACTGAAGGTAGTTGAGCATCTCGGACTATTAGCCCTTAGTAGGATATAGAAAAAAAATAATTCTCTCCCCTTCTCCTTGACAGTAGAGTTTGTTTGGATTTGTTGTTGTTTGATACATGAATCAAAGCTTGTCCATAGATTACTGATACACAAATGTGTTCCGAAAGTTAATTTTAAAAAATGAATCATAGTGAATTCAAGTAAAAGACGCAAGGTTGCTTTGCAATTTTCAACATTCACTGCAGAAGATCTTCTGTCACTACATTGCTAAAATACATTCATGATTTAAAGAATAAAAAGTTGAGGATGACCATATCTATTGAGTTTATGTAATTTAGGACCCAAAAACCCAAACATCCCACCCTGACCAACTAGATTTTTTCCTTACCAGAGCGTCATCTGTGTGCTTAAAACGTGCCTTACATGTTTGCACTTTAAGGGTTGGTAAAACAGATTAAATCGTCCTTCAAACCATAACTCATAAGTGACGATTACCTCGAATATTGCCCAAATATTACACTGAAAAATTACGAAATAAGAAGGCCATGGGAAGATAAGCACCTCTGATGTTTAGGTTGACTCTTGACTAAATGAGAAACCCTAAAACACAAACCCCCACTCTGACCCGCCAGTCTCCCTCTAATCAAAACATCAGGACAAACTGAAACAACTGTTGTGCGTGTTTGTTTGTTGTCTCTGTGGGGACATTGTGTGATCAGTGGAGATGGGTGTTTACAGTAGGGACAGGTCAGCTGCAGGGCACAGGGACAACAAATGGTGGGATCTAGTTCTGGCAAATGCTTCTTTCACAGCCTACAATCACAGTGCGTACTGTATTTGGTGGTTTTGTCTGAATTTGAGTTATTTCAAGGAAAAGCATGCGGTGAATTAATTAAGAGTAACATCTCTACTTGCATTATAGTCAATTATAATTTTGCTGCAGTTATTTATTAATAGAAAAATACCATAACAAGGCGATAACACTTGGTATAAAGTTTAAACAAGAAAGAACACAATATTATGCAACAGTTAACCCTTTGAGTTAACAAAGACTTGTAGTGATGTAGTGCCATTAACAGTTCTGTTCACTCATAAATACCCTCCTGTTGTCCCCTCCCTCCTGGCTCTTTACCTTACCACCCACCTTAACCCATTATGCACTGTGTACCCCTTAAAACTTCTGTAACTTTCTGGTCAGAGGCTACCCGGTTGTCCCTGTGTGTGTGTGTGTGTGTGTGTGTGTGTGTGTGTGTGTGTGAGTGTGTGTGTGTGTGTGTGTGTGTGTGTGTGTTAGAAATTTGATTTTAGGTGTAAAGTACCTGAACTGGAGCTACTGGCAGGTTTCTGCTTCGTGTTCTGACGGGACTCCTTCATCCAGGGGAAGATCTGTTTGCTGCGGGTGTTGGAGGTCGGGGAGCCGTTCTTGGCACTGGTCTGGCTGGACCCGTTGCTCGTGTTATGGCTGATAGCACCGGGGGACTGTGAGGGAGGGGGTGGGCCTGACACCGGCACCTGCGGTTGATTGCTTTCAGGATGAACCTTAGACTGCGCCGCCTGAACGGCTGTGGTCCTGTCGCAGCTCTCCGCCATCTCCCCCGGCTTCTGCAGAGCCACGGAGCCGTCAGGAGACTGCAGGGAGCAGGCAGGTCGATGGTACTCACTTTCCACATGAGAGGCGCGGGGATATTGGACCTGATTGGCATCATAACTGAAGCCATTTGCGCTTTGATATGGGTAGCCACTGTAAATTGCGGAGCTGTCGTAGTAGGTTGCCTTTTGCATCTCGCCGTTTCCCAATATTTATTTCAGAAACTGACAGGGTCTTGACACCCTTGTAGAATAACATTGGCACCCCGTGGTCACGTGACGCCTCTCCGCCAATGGCCTCCTCGGGTGAACCTAGGGTTACAAGAAGCACTGTGAGGAGAAGAAATGGTGGCGATCCATCTTACTTTTCAATACAGGCGTGACACTGGAGACTATGGAAGCGAGATAGGGCCAGCAGTCCTGTAGACTATTACCGTTTACCTTCTGGCTTACACAGGGCACAAAGGCATGCGCTAACCTTGTATTACCATCTGTGCCAAACCACATCACAACAAAACCTTTTTACAAGCATTTCAGATTGCCAAATCAATTTTAGGGGCTCCATAGAAACTGCGTGTCATTTTAAATCTCACAGCCTGTTAACAGTTAAACAGAATACAGAGATACATTCCCAGAAAATACTGAAGGTGTTGTAGGTAAAGCTTATTAGCGGGTTACCACACAGGAAAATAATATTTCAGTTTTATTGTTATTCTACCAACAGGCATGTCAACGCTGGATCTCATTTCCTCCGCAGCAGGTGGAAATAGTATGTCGGTTCCAACCAACTTTTAAACCATTTTTGTCTTTTACTGTTAGAAAAAAATCTTCGTTAACTAAGACAGACAGACTTCAGAGTGTTGAGATTCCCGGGGCACCTGGCGAAAAGCAAAACAACAACCACATTCTCTTCTCCCCCCACTCCCTTTGCTTTGCATGCGGCAAGATAAATTGAAGGGCCGCGAGGAAACCTGAATAACCGGGCGGGCGCCCGTGCATCTCTATGACCAAGGATTCAACTTTTCCTTGCAGGCCCATAATAAAGGCTGCTGTCGTTGCTGTCTGCGGCTGCCCGGCGCAGTGATGTATGGGGGTCAGTGGGCCGGAATGAGCGGCCCGGTGAGCAGCCAGGCCCGGTACTCAGGCGGACAGAAACCCGGGACGTCGCAGCTAGAGGCGGCTGCTAAAGCACCATCACTCACGCAGGTAAGCATGGAGGTCAGCGTCTGTGAGATTGTTGGGGAAATTGTAAACTCTAATAGCACAGATCACCGTGTCATTTTGGAGAAATCTGTCAGAATGTGACTTCAATAATGAAATACAGAATATTAAACATGGATCTCCTGTGTTTTACCAGGGCCGCTAAAAAGTCCAATTTATAAGAATTAAAATTAACGTATTCATTTAAAAAAAAACAGGATATTAAGTAATTTTAAATCATTAGATTAAAAACGGTCCTTTCATGAACATGGCTCTAAAATCATGTAGTTATTTTGAAAGCGCTCCAGCTTTATATTAATGTCGCCAGCTCAAGGTAGTAGACAACTTGGAAACTAAATTGAATAATAATGACAATTAAAAATAAATAATAAAACAAAATTTAAGTTGTTTATCAAATTAAAAAGTATCAGGCCTTCGCGTTGTAAGACCTGATGTGTAATAGAAAAAAATGTCCTGACTCCTGACAATAATATTAAAGCCGCAGAGTGAGTAAGAAAATTGCTATTTTTATTTCACAATCCATATGAAGAAGTCTGCAGTCTTTGAGCAGGTATGACTAATAGTCATTTTTAAATCAGGAGATTTAATACAAAGGTGAATTATCTCTGGCTTTTTGCATTTGTGCACAACAAGAAGCAAATCAGTCTAAAATGAGCCTTGAGCGTCACCCTCTGTGCAGCTAAACCGCAGTCTGAAAGAAGGTGTCTTCATGTTATGTGCACTCACGGTGACCTGAGAGAAGATATGAGGGAGCTGGGTGCTGTGTGTCTCCAGGCGAGCCATAGCGATAGTCATAAATGGCAGAGAAAGAGAGACAAATGACAGACTGGAGCGTTTGTACGTGGAGCCGCAGCAGCAGCCTGCTCCGCGTTAGAGAAATCTGGCTGCCTGACTCAGTGTGTGTGAACTCTTCCTGAACCGAGATCTAAGTCATACGGTGATAAATCACCGCGCGACACACAAACTCCGCCATTTACAACCGAGGGAGCCTATTTCTGGCCCTGCTTACCTTATCCTCTGACGACGAATGCAGAGCACCGAGCGATATTTTCTCATTCAGCGACGAAATCGATCAAAGCAGTAATCCAGAGGAAAAGTTTAAAGGCAGGACTGGCTTGCTGGGTGAAGCAGCAGCAGGAGGAGTAGACTGCGCCCTGCCATACACCAAGCATTAGCAGCCACAACAAAAAAAAAAAAAAAAAGGGAAGAGCCGAGAGAACCCCTTTCCTCTCTTTCTTTGCTTTTTTTCCCCTACTCGACGTGGATGGGTAAACCGAGATTACGAAAGCAGGCGTGAGCAGCCAGGTCAGCGAGATAAGACTTATCTGGCCTCAGGATTGAATTTAACGTCCCGCTTAAAGAGCAATGGCCAGAGCTTCATATAGGAACATTAAAGTCATCTTAGGCTGTGCTGGACTGTGTGATCCTTCACCAGTACCATGCAGACACCAGTGAACTGCCCCGAACCAGAGCGTCACCATAGACAAAAAAAATTATGCAAATAAGTAGCGCCTTGGAAAGCCAGTTCAAACCAAGTGGCTGCCTCTCCTCCTCCCCCCAACCAAATGAGCCAGAGTGTCTAGAAAAAATAATGCCTCGTTACAAGTAGAATATGAATCCATTCTGTGAGTGTTTTTGATGTTTTTGTTGTTATTTACTCCATGCGTTGCAGTGCAGTCGTGAACTGAGTGGGTGAGATTTGGGATTGAAAGGACAATACAAAGGAAGAATCAGCCGCTTTTCAGGAAATATAAAGGGCTTCTATCTACGGCTTAATCATTAACCCACATTTTTTGCATATGATCCTCAATCTTTTGAGCACAAGGACGCGCAGTTCATTCTTACTGCAGCACCAGATTCGCCTATGCCTGCATGGCTTTTTCTTTGCTATATACAATCTTTTCTCGGAGATTAGAAAGCACAACTTCACATCAAAGCCGTGTTCGCTGTATATCAAGGGAAAATCCCCACCGGGAGCAGGGTGTGAAAAATGGGAAGAAGTTTCATCAGCAAAAGGCAGAGCGGAGGACCTGCAGCGAGGAGCGGGGGAGAGGAGAGCCGGCAGCAGGGGGAATCCCTCTGCAGGGTAATGCTGCCTCTTTGCAGCCAAAAGAAAAAAACAATGAAAGAAAAAATAGATTTATGTCTTCTCAGCTTCCCGCGGTTGTAAACATGTCCAGAGCTGCAGCTCATCTGCTGCTTTCAGGCTCTGGGACTGAATTCAACTATGGACGGCGTGGGAGGGTGAGTGGGACAAAAATTCACGCGTGAGGATTTTTTTTTTTTTTTAGCCAACTCGGCTTTTCTTTAGTCTTCACTTTGTATAATTATTGACTTCTTTGTGCTTTAAACTGCTGATTCGCCTCTCTTTAATTTGGACCTGAGCAGAGGGTTAAATGTCAGAGAAGTAGTGGTTGTATGCTGCTGTGCGTAAAAGGCGTCAAACTACACGTGCAGAAAGAAAAAAACGAAAATGTTGATAAAAGAAAAAACATTTTGAAAACTTCAGTGCAGTAAACTGTAGCAGCTAAAAGAAGATGGCTTTCACAGAAAGTCGTTTTTGAAGGGAGTAAGGCAGCGCTCCAAGTGCAGCGATTTCCCTCGTCACTTTTATAGTGACAAATTACACCACAAAGACAAGTGGAGGAGAAGGAATTATTGCTCTCGCGCTGGTCATATTGCTGCTACAAGGAAACGTACAAGCCATAAGCTGCCTCTCTATCCCTGCGCGAGCTTCGGTGGGCGTGTGTGGTACTTATTAGAAATTGAATAAGGATATCACCATCAAGCATTCATAACACAAATCAATAAAGATATATGGACTTACCGAAGGCAGTTCAAGGTGGCTCCGAGACCGTTCGATGGCCTGAATTTACTCTGCTGGATTTCTGTGAGGAGGAATAAATGTTTTCAGTTTTCAGAGGATATTACAACATTTAAACTGGTTTTGTAAAATATTTTAATGTGCATTTATTTTGGATTTCAACTCTGTATTATTGGAAAAAATGTAGATAATACTCTGTTTTTGTTATGCATAAATGTTAATCCTAATTTTATAAGAGCGCAAAACCAAGCATCTGACAAAGGGCTCACCAAAATATACTCTAATTTAATATTATATTTTTTAAATGACTATTTATGTCGAATTTATTTTTAACAGCGTAACAATAGAGGTATTTTCCCTCAATAGCTGCAAGAAAAACTCATAGCCTCATAAACTAGATTCCTTCTCACTTTAAGCATTTTTTAAATGAATGCCAAAATGTATCCATCCCTGTGAAACAAGAGACGATCAAACCTAATCACCAAAGTGCATGAATAAAAGCCAAAATGCAAAGATTAATTTCGGACAAAACAAATAACAGAAACAATGTTGCCTATCCGTATAATATCCCCATAACATAAAATGGGCTGCTATGCAAATAACATGTTTGTTGTTTCCCTGCTGCCCAGTGAGCATTTTCTCCACACGGATCGAATAGTCATTAGCTCTCGCGCACCATCTCCCCCAAGTCCCCGTGCCCATAAATCAAGCAGGAGTACCGTGACCTCAGCGCGGCCGCGCGGTCCTGGATGGCACTCCGTCTCCCATTATATCCTCGTTTCCCGGCGGAGCGACACAACCCCACCGCTTTGCCCGACTTTTTTATTGCGCTCGTCTTGATGTATCATTTACGCACAAAAAAAACCCACGTAAATACACGAGGAGTTTTGGTTTATGGGACCGGTTGAACCTCGGAGCGGCCACGCTATGTTTGGGTTTATACTTGGAAGCAGATTTTTAAATGGCCGCTTTATTTACAAACGGCTTTGCAGGCCCATCTATCCAAATGGCTACTCCTGAAACTAAATATCTGGCTAAAGAGAAATATTTCATTATTTTCTGCTTGATTGTAGCTCATGTTTATCTAGCTTTGAGTAAAATGTTTTCCCAGTGAGCCAACAAAGCGAGCACCTTAATGGTGCAGACGGATCCGTAGTTGATAACATATATATGCTGTGTGTTCATTTACAAGGCCTATTCATGTGTTGCTTTATTAGCTATAATAATCAGATATATTACCAGAAAGATGAATATAAATTACTTATATCTGTCTATTTTCTCGCCCTGAAAGAGCACTGGACCCTCTTTCTCTGACCTCTGCCTCGCGCAGCAATAACTCACGACAGTAATGAACAATCGGCGGAAATACCTCAAAATAAAATCCATCCTCCCAAAGCTCGCGCTCTGACTCTGTCCGCGTGGAAAAACATATCCGTCCGTGACAGCAGTAGAATACATCCACAAACCCGGGATCCTCTCCGCTTCAGTCTGCCTCTCTGCTGCTTTCCCCCCCTCGATAAATAAACTACAAAGCCCGGACTCCCCTCACGGTAAGTGGGGGTAACCCGCGTATAATCAGCATCATATGGCCAGACCGGGGCTCCGGTTTTCTTCCCCGTGCCATAACATCGCGCAGTATTATGCGCCCTGCTCACGTGACGCAACGTCAACTTAAATCCCTTTTATTTGAGCCCGTGAATCATTAATGGAGGCAGTCATTGCCCCTGAGGAGAAACGGATCAGTTTGGCGGGAGAAAAAAGAGGGCTATGTGACACTGCAATGTATCTGGCAGAGGAGCAGGTCTCTTGCAGAGAAGCAGCTTTTCCACGTGTCGCCCATTCAGGGGGAAAGACTGCTCTGTCAGTTTTAAAGTGCCATATATTCTGTGCCTGTTAGCGGCTGAAAGAGCTAATCCTGCTGTATTATGCTGAGTTTCAAGTGCAGCCACGACTCGGAGCCAGGCTAAAAGCAGACATTTTTTCACTGCAGCGCGATAATTCGCACTATGTGAAATGGAGAGGGCTTTTCCCTGACAAAATGCAATTTAAAGCTGCATTGTAATTCCTCATCCTTCCTCCTTTCGCTTTACAGTGCAGCCAGGGCTACATAGAGCTTTACTCAATATCGCCCCCCCCGCCCTCAGACCCACAGTTAGGTTGTAGCACCACTTAGTGTGCCTCTGGATCTCCATCAGCAAAAGCCTGCATGCTCTGGGCTAAATTGAAAACAAAAGTCACACATTTACCTGTCCTACATAAGGAGGCTGTGCGTCCTGGTGGTCGTAAGGTGTGCGTGTCAGTCAGCAGTGGGCGGAAAGTAGAGGCGAGGGAACCAAAGAGTGGCTGCTCGACCCCGCTGATCAGAACATGGACCCCCATTCGACCTACATGCGCTTACGCGTTTCCTAACAGCTGAGGGAAATTACAGGTTTGTGCGGAGGAAGTTTGGAATTTTTGGAAAGAGGAGGGGAGGTGGGAATGGTGGCAAAAGCGCTAACTGAGCCAAAATCCTGCAGCAGTTTGCTGAAACCACAAAAATATAAACCTAATCCTATCGTAAGAGCGTGCCATGCGTGTGCCATGGGTGATATCTGGCTTGAGCCATTGCAGATTTCGCCAAAAGTCCCAGCCCGGAAGAGCTTCTCTCATCTCGGCACCGTTTGGCGCTTGTTTTCCGTCAACATCGAGCAGCGGGCGTGGAAAAATCCCACCACACTATTAATCATGTGGGGCGGACATAGACAGCATCCCACTCCCACACCAGCCATTGTCTTCTCAAAGTACAAGTTGAGCGGCAAACTTTTTAAAGACGGGAACAGAAGCAGAGCAGCTCCTATTAATTCACCTTCAGCACTTCAGAAAGAGAGGAATATTGATGATTTAGGGTTCAGATTTAAGTTTTACGCACGGTATTTAAACGCATTATTTCAAAAGTAGACTCATTCTGATTTGTTTAACAGAATCATTTTGCTTTTAACTTTGTATTTTCTTCTCTTTTTGTTCTTCTACAGTATGCTACATATGTGGAGCTGTCTGCAGGACTTTATACCTCGATATGACTGCGCACTGGAGGCTAATCCTCGTTGCCTTTCGCCACCGCACCTGAACTCTTCCCTGACCCGGGCAGAGGCTTCATAGTGAGTCGAGAGGGAAGTTATTTTGAGTTAAAAAACAAACAGAAGATGGAAACCAAAAGGCCATCAAGCTGGTAGCGAACTTATTTGACTTTTTCTTGCACCGTTTCAAGATTTACCCTTTTTTTCAAAGAAAAAACTTGCACTTAGATTGATTATTTTTCCAATATCGACTGTTTAAGAATGCCAATGTTTCAGATTTATTTACACAAATCAGGGCGCTCTGTATCACTGTCAGCGAGGAGGAGTTAAAGGTGCAGGTCCTCTGGATATTAGCCAGCGGAGGTCCATATCTTTCCACATTGTTGACACTCGAAGCTCTTGACAGGCCGGCATGAGTAAGAGATACGTGCAGTCGGAGATAAAACTCTTTCTGGGAGGTTTACAGCGCCCAACATCAAGGCTAAAGCGAAAGTCAAAGCTTTGGAAGAATCTGAGACGTCTCCCAGAAGGACCGGGTCAGCGTGAATGTTTGCGTAAAGTTGGTTGTAATAAAGCATTTTGAACAATTCTGCTGAAATTACTAATTCTTTCTTATGACTGAAAATGTTTTCTGATCATTTTGAAGGCTTCTGTGCAATAGCTTACAGTTATATTGTGAATGTGAAAGCAAAAAAGCCCATTGAGAATAACAGAAAAATCTATGATAATTACTATTTCAATTATGAGCATGTCCTGATAGTCCAGGGACTTTGTTAAAAATTAGCCCATGTCTGAACTTACTTTTGTGTTCGCTCTCATTGAGAGGCTCTTCAAAGCAGAAGGTGGGTTTTAAGTTGGCCACATACTATGAATAAAAAAAACGAGAACCTTCACAGATATGAAAGTGTGAATATGATTTAGAAGATGCACAATGGTGTACTCTCCAAAAAGTCAAAATAACATAGGGACTAAGATTAGCTGCGTCTTTTTATGCACATATTCTACTTTGGAGTAAACTCTACGCGTCATACAAATGGTGTCTGATAATATAACTTCATATCTAGTTATTTTCAGTCAAACCACAAGGACACATCAAACTAGAAGTTTTTTCTAAAACTTTATTTCAAAGTTTTTAAATCAAAATACAAATAGTCTTATAAAAAATGTATTGGGAAAAGTAACAAGAATCTTCCCACGTTTACTTTTCCGGTTTAAGAATTTCAGTTCATGGAGACTTTCCACCTGCTGCCTCGTATCATATTGACTTTAAGATTACACATGAAACCTGTTTCAATTGTAACTTATATACAACATTTCAGAGGATAATTCATGCATATATGATATGTTAAAGTATTTTTAAGACACCATTTGTTTGTATTTAATGTTAGAAATACCTAATAATCTAATTTTAATAAGTTACTTGTGACATTAAGAAGCATAGAAACTCGACCTGAAAGAAGATATTTTGTTGCCCAATCATGAGCTCAACCTCTTTTCCAACTTATTCTCCATTATTTTTCTCAAGCTCTCAAGAAAAACGGACGAGAGAAAGAAACATCCAAATCTACTCACAGGTCATGACGGTCTGAGTCCAGAGTTTTGTCAGGGAGAAGAGATGTGACTCGCACCCTGCAGAGGATCACCTCAAATGAAAATAAGGCAGATTTTCAGATCTATTTCTGACCCCGGGGGCATTCATTATTCAACAAGTCACGTGAACCGGCGAATTAAAATTTCAGAACATTGGAAGTGACCTCTATTCGCGAATCAAATGACTTGAGATCCGTAATTGAACTAGTTAGGTTTCTTGGGAGTATGCGCAAAATCAGTGCCAATCAGCCTCAACGCCATCTTCTGCACAGAGTCCATGTCTGCAGCGAGTGCTGGAGTGGATACATGAAGATATAGAGTGCGAAGAGACAGTTATAAGGTTTCTGCAGAGTTCTTAATTCAGGATGAAATGTGAAAGATGAAATAACTAATACTTGAGCGAAAGTGTAAAGCTTCTAAATACTTTTTGTATCTGCTACTATCTGAATTCTCACCGTGATATTTTATGTTTTATGCTTCACGATTAAATGCATCGCAACCCCATTCATTATGCTGTCATTGTCCTAAATATCGAGCAGAAACCATCACTGCCAAAACATATTGAAGATCATGTTAAATTACACGCACAAAGCCAGCCTGTTTCAGCTCATATCTGCGCCCTCCACGACCTGACACAAGTGTTTCTGTGATGAATCGCACACGAGCTGTCTCTTGAAATAATTTCGGGAAATTCATGGCTCAGATTCACACCTTGAGATCGTTTTTGTCTCCTCGCTGTCTTTGGGTAAATCTTAAATGGGAAGAAAAAGCTCGCGGAGGTCTTAGCGCTGATGTATGGTCTGAACACTGTGTGTGTGTGTCGAAAGGTCAGGGGTCAGAAGAAGTGCTCCGAGCTGATGATTGGTCAGAGCGGGCTGTGTCCCCTGGTTGAACTCTCTATTGTTTGGATGTAGCAGGTAGTGACCAACACTCACACTCTGGTGCACTGAGGCTGGTTTAGATCTCCTCATAATGCAAAGTGAGAACAATATGTGTCGACGAATACATTAACAATTTAAAGCTGGCTTGATTCCCGCCTGAGCAGCAAAGCCTGCAGCATAAGCAGCTGGTATCTGCTTCATAAATTCTTTCCACATTTTATCTTTATCCGCGAAAATACGCGTGACATCCGTGCGCATTTCACGGATTAGAACTACAGGCAATTGAGCAATAAAATACATAATGGAGGGACGACATATCTGCACTTTTTAAACAATATGTTGCAGATGGAGTTAGAAGGTTTGCAATACTCCACACTGAATAGTTTTATGCTTAAACATATTTAATATCAGAACTGTTTCCCTCAAGTAAATCTTTCTTTAGGAGACACTGCGTAATTTTACGCACTGAATACTACACTAATCTCCTTTTGTATTCCTTTTAAAAAAGGTAATTTATTTTCATTTTGTTCAGATGTAGCTAAAATGACAGATAAATATGAAATTTAAGTGTGGAGCAGGGAATTTTCGAGGGCTCTTATACACCTTCACAATTTTACGCACGCATCTCCAAACACGGGAGAACTGGTTTAAACGCTTTAGCAATACATATATATATTCAAATCTGTGTAAACGTATTAAAACAATATGACAATAGATGTGTTGGTTAAAGAATAATACCACAAATTAAGAATCTTAAAGTAGCACGTATTTGGCACGCAATTACGCGCGCTCAAAATACAAAAAGCGTTGCAATGACAACATTTCCGAAAAACGAACCAGCTTTATAAGTGAAGTACATATTTATTTCACAAGGACACATATAGTCTACACTAGCCTACATCACAGCGGTCTTTACTGAGACAACACATACAAATATTCACAGTTTAGAACACAGCACAACATGGGACGGACTAGCACAAAGAAAACTAGACCTTACGACACCAACAAACAGAAATCTACATGACGAAAATCTTTCCTTATTGTGCCTTCATTATGATTTACCTATGTACATTAAAATGTGAAAGTCTCCTGGACTACATTCAACAGTAAACCAACCCACTCAAACACACAAACTACACTGTTACTCTGACTGATGGCACTCCTCTAAAAACAGCCGTGTGGTTCTCTAACAGGCATCTGAACTCTCGCTAAATATCTTTCAAGTATATTAGAACTTTCCATGAGCAATGATAAAAAAAAAAAGAAAATCATAAAGACATAGAAAAATGAGCTCCAACTTACTTTACCCTCACTCAATTTTAACTGTAATAATACATTTTGATCCAAGTCCTATGTTTTTGAATGTGCGTCATCCTTTCTTTCATGATAATAAACAAATATATAAACACTTCAGTTGCCACCGTGCAATAAAGGTGGATTTCAAGCTTATATGAGGAGGGTGAGGACGAGCGGAGAGAAGGGAGAGGGCACAAAGGACGTGACAGGGGCCCAATGGCAGAGGCAAAGGGAAGGAGAGAACACCATGAGTGTAAAATACTGAAAATCGGTCCATCAATTCCACTTGTGTTATTTGCCATCTCAGTCTGGATTTGGGGTTCTTGCAGGGTTGGGGGTTCGCTCAGGCACTATAGACCTGCGGTGCACGGCGTGGGGACGAGCTGCTGGCCTGTTTTGATCTGCTGCTGTTGCTGGGCCCCCGAGGCTGAGGACGAGGCCGAGCTGGAAGAGGAAGAGCGGATCTTGGTGTTAGGCAGCTTGTGCTCCTTCTTCCACTTCATCCTCCGGTTCTGAAACCAGATCTTGACCTGGCGCTCGGACAAGCACATGGTGTGCGCAATCTCCACCCGCCTGCGCCGGGTCAGGTACCGTTGAAGTGGAACTCTTTCTCCAGCTCCAGAGCCTGCTGGCGGGTGTAGGCAGTACGGGACCTCTTGGGCACTCCCCCAGTGTAGTTTGCATTGACTGGAGGGGGGAAGAAAAGCCAGATAGAGGCAAGCAAGCAGGTGTTACATGATAGCGTTTATTACAAATCGCTTTAATTCCTCCACAGAGCACATTACAAGCTACAAAAATATAAAACATCCCTAGATTTGGATAGACATTACAGCCGTTCTGTTTGTTTTACTCTCTGTCTTGTTTCCGTTTACAGACATGACCTTAATGTGGAGATGCCGAGTGTACAAGCACTCGCATCCAGGGACATATCAAGCTTAGAAATGATTAACAAAACAGCGGGGTTGGATATTACAGTTTGGCTCGGCTCCAGTGGTGGAGGTAGTTTGGGTTTAAAAAGCAACAAAGGCACATGGCCCCGACAGACGAACACAGGCTATAAATTTACGAGGGTCCTTAATTACCGACCCTGCTGCTCGATAGTCGTAAATTGCTGTTGTAAGGGCTGCTACTAGTGCTGCCTCAATAGGCTCGCGTGTGTTCCAGTGCTTGTTTCTCAGTGGTTCTGCTGTTTAACCGTGACGATAACTCACCGGTGTTAACGTGGACCTTTTTCATCCAAGGATAGACCACCGGTTCCTTGCCCTTCGCTACGCCGGATACACCTCACCGGCGAGGCTGCAGTCTTTGCTGGCATTTGCCCCTGCGCCACCGTCTGGGGCCGCGGCGAGGCGGGGACCGTGGCTCTGTGGAACCGGCTGCGGCTGTGCGTGATGTCCGTCGTTGAAATCATCGAGTCCGGTGGCGGGGACGTTACCGTAATCGTATCCCGTTTCTGTGTAGTTTGACCTCGGATAGGATGGCTCGTCGTGATGGGGGAAGCCCGTATCTTTTGGTCGCTCGTAGTAATCACCGGGGTTGGGGATGTATCCGCTCTGCTGATATTCGTCGCATGGAGGAAAAGAAGGCTCGATATAGTTGGAGTTTATCAAGTAGGAACTCATGGTCATTAATTTGTGAAGTGCAACAATACTAATTTTTATCGCGCTGTCGTTTTTCTGATCTCCACAAAACCCTCCTACTCCCTGTCAAATGTACAAAGTTGCCTGGTCACGTGTGAGGCGCCACCAATCACGGCGTGTCCTGTGGGCATCATGTAAACAGGAACCAATGGAAAGCATGGCATTGGTACCACCAACGCTGCTCGGACTGGCTTACGTTGGTGTTTTCCTTATTAAATCACAGTATATAAAGCAAAAGCAATCAACTAACTTGTTTACTGCATGGGGCGAAACTTCTGTGGGTGAGGCTTTCCTGCACGAGAGAAATATGCACATCCTTTACAAGACACATTGGATGTGAAATTCAAACCCTGATAATATAAAGGCCACCATGAACAAAGACCATTTCCATCAGAGGCATGAATATCTATTGTTTGATTGGATAAAATGCTCATTACACCAAATAGATGCTCAGAGGAACACAAAACAGCAACACAACCACGCAAACTGCAAATTGAAATGATGGCAAAAGCACACAGCGCGCGCTCATGGACGAGCCGCTCCTCTGCGGACACACAAGCCAGCACATAAAGACCTGTGCATCCTAGAACCTGAACAACACCACACTCACAAGCACGTTAAAACACAATTTCCTCCCCATCTCTTACATTGCACAAGCATAAATATTCAAAAAAAAGAACCACTGAGCTTTCCTTTTACGGCTAGAAATGTGTGAAACACTTGTTCCTCTCATTAACCAGGACACAACAATAACTAAGATAATTCTGCTTTCTGTTTGTACAAAAGCACCACAATAAACTACTGCCACTGATCGCACCTTCTCAATTTGTTAAGAATCTTCTTGCGTTTAACTGCTATTAAAAAAAAGAATACACACACTTGCAGGTGCAGGGATGTTGCATTCAATGCCACAATAAAGCATAGGATTTGTAAAACAGCACACAGTAGGGGATGCAATGTTCATTCTGTAAATCACATACAACATCCCTTCAAATACAGAGTTGCATAGTTTATAATTTATGATATGTACAAAACATTTTACAGAAAAAGTTTGAAATATTTCAATATTTTTTTGTTCTCTAATGTCATGCTTGGGTAGTGTTGTCTAAAACTTTATTTAAAAAAAGGTAATAAGTTGTATTGTTTTACGCCTACCTTTTAAAAAAGTCTAAGAGAAGGTATCCAAACATATTTCACCACACATTTGCGGTTGGCTATGTTGGCAGCTGTAGCTTTCTGTAAAGCAACCTGAGGTAAGATCATACGTTTCTTGTGTACTGTAACAGTAAAATTACAGTGTGTTACAGGGATGACTACTTTAAGTTTAATTTGAAAAAATACTTCGGTATTCCATGAAAACAATTCATACAATATGAAATGCCATCTTTTCGGTGGAACAAATTGCTAAGATTAAGACCAACCCTTTACCAGCCTATTTTTTTTTCTTAATAAAAATATATGATATCATACATTTATAACATTTAAAATTTATGTTTTAAGGTAAATTAATATCTGCACATTTATTGATAAAAATGTAAAAGTGTCTGACCGTGCTCCTCGCGTTGCAGCCATCACGTCCAGCTCGTCTTTCCTCCCCATGTCCGAGGCGGCTCACTGTATCAGCTCCTCTTTACAAAGCTCGTCCTCACTGTCCACGTCAACAAGGCCTCTGCATGGAGAAACAAGAGGCCAAACTTCGGAAATATTGAAAGCTTTCTTTTTCACTCCTCTTCTTTCTTTTCTTTCTTTTTCTTTTTTTTTTCACTCTGGCCCCCCCACCCTCTATTCTATTCTCTGGCTGCTCTGAACAGAGATAACTTCTGCCTGACCCCAAAGTGACACCGTTTCCATTTTGTTTCTGATTAATCTTGCCCATTGACAGTCTTGTTAAACAACAAGGCGTGCCCCCTTTTTCCAAAGAGGCGACATTTTCATATCTGTTAGACGCAGTGACCTGAGGTTCACCCCGGACTTGGACTTCAGTTGTCCAGGATCTGCTCAGCCTTCTGGGGGAGCTCATGTGGGGGACAACACTTAGTAAGCTCCCCGGAGGATTTAAAAAAAAAAATATGCATGAGGTCCCAACTTACTCGAAAATCACGTTGAACTTTGAGTTGGGTATTTCGAAGGAGAGGACCCTGCAACTTTTGGATCTGCTGCAGAGAAACTGATAGAATTGCGTTAAATGTCTATATTGTGTTTCATTTAAATGCTAATTTTCATTAGTAAAGCTCCAGATATTCAATCTGAGCTGCTGCAGACGACTTGAAACAGGTGAATTCCGCTTTTGCATAAGCAGGCCTCACTTTTTCTCTTCCATCTTTTTCTTCTCATGTGTTCACACTGTTGCTGTAAGGCAGAGCTACTGCTGCTATCTTGTGTATCTTACAGCCGTCCTCGAACCTAACTCATTGTAAATGGCAGCTCATGCTACTTTGCGCCATATATCCACCGTGCATCCTCATGGCCCAGAGACCACCTGAGAGGCAATATGTCAACATAATGTCAGCGGCAAGACGACTGCACATGATATCTAAATTTACAGTCTGCTGCCATTCTGTTATATATGTACAGTGTAAATATGAGCAACATAAGCTCGGCTATTATCCACTTATACTCGGAGTTATCCTCGCCTGTATTGGCTTTCTGTTTTTACAGGTACTTGTTGCGAGGGACTACTTTTTTTGTTAATTCCCAGCTGTTAAAAAAACTTCAATAGAATTTTCAACAAGCCTAATTAAGTGCTGAAAAACACGCAAAGAAGATAACACTCCTGGTGATACTTCTGTTATCTCCTGCAGGCCTGCAAGGTGCTGCTGTGTATTGAAATGCACCAACGCTTAGTTAAATCTCTTTACGCACAAAATATAACAGGATAACAACCAACCAGTTGAATATTTGACTAAATGAAGAATTTGGAAGCTGCTCTAAATTAATTTCCACTATCTTGAGTAATTTTACACAAAATGTAAAGATATATTTGCGCTGTATGTGTAAAAATACTAGTTAGTCTTGTGATTTTATGTTGGGACTATATATCCAACAGCCGGATCATGGTGTTCCCTTCCAGAGCGTATATTTTGAAGTGAAGGTCTATTAAGCTTATACATCATGCTGACAGTTTACTGTAAATTTAGATTATCAGAGAAGTGCTGTGACGATGGTGACGGATTGCAGATGCTTCTCACAAGGTCTCCTGTCTATCCGGAGCTGTGACGGCCCGGATAAAAAATCCTCCTTGCATTCCAGATGTGACGAAGATTCAGGCGAGAAAACACTTTTCATACCTTCATGGAAATGTTTTGATAAAGATGAGCCCTCGGAGTAAAACGTTTGTCTGTTCTCATGGTCTCGTGTGATTATCCTTTCACATATCTTGGAAGCGGAATTAACTTTTCACAATTGTGGCCTGAGTGGTTGAGAAGACGGACATTATTGTGACCTTCAAGCCTTTAAGATAGTTTTAAGAGGTGATGCTTCCTAGAAAGTTTATGCATAACTTCCTTATTCCTCACAGTTGTTGGAATGTGACGCACTCGGCCATTAAAACCAAACTACTGTTTCCAAATGACTAAGAAATTACAGACACAATTTTAAGACTGAACAGTGCACGTTATAGGGTCATTTATAACAAGTTCAACTTGTACAAATCTATGAGGTGTTATAGCTTGTTATTGGATAATCCTGTAGTTTCTAAAATCATAACAAGCGCTGTGACTTTGGTGAACGAATATGAAGCCTTCGCAAATTGATTTTTTTAAGAAGTTTTAATTTATTTATTTTTGGCTGTGAGTCTCTAAATTTCTCCTAAGTGTTTTTCTTTTGGAGATTTGAGCACTTATATGGTCTAAAAAGGACAAACCGATGCATGGTATCATACATTTGGTTTCTACAATAAATTTCATTTTCTACAAATAAAAGTTTTGGATTTGACTTTGAGTGAGTGTTTCCTTTCTCTTAGTTTTACTTTGAAGGGACAATAAAAAGGTTGATGAAGTGAAACTGCCTCTATTGTCTGTTTTGCATTCTTTTTAAGGTCACCTAAAGTTTTGATATTCTGGTTTAAACTAATTTTATAACATTTTCTGGAGCAAAACTTGTTCTATTCATGTGATCCAAGATGCAGGTTGTTTATATGAAAACATGCGCTACAAGCAGGACTACATTTTCGCTATTTAGCCATTTACCATGAAATGTATTTTATTTGAACATTTTATAATTAGCATTATTTTGCTTTTGTGTCATTTTTGGATAATTACCTGCATGTTTATTTTATTTTTTTCATTTTTCAGTAGGCCTTTCCGCGTACAACTAAGTACTTCATATTTAACCCCGTTAAAACAGCAAACTGCTGACGTTTTCCAAAGCGTTTATAGGTCAATTAAAAGAATAAAACATGTATATGTGTATTTCCACAAAAAGTAATGTATTTTAGAAGTTTCTTATTGTTAGTCACAAAAACATCTGCGCCGTTTCGGCTTTCTTTAAGGCTTCTATTCAGCAGATCAGGAAGAGAGGGGCTAAATGTTTTTTAAGGGATCCTGAGGCTCGATTTGGGGGCTGTGGGCCTTCCCATTACCCTGTGACCGGTCGAGAGTATCAATCCTCAAAATGCAAATTTGCCCTCGTCCCCAAACATATCAAATGCAATTTATTCAAAGGAAATTCACCAATCAACCGCCCTAATAAAACGCCAGCCACTCAATCTTATTCCCGGGGACGGGTGGGGGGTCCCCTCCCCTATGCCCAAACGCGAGGTCACCGCGCTTCCAGGGTTCACCTGAGTGCACCGTGCAACATATGTAATTCAAAGCTATTCTGTCTTTTGTGTGGAGAGTCAAGATCGCTATTATAAGGCTGGCATCAAGCTCGGAGAGAACAGATGACGGAGACTTGTTCAGCGCGTAAACTTTTGACCCCAATTTTTCCTCCTCCTCTTCTTCTGCTATCTCCCCTCATCTGTCCCAGCCGGGCGAGCCATCGAGCCCTCTTGAAACGAAAAATTGATTTGAACAATGTGTTTCTCTCTTGCCATCAGGATGATCATTTCCCCAAATTTCATAATTAGAGAAGATGCCAGGATAAGACCTAAAACGCGATTGTAGCTTTATGATGCTCCCAACAAGGGAGTGGAAAGATAATCCAATCGGCTCCCACTCAAGACTAATAGAGCTGTAAATATGCAATCATTCATTAGCGTTAGAGACACCAAAGCAGCCAAAGTCTTTGTTGGAGGCCATTCTTAAAGTTAGACTCCCACTCTCTCCTCACATTGTTTCTCCTCCGGTGCTTGATGCAACCACAGGCTCTTGTGTCCCTTCGCTAAATTCATTTTTACGCATTATGCTTATAGGCAACGCCAAGCAAACGTGTCATTAACGTGAAAACGCGCGTGTGTGCGCGTGTTTGTGCGATGTACCTTGGGTGTGTGAGTGGTTTCCCCTCTCCCTGCATACAGCAGGCTGACAGTGAACTTGGCCTAAAGCGAGCTCTGCTGGTGGCTCAGAGAGGATGCAGATTTATCTTGGTGCTGTGGCTGACCTCCAGATGAACCTACAGCTCCTCTCTCTCTCTCTCTCTCTCTGCCTGGCAGTTTGCCGCACATGGGGCCCTGTCGAAATATCTTATTTTGAATTATTGGATAAGCTTTTAATTTCAAGATAGATGCTCTTTCATTGTGTCCTTTTATATTTCAGTGCATCCTGAGATTATACTTGAAAGTCAGAGTGCAAAACTCCGCTATTTGTTCAACTAATTGCTTCTTTACACTACAAAGAACTCAATGTGTTAAACTTTAAAACAATGGGTGGAAATAACTTATTTTTAGCCTTCTTGTTTTGTTTAATTTCGTGATTCTGTTTCATCGCCATAGAAATAAGGACGATAATTTAGTTGAAAATCCGTTTCGCCTGCTGAGAACTGTTTTCCAACATCGGCGGAAATGATTTTAGTTATTCAAGTTGTACCAGTATTAATGTGTATTCCATGTTTTTAAGTGTTACTTAATATCATGTAATGGCTTTCGTTGATGCAATCAGGCCTGTGAGTAAAAAAAATGTGCAAATTCAGAATTAAATAGCTGACGAGAAACTGTAGTTTTGAAAATCCGCTCTGGAAAGAACTTATATAAAGCTGGCAAAACTCATTAGACTCAGATGTCCGGTAATATTTGAGATGATTTCATATTTGGCCTCGAAATTTCAAAATTAGAAACGAGCGCATCAAGTAACGCACTCCTTAAGTGAAAAACTTAATCCAAGGGTGATGAAAAGAAAAAGGCCAACACGTCCAAAAAATAGGAGGCGTGAAAAGTTATTAATTTCCTGTTTACAGTCCATGATTTGGGGGGATCAGGGTCCATTGGCCGGTCACTGGTCGGACAAGAGGTCAGCACAAGGCGAGAGTGACTTTTAAAGAGGTCATCTGAACTTTTCAACCCCAAACACAAAACGGAATTCCTTTTCAAACGTCTCCCTGCTGCTGTTTGTTCCCGTGTTGTGTTTACTTGACACTGTTTACAGCCCGGAGCCAAACACGGTGCCAACATGTGAAGCGCGCAGCCAAACGACAACTGCAACTTTTTTTCCCCCATTGATGGAGAAATAACTTCCAGGAGTCATGAGCACAAACAGAATCCAATAGCTGTAAATGCAGAGGCCTGCATTAGCGCGTAACTTCATCAGGGGAACCTCCACACTCCACACACCCCGTGGAAACTTTCTGGCTCTGTGAATCCTCCAATGCAATAAAACGACAACAAGTAGAAGTTTGAGGGGGTGGAAATGGACACAGAGATAATTATCCAACATGTAAAAATGGATTATGAGTTACACCACAGATGGAGGGAAACAAGTTACACAGGGAAGGAAGCAATTAAATAGCCATGAGCCGGACCCAACCCTGCGCAACATCTGCCGAGACCAGCATTCAGCACTGCACAACTGACAAATTAGTGTAATGGTCTAATAGGGACGGATAGAGGGAGCGAATACAATAATACGGCTGTTTGACATAGCCTGGCTGTTCTCCGCGCTACTGGAAAGT
The DNA here is from genome assembly GCF_009762535.1 of Notolabrus celidotus. NCBI lineage: Eukaryota > Metazoa > Chordata > Actinopteri > Labriformes > Labridae > Notolabrus > Notolabrus celidotus. Next base: position 13,583,938 of record NC_048287.1, on the reverse strand, counting down.
CTGCAGAAACTTACCCAGAGACGCGCTCCTCGTCCTGGAGAGCGTCCGGTCCATACTGAGGCAAACAGACGCTCTGTACCGGTCAAGTAACACTTACAGCCTGCAAAGAGAGAGTCAGACGAAGCCTCGCCGTCAGTGCGATTATATGTTATGTGCAATATACTGTCAACTCCCCAAAACCATAAAACTTACTTTAATGGCCACCACGTGACCGTTTATGGCCAGTAAGCCTATCTGGCCGCGCTCCGGATGATTTTTACGATCTAATTCATAGACAAAACCCCCCATTCATTTAGCACCCAAATGTCAGAGAGCCAGAGTCGAGCCTAATAAAGTTTACAGCTGGAAAAGTCGAGCTGATTCTCCAGGAGCCCAGGAGTCTGTGCGCAAAAGGGGGACGCACGGCCCCTGGAGCCTGTTAGTGACCATGGACCCCCCAAAAAGCCCCCCAAGCTCCTGCAAGGTGAGTAACACATGAAGCTTTCATTCAAGAAACCTGTTGAATTCCGGATTTAAGATAGGAGAACTATGGCTGATTCTTAAAGCTAAAAAAATATATATAGGATAGGAAACTCAGACTCTCCTGTTCCCACCTGGCAGTCGCTCTAAACGCGTAAATGGTATATGGACATTTTACAAAAACTCACCGAAAAGTTGCCGTTCCAGTAGAAAGTTTATTATATTGGCAATCATCATCAGTTTTATTATTTTTATAGTATATTCTTGACTTCCAGTCTTTGAAAAACATTTACAAAAAGCTAATCACGATGGAGTTTACACATAAAGCCGAGGAAATTTACTGTGGAGACCTCCACGTTCAAACAAAGACAGAACACTTTTTTTAATCAAATGTTGCGTTCAGGTGAACAACGAAAACAGCAGCTCCTGCAGGAAAATAACAATAATAATAAAAAAAAAGATACATGGTAACAGCTACTGTACATACAAGACTGGTTCGGAACCTCTGTCCATACAAGTGTCCACAACGCAACACAATAACCACGCACGGCTTACTGCTGGCTCTACTTTTTGGAAGCAAGTTTTCTGACAAGTTGGTACATTACATCAAACAAATAAATACATACATATACAGTACATACAGAGAAAACAAGGCTTAACACAAAGGCAGCTCAACCTTAACCCTCATTTAGCAGGGTGTTATTGTTCTGAGTGCATCACACAACTTTTACTGGTTTTATTTGCGGTAGGTTAGGTAGCATTTCAAGCTCTTATTTTTATTTTTTCGTCTGAACAAGAAATAATTTAGACAAACATTTATGTTTCTTTTTTCCTCTAAATCTAGACAGAACTGTACAGAATGCATCTTTTTTAATCACGTAAGCATAACCACGGTGGGGATAAAAAGGAAAAAATATTAAGGAATATCATTGGGCGGTTGTTTGACATACAGCGGGGTTTAGGGTGGGGATGTCCCCCTGTCCCGCACACAGCCCCTTTTACAAGTCTCTGCGCCTTTTGAAGGGACGAGGTGGAGAAGTTATTACAATCTTTGTTGTATTTTCATAGTGCTCGTCATCAGGTGTGAAAGAGGGAATATCAGGGCCTGTAGCCTACTCCGCCTGCAGCCGCCATGTTCATGCTCTTCAGCTTGTTGTCCTTCTTCCACTTCATCCTGCGGTTCTGAAACCAGATTTTGATCTGTCTCTCTGAGAGGCAGAGGGCGTGGGCGATTTCAATCCTCCGCCTGCGGGTCAGGTACCGGTTGAAGTGGAACTCTTTCTCCAGCTCCAGGGTCTGGTACCGAGTGTATGCAGTCCTGGCTCTCTTGCCCTCTGGTCCAGCCAAATCTTGTACGGAAAGAGAGGCAGGACGTTAAAAATGAATAGTGTAACAACTTTTTAAACCATCATTTTCAGATTTTCATATCCTTTGCCAGTATGGTTTGTGCAAAATGGACCTGCGTAAAAGTTGGCACATGACTTAGATTTTAAAGCCGTCTCATAGAACCCAAAAGCCATAAAAAACACAGGGTACATAACTAAAATACATACCTTTTCAGTTACATTTTGCAAGCAGCAATTAACAGCGTGAAATGAGGTGTGTTTTGACCAAAAAAAGTTTAGCAACACAAAAAACGCACATGTGATGTATATATTTCAGAGTTTTAATCACTAAACTCTAAATTCCTATGCTTTCTCGTTAAATTAGCCCGTGCCTGCTCAGTGCTGGCATTCTTGAAAGGCTATAATACACCAAACAGGTGAGACGCGCATACGGCGCCAAATGCCCCCGGAATTAAACACATTTTCTTCTTTAAAAATGTAATAAATCCTAAATAATTACCTTTTTGGCATGATACCGAAAGCTTTAAAGTCTCTGAATGGGGATATAAGCATAGTCATACCTTGACTAAACAATAACACAGTGCCACGTCTCTAAAATCGATACAAGCTAATTAAAAAGAAAGTTTCCATACCGTGATTTATGTGCAGTTTTCTCATCCACGGATAGATCTGAGGCTGTGAGGAGTCGGTATTATTTTGAGGAGTTGTCGGTGCGCTCCCCGCAGGCTTCTCCTCCTCGAGGGGAGAAGCTTTGGACACACAGTCCCGGCTGAGCATCAGCGAGCCTCCGTTGGAGCTCGAGCACGGGGTTGAGCACGAGGTCGTGAGAGAGTTTTTCACGGCTCGGTGTTGGGGCTGAGGCTCGGTGGCTGGTGACGAGCTGGCGACCGAAGAGCACGGCAGCGGGTCAGGTGGAGGCGATAGAGACGTGGTCCCAGTGCTGTTGGCGGACTGGGTGTACCTGACCTGCTCCACTGAGGGTGTCGCCGCAGCTGAGTGGCTCGGAGAGTAGCCCTGTGTCCGCTCGTTGCCCACAAAGTGATCGGTACCGGCCCGGCCGACTGTCAGGTCCATCCCGTTGTAGCCATACCCGTACCTGCTGGAATGCATGGCTGTGTTGTCTCTGTATTGCTCGTTTGTCGAACTATGGTCTCCATAATTATGTAACTGGAAGTCCGCGCCATTGGGATAGCGTCCGCAGAATGAGTTCACAAAATAGGAGCTCATTTGTTGACAATTCCACCGTTTGCTGGTTGCAGGTTTTGTTGTTGTTTTTATTGTCTTTTGGAGGTGAAACAGCATAAACCTGTGTGCTTGATTTGTGGCTCTTATGCTTTAGCGCGTCCTATAGCACCCTTGCACAATTTATGATGAATTATGGAAATGAGTGGGACATGGACTTGATTCTCTCTTACGTAGGCACCCAAATATGGGGTACGGCGGAGTATCACGTGCTTTTGTTGACCAGTCGTAAATCCTGCTTGGTGACCTCGAGAGGTAAACTCGTGCACACAGGAAATACTGGGTGGGATATGAAGGGCGCGCGCCTGCGAGCGCTCGTGGCTAGGGCAAACTCAGAAGCAGGGCTCCTGTGTTTTGGATTGTCGTGGTGCGCCATCCTCTGGCGCAACTATTGCACTGCGTGTCTGCGGAGGTTTGTCAGCCGTGGGCTCCGCGTGGGGTCATTCGGAGGTTAACGACCATTGCGGCAAAAAGCAACGAGCTCCTAAACAATATAACAAGAGACACGCTGAGAGTGCAATCTTTACTAGGAGAGTCTACAAAATAATTCCATCAGGATCTGTTATGTATGTTATGATAGAGGCGACGAGGGCCAATAGTATGTGCAGTTAATGGAATAAGAGTCCATTCAAAGCAGAGCTGCCTGTATTTTTTTCACATGATTTTTTTCCCTCACAATCATAAAACAAGTGAACAAACGCTTATGTTGTAAAAAAAAAAAGATGGAAGAAAGTTTTGTGGAAAGATAAAAGCTTAAGCAGCGCTTCGTTGGAGATTATGACACATTCTGCTATCAGAGGCCTAAGCTTTATGGCACTTTGAAGAATTAATATCTTTAAATATAAGCTCGATATGAAGACACTGAATGCTGCATTACTGTCTTCTTTCGGGCTATTAAAAATTTCACGCCCTCAAACATTCAGACCTTTTAGATATTAGACGCTTTCTGCATATAACCTCCCTCTATTGATGGCGCATCGACGATCATTTTAACTTCAAAACAGTCAATACTTTATCAGATTGCATTTTTACTAGGAAGGCTACTTATGAAACATAATGTCTCATATCTTTTAGCTGTTTACAGACACTGACATTTAAAAACGAGGGATTTTAAATACACGTATAGGCCTGGGAATGGCTGGAATTGAAATATTGAAAATCGTGAAATTGTAGCCGAATAATTGAATTTAATTATGTATCAAATAAAAGCAATAAACAGATCATATTTCATAATCCGTGCTCCGTTTCTATAAGCTGTTCATTTTTAAAATCAGGAAAAAAAGTGCTATAATTTCGGTCCCTTATCTTATATTAAAACGGATATTGAAAACACTCCTTTATGAGACAGACTTAAAAGAAAATCAATGAAAATGTCAAAACAATCGCCTACAGTAGCAGACGGATTGAGTGATGATTTATGTTTAGATTTTAAGTTTAACTTAGGTATACTTTAACTTTAGGGGAAAAAACACGCTTTCGTCGTAGCCTGGTTCGTCAGTTTATGAAAATGTGTGAAGCTACTTTTTCCTGATAATTCAGAGCAGAAATACTAAAATACAAAGATCTACAAAGAATATGACACAGACACGAAGCCTGAAAAGAGATTTGACACTGTCTTGCGTTTTCCGTTTGTTTTCTCCCTCTGGAATTTTTATAGCACCTAGTCTCTTGAAGGCAGTGACATGTCCTCTGCTTTCCCACATCGAGCTTTCTTCCAAAAAAGCAGCCCCTTCAACCAGCACATGCCCAATCACGTGTTTCTGACAAATACAGTACGATAAAGATTATTTATCCTGTTCCAGTTATGTGCGCTCTTTGCAGTAAAAAAAAAAAAAGCCCCAGAAGGCACAGAGTGAGCACCAAGCTTCCACATCCAGTAGGCCCGTAATGAGAGGAGACATATACTGAGTGTGTGTTGGTCAAACAGTCATGCCCCAACAGCTGATTTATGGCTGACCAATGGCAACAAAGTTCCCACGAAAAGTATTTCCCGGCGTTGAGCCAGGGACACACCCATGATCTAAATAAGGAGCAAGAGAAAGGCGAGGAAAGAAGAGTGTCAAACATGCCTGGCTGTAAGCGAGGGGGCCACTCCTGCAGGAAAACAGGAGGGTAGTGCACTCTGCAGGCACAAACAGACACCAGCACTCGAGAGTAAAATCTCACGCGTAATGATATTGTTGTATCATTACACACGGTTGCAGCACGATTAAAACACACCGTGGTCACATTTTATTGACAGTGTGTGGGGTACGGTGAGCAAATAAATTGTCAACCTTACAGCAAGAAACACACTTGTTTAAACCAGAAAGAGCTGCATAACAACAGTCACACGGTTTTTCCCACTACACACAAGTCAAACAAGTACGTTTGTGAAAACGTTAAGATGATGGACGAATTTGTGTACAGATAAAAGAAGTTGGAAATGAACATTAGTCTGAATGCATGTCATTTATTTGCCATTGCTTGTATTTCAATTTTCAGGATATAGTTGCTTGGCTGAATAAACTTGCTGCTAGAAAAATAATAACGTATAACAGAACACTTGGGCTCAGTACGTTTAAGCCATAAGCATCAGAAATAAATGTGTCCACACCAAAACTTCGTGGAAAAATTATCTTATCCAACACAAATTTTAAACATATAGAAAATCATCTCATAGAAACGGAAGCAGGTATGAAATAAAGGTCACCAGTCTTTATAATAATATTGTATTGTAAAATAAGCAATAATGCCATTTATCAGTAGCCTACATTATAAGTCGAGGCCTGTATGCGCACGTTTTAAGCACAAATATTCCAGCACCATGCAGGACACCCAGGTATAAAACAGAGGTCGACATGTCTGAGGTCCATGTGTAGCATGGCAAGCAGAGCCTCAACCGCAACCACCCCAGTGACTCCACAGGAGGGCGTCAAAGAGCACATCTGATGGCCACCATCTACCCAATGAAGCCCGTCTTCATTTGAATGCAACCAACAAATTAAGTCGTGGGAACATGCAAAAGCCAACAGGGAGATGAAGAGAAACCAGCCACAAAACTTTCATGTTCATTCATACAAACCGGTTCACTTAACCCCGAAGCATTTGCTATTCAATTCAAACTAACCTGAAACCTTTAAGCCTAGGCATTCACACAAATAATACGTATACACAAATAATTAGCTGGTTATTATTTGCTTAAGTCTTTTTTCATTGATGAAAGATTAAAAACGTGCAAGATCCTGATCTCTTACCTTGTGGGGGTCTCTGCCTGCAAACAGGGGAGCTTAGTGGACGGGGTTGGCAGGTGTAGACGACCAGTAACGGAGGGAAGTATCCAACTGCGTCCCCGGACGGAAGCCGGGGCTCCCGCGGGGTCAATGACGCACCGGGGCTCCTTCCCCTCATCCTGCCAGAACGTGTTCGGAGAGCGACAGCAAGGCACCCAAAGGATCCATACATGTCCCAAGGCAAGCTCCTGTGCGTGGAGCCTCTGACTCACCCAGAAAAAAAAACTCCTCAAAAAAGAGAGAAGATGAATAAAAATGTAGAGGCTCGCTGAAGGAAACAGCAGCGCGGACGCTCGAGACCGTTAAATGAAAGGCTGTCCTATTCCTCTATTGGAAAGTATATATTAAAAAAGTTCATGTTCATGGGCTCCCTATCACGTGACAATCGACAGCCATGGGAAGGCGAGCTGGGTCGTAAAGTTGCATTGCCATGTTGTAAATTTTCATAAACAACAACGGATTTATGACCCAGCGCTGGAGGGAGAGATGGGGAGAAAGAGGGGGAGGAAAGGAGGCAGGGGAGGGGGCAGGTCACCGTCAGGCGCCATCTTACAGAGGGAAGAGGCAACGCAGAGTTCAACAGTAATTTCCCTTCATCTGCAGCTTGCCCCATCTCGCATCCTCATAGTTCACATTCCCCAGCACAGTGTTTACCCAACCAGCAGAATGGACGAACACGTTTCATTACATGTAACCTAATATTGACCGCAAAGAAAGTGAATTATTATCAGCAAACTGGTGCTTAATTGCTGCGATCATTATCAGGATTGCTGCGGCTATGTTGAGTCCACAAATATGGAAATCAAATATTAAAAGAAAACATTTAGACAGAAAAAAACTATGTAATCAAAGATTATATTTTTATTAACAGTTTTAAGACATGAGAATACCTTTCTTTGTTAAATTGTTTACATAATTCACATTAAAAGGTTGGCACTGGAACTGAATATTTCAGGGTTTGCACATGTTTGATTGCATTCATGTAAATGTTTAAATTGTGAAAGGGTAATGCAGTGTCCTATTAAAAGAGCATGCATGGATTGTGCGTAGTCACAATCCCGGACAATATTTTCAGCCCTGAATAAAATAGGCAAGAACATTTTTACAGTGCATGGTGAGGACTTCAGAATATTTATGTTAGGTTAGTCCTGTTTACAGCGGAATAAGCAAAGAGTTTATGAGGTAGGTTACAAGAGTTCATCCAAACCTAAACAAATAGTAGTGTTAATACTGGGATGTGTGAACGGTACATAACTGTAACAGGGGTGTTAACAGTCTGAACGATAAGCAGGGATTTAAAAGAGAAGATACAGTGTCACACCTGGTCAAATCACAGTTAAAGGCGTTTAACAAAGATAATAATTCTCAATTAGCCTTGATTTAAAATAAGGCACCTTTACGCATAATGTTAAAATTTGTTATATTGCGAAAATACAACCGTCTTAAGAGACATTACTCGAATAGGTAGCATGTTGTTATTTATAATCCATTTAAACTTGTGTCAGTGTTGTTTTATGTAAGCACATTAATAATAGGTAGTTTTTTGTTCAGGAATGTGGCTTCAGTAGTACAGTCAGGTTAAATTACAGGTTAAATTGCTTATAAAAAATATTGTTTGGGTGATTTAGCTTTATCATGCGGATTATTTTCTGCATTTGGGTTTAAATGTGAGATATGTAGACATAAAGCTAGTGTTGTCAAATGCTTGTTACATAATTGCCATCAGTTGTCATTCAACTTCCAACGCTTGTTGTGTATGAATGGTATATTACTTTAAAAAAACATGTAAGAAATAAGATAAGTTGTTCAAATGTATATACTTTTTTAAATCTGGTGTTTTTAATGCCTCCTTTGTCTCTCGTTACATCGCAGTCGTTTCTGACTCCGAACCGGCGCTCTGTTTTTCTACAGTTCCGGGCTCTGTGGACTCTGACGCAGCCTGAGTCTCGCCGTCCTTCTCCACGTCAGAAGTAGACACCGGGTCCTCCTTGTGGTCTTTCTTCCACTTCATCCGGCGGTTCTGAAACCAGATTTTGATCTGTCTCTCTGAGAGGCAGAGAGCGTGGGCGATCTCGATCCTCCTCCTGCGGGTCAGGTACCGGCTGAAGTGGAACTCTTTCTCCAGCTCCAGGGTCTGGTACCGGGAGTAGGTCTGACGGCCCCGCTTTTTTTCCGGATCTGTGGACGAAAGATGAGCTATGTAACTTGCAGGATTATTTTAAAATCATGTGTGAAATATGATTCTGCTTAACAATTTACTTTCGTTTAAGCTAGTGATGTCAATAAAATAATGTTTTGGAATCCTCCTGAGAATCGTTTATTTATTTTGGCACATTCATTTTAGCTCATGATAAAACCTTTAACCCCTTAACAAACCCACACAGACACACCTTTAACACTCAAGCTGAGGCTTTTAAAATTGTTGTCAGTTCTCTGCATCTATTTAAAGTGTTCCTGCTGGGATGTTTGGCCTATTCCTCCTTTGATACCCTACATGCCTTTCCAATTAAAAGCCAACAATTTTCTGCGCACCAAAGGGGCCATAAGTAATTAGATTACAGCCCCCAACACCTTTCTCCTTCACAATTATAACAGACCCCAATGTTTCAAATTACTTGCATTCTAAATCCACTTGACTTCTTTATGTAACCGACAATGCTGGGGCGTATTGATCCAGCAATGTCTATACGAACCATGGCTCAGAAAGTAGCAGAGCCTCTGCAGTGCAGACCCAATTAGAAAGGAGCTGCAGAGTGCGAGGGAGCTGATTTACACAACAGGCTGCTCCTTTTTACAACCACAAAGGGTAGAAGAGGCTATAAGAGTAATAGGAGTGCAGAGAAACCCCCCAGCGGCAAGGTCTCTGCGCATTCAACACACAGGAGCGCTGGCCAAATGAATTTATGGCTGCAGAACTCATTAGTTGCGCAATAAAAGTTTTACGATTCTTTCCATGCAACACCAATGGCTTCACAAAATTAATTGAAGCACTAACAGCCAATGTGAGTATCCCAATGTTTTCTAGAAGCATTGACCTGCAGGGCTTTGAAACAACCATAAGAGACGGAATCAGCACATACCTGATGCTCTCATCCAGGGATACATCCGGTAGTGTTTGTCCGGCGGCGAGGCGAGGTGTCCCGGCTCCGGATGGCAGCAGCTGTCGGTGAACAGGCGACTCTGGTCGAACAGGCTGCACTGCAGTGTGCGTGGTGTGTGTGCGTCTTGCCCCTGGCTATACCCCGAGGTAACACAGGCCGGCTCTGGTACACTGCATTGTTGACGCTGTAAACTCCAGTCAGAGATGGTGTGAACGAGATGGCCGCAGCTGTCCGAGCCGAGCCGTAGTCCTCTCCAGCGGGTCCAATGCTGCAGGACGCCCGCTCCACGTTTGGAAAGAGAGAAGCAGCTGCCGTATATTTGCTAAGAAGACCGTCCACATAATAAGAACTCATATTTTTTCTCTCTGATTTGTTGGCCCAGAATCCTCAGTGTCGTTTTTACGAGGTAGTGTGATATATGACAGCAATACACCCTAGATTTACACCAAAGCCCATTTTTACTCCGGACCAAAGAACTCACTCACGTGACTCCGGCCTGGACGCTCCGTCCAATCAACGGGCAGATCAGGGTTTCATTATGGCGCAGGACTGCAGTGTGGGATTAGCACTCCACATAAACACATACACACACATAACGCACACGATAGAAATTCACACGATCCTGGTGATCAAATGTAATTGAGGTGATTTGGTGAATTGTTTTATGTAATTTATTTTACGGCTTATTTACAAATAATCGTTTGTTGATGAGTGTAAACTGTTCTACTTTAGGCCGGCTTCTTCCTACCATGCTCGATATGACACTGTCATGAACGGTGTAAGCTAAAACATAGGAACTCATCGGTTAAAGAGCTATTAAGATAACAAAAGAGACAGTTTTTCAGCAGAACGTGTCTGTTTTGTTTTGTATTTATTTTTGCTTTCTTTTAAAATCCATTTAAACATGAAGTCTTTTGTCTTCATACATAAAACAACATTACCATTTATGTTTCAAGGAAAATTATTCCTACTTTATGGCAACATTAAATTACAATATTTTTACAGAGTGGTATTAATAATGTGCTAAATTTGAAAAATGTGAAAAATATGACACTAACGTTTCTGAATTTTAAACTGATAGTGAGGAAAGTATTAGCGTTAAAAGAAACGTTTAGCATTTTTCTTTCAATAGCTAATTGTCATGTTTATCTTGTTTTTTAACTGGAATTAGCAAAACTATAATTATTTTGGAGCGATATTAACGTAACACAAATATTTATAAACAGGGAAAATATTGATGTAAATGGTAATAATACTGCTAGTGCTTTATACATTTCTAATAATACTGCTCACACCAATACGGACACCTACTTCTTCTTTTGCAAATACTAATACTACCAATAATAAAACTATAACAGTAATACTATATCTGTCATATAAAACATCCACTTATACTGAAAAGACTATTTATAATAACCTCTGTAACTCAATCCAAGATTATAATAATATCACTAGCAACAATCTCTACTACTACTACCACCAATAATAATAGTAATAATAATAATAATAATAATAATAATAATAATAATAATAATAATAATAATTATTATTATTATTATTATTATTATTATTATTATTATTATTATTATCATTATTATTATTATTATTATTATTATTATTATTATTATTATTATTATTATTATTACTGTCTATACTGTCGTTCAAATGGTCTATTTTGTAAATGTTCTAAATATAAGAACTTATTTACCTATGTTCCTACCACAAACGCAAACATCCAAAAAAGGGGTTCTAGAAATAATATACAAAATAAATAAATAATTATAATGATTGACAGAATTAATGGTTCACATTATTATGTACTACATATATTCTCTACTTATGATGATGATGATAATTAACAAAATTGTGTCTATGGAAATCACGACAATCACAAAAAGCCAAAACGATGAGAATGACAGTAATTACAGCCTGTGTTGGAATTCTTAAACATGGTGTATTTATGACCCCCAGCATACTGCGCATCAGAAAGCCGGCTGTGTTATGTGTTGTGAATTGTGTCTTTCACTTGAATTAAAACTATGCATAGTGAAGACACAGTTCAGCAAATATATTAAATTCACCAATTTAGGAAAAGAAATGCTAAATGTGGGTATTCTTTAAACTAGTACTAAGTTTAAAACCAACTGCGTATTCAAGCCATATGGAAACACCCGTGCTGGACAGCATCCAGCAGCCACCGCGTGCTGCTTGTTTCATTGTTTCCGCAGGCTACAGAAACACTTCTGCTTTGAGACTGTAAAAAGGTGTGAAATTATTTAGCTGGACCCCCTTAAAAATGTTACTACAGTTTGTTTCCAGAGCAGGTTCATTAGTGAGAAGTGTTCAAAAAAGGGAGGGTGATGTTATGAAACAGTGTCGCCACCCTCTGGTGACATGCAGGGATTGCAGGCTGGGGGATATGAGTTCGCATGCGCATAGGCTGTGTGTTCCTGTGCTGGATAAAATAAAAAGTAAACGGAGGAGGAATGACGCTCAGAGGACGACTCTATGTTTAGAGATTTGTGATTTTAAGGAAAGCGCGTTTGTCTTTTTACAGATTCACCCGGATGTGTTTGGTACAAGCATCATCTAAAGACCTACCACTGAGTTTAAAACCAGCCACTAGCTTTATTGCTCTTTCTCCTTTAGGCCGGGGTCTGCAGAGGAGCAGAGGGCGGAAGGTTCCCAGGTAGAGACAAAAGATCTCCCCAAATGACCGTGAGTCCTGCGCGTCCCCGTCGGGGAGGATCCAATAAAGCTGATCATTTCCGCTCGGCCTTTTGTCCAAGGCGCAGTCTCACAGAATGGGAGAAAAAACAAATGGGTGCCATTCTGGAAACGGCCTAATTGTGTCTGGACGGCCATAAAGCCATTAAAACTGGAATGCCAGACAGTATAGCAGACCAGGCGTTTTATTGCACTGTCTCTGGTCGAGTCTTTGAAGTTTGGGTCCATCTGCGGCTCCTAACGCGTCACAACAGCGTTCCAGTTGGACTAAAGTTACCTTCTAACGACAATAATCTATCCGTTTCTGTGCAGCCCTTTAATGAGGACTAAATGAGCTGATGTAGGTGACAGAGCATTGCCGGGCCGTGGTCGACTCTCACAATTTTGCTCTGCAGCATTTGTCTCTAAAGAAGTTGGAATAGCTGCTTCTTGTATTTCAGTCTTTGTGCCAAATATTTCCTCACATGCACAGACTTGAAGCAGCCGTACAAACTTAGGAGATATCTTTGAAAACCAGGCCTCATTTCTACAACTAAAATATTACTGGAGATCAAATTGGGTTTGGATTCCTAAATTCGTCAAGTTTCCCTATTTTACAATACTAAATCAAAGAACCTCGATTATAAATCATGGACAAAACGTTAATAGCAGAGCTCCCAGATGAGCGACCTTGTCATATCTGAGCTGAGCACAAACATATCGGCTGCATTATTTGGGGCTTCAGCTGTCGAACCCGTCGATGTCTTTGTTTTTTTTGCTCTGTGTCCTCTCGCCTAGCAGCGCTTTGCACCCCATAAAAGGTTATAGCGGTAATTGTCTTTTATGGCTGTATACAGCTAACAACATCCTCTGCCAAGACACAGCTCTGTCCCCTATCCAGAAACAAACACACGGAGATATTCACCTATAGGTGTTTCTTTAATTGGCGTGTGTGCGCGCTTGTTAGTGTGTGTATGCCCTCTGCAAATTGCAAAAAAAATGAAAATATTTAGAAAATGCGTAAATGTTTGAATTTGATCAGTGCGCAAGTGTCTAGAAGTCATTTTAAGAATTTACGGTGTGTGTGTGTGTGTGTGTGTGTGTGTGTGTGTGTGTGTGTCTGTCTGTCTGTCTGTCTGTCTGTGTCGGTGTGTGTGTTGAACAGCAATAACATTTCATTTCTTCTGCAACAATAAGAAGATTTTGCAGCAAGAGTTCGTCAATGAAGCTATTAAGAAATATAATTGATTAGAATGTTAGTTAATAATGAAGTAACAATGCAATGTGCGCACATTCGCAGATATAATTTGTTTTATTTAATAATAAAGTACAAATTACATTTGTGAACCAAAAGTCAGCCGGTCGGTAGACCGTGAGGTAATCAATAAGTAGCCTACAGTGTTTGGAGTTATTTTCTCTCACTAACAAACATTATGTACTTTTAACATGTTAGCTACTCCCTGAATTCATATTTCAGCATCTACTGCAAGCAAATCTACAAGAATCCGCCATCTAAAAATAATGGGTTATTGTAGGTAGTTGGAGGACATAGGTAGTCATGTATATAGCTACTAGAACATTTTCAATTTGGAGCATTTTCAAGGAGGTTTCTGAGGTATTAGGACCTACTGTAAAAATGCGCTCTTGTCTGTATTTCCAATGCTAGATTTAAACTCATGGTCATCAGTCATAGTTCTAGGGAAAACACACAACAATAAAATAATTACATTTTACAAACTCTACGCTCAAATGACTCTGAAACAGACAACAAATAAAGCTACAAACCAGAACGAACACAGCTAGAAACATCCATTCACAAACAAGCACAGAGACCAGGCCAACTAATACAATTTAACGAGGTATTATTTTTAAAAATCAACATAAGGAAAAATAAAAACGAGTGGGCACTGTTAAAATTGTGCAATATAAAGGTAGTCGCATCAAAGTGAAGCCCAACATGCTTTTTTTTTTTTTTACAAGACAAATAAGTCTAATAGCTTCTGTTATATAGACAGTAAGACAATGAAGTTTAAAAACAAGGTCCAGCAGGGTTAAGAGCTTCGACACACAAAGCTCGCAGCCTAACAGCCTAAATACTGAAAACACTACAGCTCAGTCAGTCGTCTTTCGGTGCGCCGTCTTTATTAAACTTCTTCATCTTCATCCTGCGGTTCTGGAACCAGATTTTAACCTGTCTCTCGGTGAGGTTTAGCAGCCTCGCAACCTCGTACCTACGGTCTCTGGTCAGGTAGGTGTTAAAGAGGAACTCTTTCTCCAGCTCCAGGATCTGGTGTTTGGTGTACGGACAGCGCTTTTTTCTCGTGGCACTCGCGTGGAGCCAGTTGGACACTGGGTTATCTGGAAAGAGGGGGAGGGGGGCGACACTGATGTGAGGGGTCCGGTACCGTGTGACCAAATGCAAAACAACAAATATGGTTTCATTTGGAAAAAGCCGTCATAGAAAAAAATGGATACCTGTGCGTAAAAGCAGCGTCATCCAAACACAATTTGCTCCCAATTCTCTCTCACTCTTTAAAAGCTGCAAAATGTTATCTAATATAGCAATGGGAGCCGGGCCATTTACAGTCCCCATAAGGAAATGGCACGTTCAGAATGGCATCTGTGCAGACGCGCACCCCCATCACGCACCCCAATCCTCAAAGCTTTATGCGGTATAAATAGTCGGCTATAAACATAAAGGGCTCTTCAGAGACTTACTTGGATCGAGGCCCGGTTTCTCCTCAGGCTCCCCGTTTATGTCCCCTGTCTGGCCGGACAGTGCGTCCTTCTCTCCCGGTGATGCCGTGGCCACCGTGCCGTTTGCGTAATCAGAGAGTAGCACGCTGTGTGAGAGCCGGGCAACGCGCCGTCAACTCGCGCTCCGAGACCCCCGGTGTGATCCGTAGTGATGGGTCGTGGTTAATCCGGCCATGGGAAGAGAACCGGACATGGGTTCCAGTAGCCACGACTGATAGCGGCCGTCTGTTCTGCACCCACCGGGCCCTGGGATGCCCATAGTGGTTGTGATACACAGAGGAAACGCTACCGGGAAACTGAGCAGGAACGTGGTCCATGGTGTCCCGAACACAGAGGTTTGGACGGAAAGGTGCAGGTCCCGAGCTCGCGGTGGTCGCCGATGGAGGAGGCGGACTGACGGGCGTGCTGGAGCCCAGGACCGGAGGGGTATCTCGGAACAGAAAGCTCCTCGCTCTCGGGGTAGAATGAGGGAATCGACGTAATAACTAGTCAGTGTTTCCGGATGTCGACATGGCAGAAAATGAATACGCTCACATGTACGCAGTCATACAACAAGATACATGCAAAAGTCAAACGCGCGCACACACACCACACACACATACACACGCAGTAAACCCAGCCTCACAAAATAACAATGTGGAGAAATCAAGTAGCAACTTGGCCCCACAGAGAACTACAGTGGGCTATAACGGGAGTCAGGCTGCCATGCCATTGGGTAGCAGACACACGTGATCATAAAGGCTGAACAATAAAGGATAAATCAATCCCTTTGGTCATTAAATACTCACCCGCTCTCCTATAAACAACCTCTAGTTTTAAAGCTAAGAATGATCAAGTTATGAGTTAGATCTGTTATCTGTGAGACTGAAAATATGAATGACTGAATATTAAAACATATTTTTACGGGATCTCGCCCTGCTTCTGCTCCTATTACGGCTTTTAAAATCCACCCTGCGTCTCAAAAACGATACAGTGTATTTTTGGAAAAGCTTATTTTACGAGGTATTTTATAGGAGACGTAAGCACCCTACCACTACTGCTCACCCAAACACATTTTAACCACAAGCGTAATAAAAGAAAACCAAGGCAGCTTCAAGCTGAAACAAATCCTGGATTTCTAATTCAACTACTCGAATTACATTTTTATTTTTGTTTTACTCTGCTGTTCCCGACATTCCGCCTATGTCTGTATTTTGTTCCTTTTGTGAGTATAACTTTAATTTGTTTTACAAGCAAAACTAACAAACTGAAAATCAGTAGTTCAGCCTCATATGAACTATACCCCACATTTTTGGGCTGTTTTAAACCAGAGCGTAAACATGGTTATTGCTTGTGCGCCAATTCCACTTTGAATACGTTAAACGCACAATCATATGACCTTCATGCAACTTTTATTCTAAACCAAATTTAAACAAAGAATATTTATGTATATGTTAGATCTGCATCCATAATTTCTCATAATACACTACACACAATTTGAACGGAGATTATAGCAGCGCCACGCACACTTTAATTGTATTAACTTTATTTGAAAGGAAATAAATTCAAATTTGTTGAACATTTAAAAACTTATTTTTAAAACTTGTTCCAATTCATCATTTTGGAATTTTTAATCAGGTAAAGCAAAAAAAAGGGGCCATGATAATTTGGTTTCCAGAACAAACTTAGCTGCAATAACCGACTACACAAGTACAAGTAGAGCACAAGTACCATGTGTTTATTAAGAAATGCAATACATAAAGTAAAAAAAAATGATCTATACAATTATTAATAATTAAATTACATTTTATACTGATTTCCCTTTAACAACGTATTTTGAAAATAAACCAGTGTGTGTTCAATTAGGTAACAAAAACGTCTCCAACAAATACAAAATGAAATGAGCAGATTACGCTCAAAATATGCGCCATATGTGTGTTATGAACACAATGAATTAAAGCACGATACAGGAAACGTATATTTTCCAGACAACTATTTGATGACGTATGCCCGTTCCTCCTCGTTCAACCTGCCGTTAAACCCGTTTATTATTTACAACCGCCGTTATCACTTACGGGCATATACGTTGCCATCATCACCACCATCAACAAATTCACTGTAATGCCAGCAAGAGGCCAGAGCCACGGTGTAACGTTACACTTAAATAGAGCTAAAAATATGCGCACTGTGGTGTTTGTGGTTTCCTCCTTTAAAATTAAATGGTGCGAGGAGTGTCTGACGCAGGGACACAACAGTACATTTAAAGTATCTGTGTGTAGCGGATACTGAGAGGATCAAATGTACTAAATATAAAGTATAAAGGAAGGAGTTGAAGTCAAACATTTTCCCATTAGATGTGTTAATAAAAAAATAATTTTACAAATCCATAAATGTTGCCCTATTCTACGTACCAGCGCGCGCAAAAAGCACTTTGGCGAGGAAACATAGATGTAACGATGGGACAAATGCTACACTGAATTGAAATAACACAGATAAATACAACAATAGTTTAAGGCTAATGTGGGTTTACTAAATGTGTTTGTGTGTGCGTACCAACGTCCATAACATCCTAACCTATATCCCAACACTGCAGCTAATGTCTCAAAAGCAGCAACCTTAGTTCTCACACATTATACTGCGTGTTTTATTTATTACTAGCAAATAAACGCATAGCTTGCCAACACCCCACAAGGCCACAGGCAATCCAACACGCAGGAATTCTCTCCTCTCTCTGCTGTTGCATTCAAAAGAGAAGCTCAGACAAAAAAAGACAAGCTGTCGATAATGTGCGCTGCAATTGCGAGCTATCACCTCTCTGGTACTTGCACATTATTTGGCTAGCAAACTTCAAACACGGCCGAGGGGGGAAAGGAGCGGCTGTGCGCCTATTGTGCACTAAAAGTTCGAATAGACAAACACCTTCTGAGCAGGAAAAGACGCCGCTGTGCCAATGGCTCTCAGGCTGTAAACCTAAATCAGGTGTGTTTTCACCCACTTTACCGCAGGGGCTATTCACTTCTTTTGCCTCTGCAGATAACAGCCTGTCTGGCGGATCTAAATATCGCCATAAAGCCCTTCCCCTCCTTTTGTCTGAGCCACTATTGCGCACAGGAAGCATCCGGTCTCATTGCCCACGGAGGTCGCTGTTGCCCCATTCACCTTCCCCTTCCCCTCCACTGCAGTGGTCGTAACCGAGAGGCCTTGTCTGCGTGTCTGCGTCACTACTACTCACGAAAACACTGGCGGCTTTACCCTTAATCCCCCAAGTCCACGACGCATACTGCAGCTCTGCTTTGATCACGTTTAATTCAGCACACAGGCGCGCGCGGGGTCATTTTAACGACGAAAAAACAAGCGCAGTAGTCTAAAGAAAACATTACAAGAGACAGGTTTTAGAATGTACACAACAGCACCCACCCCTCCCTGGACTAAGACCTTGGGGGATTGGAGCATGCTTCCAAAACATGTCCACTATTTCCATCCATCCCGTCATCTTATGTCTCTGATCTGTTCCCGATGTGTGTAACTGGGGCAATTAAGACAGTTTCATGTTGCAGAGTTAGAAATTGACCCCAACAACATGAACTACCTAAACCACTCGACAGTCGATCCGGGCCTCAAGTGAGACAAAACCAGCCAATAGATAATGCGCCGTGCTCTCAGGTCCCGCCATCAAGTGTCCAAAATAATCGTCTGTATAGAGAAAGTACAACTGAACAGTACACACACTACAGTGAAGCGACAGCAGCAAGGCGCAAAAAGGGCAAATTCACAACGACACATGGACTTACCCATATCTTGGAGATGTTAATCCCATATTCCCAAAACTAGCAAGCAAGGAAATGTTTGATCCACACACAATGTCTCTGTACAGTTGAGATTAGCAGCACAGAGCCGGGCCTCCTCTCCTCTCCGTCTCAAATGCTCTCCCACGACTGAGCAGCTCTTAGAGGAGAGGGAGAAACCTCATATACCAGCCAGTCATAAAACTCTACAATAGCCGTCTGGGCATGCAGCTAGAACGCTTATAGCCTAATATCTTAATTATTTCCGATGGCCGTTACTTTGGCTTCTCTAAACTTTTCAAAGAGCTGCGTCACAAGAAAACCAGTACTCCCATATTTTGTTGACATGAAAACAAAACCGTTTTGGCGCTTATTTGGAATAAAAAGGTATCAGAAAAAAATATGAAAAGCCACATAACAAAAATACAAGCAACTACTACTCAATGCGAGCTGATAATTTATTAGGCATTAGACAAAAACACAATGTCATATGTACAAAGAAATATACAATAAAAATATTCCTCTTCACTTTGCGCATCGTTCTCGTGTAAACGTCCTCAACGTGAATACAGATTTCAAATCTACATTTAGCTCGTACACATTATAGTTCTATTTCATGGGAAACTACAGCTAGTTTTCATATGTGAATTATCCTTCCCTTGGTGATACATGGGCATTATATTCCATGGGGGGTTAAAATACTTTTAAAATGTGGGAAACGTGAAATCATGCAATTCCAATTCAATAAAATCAATTGATAGTTTTGGATTAAGTTTATAAAAATCATAGTTTTCAATAGTTGAGGGAATGTGGACGAATTAAGCCTCCTTTTTGAATTGTGTTCATTTATCTTCATTTACACTATCCAACACACAGGAACAAGTCTACAATACAAAAACACGTCATAAAAAATCAATTGTTACCCTTAACATTCAATATTTTTCTTTTTTCCCTTCCTCAGTGGCTCACATAGGATGATGCACTGGCTGTGTCTGCTAATAAAATGAGAGTTGTCCCCCACAGTGAAATGAGTCATTAATGCGGACATAGTAATGAGGGAGGACGGGTGCCATTGATTTTACCCGTTTTCTTCTATTTCAATGTGATCACCTCGTTCATCATGAAAATCCGTAGTTGGAGGTGAGCTCCCGGATCCTGTTCTCCCGCGTCATTTTCTTCAGTTTCATCCTGCGGTTCTGGAACCAGATCTTAACCTGTCTGTCCGTCAGGTGGACGCTTTTACTGATCTCTAGGCGGCGCTCTCGGGTCAGGTACATGTTGAAGAGGAACTCCTTCTCCAGTTCCAGTGTCTGGTGCTTGGTGTATGGACAACGTTTCTCTTCCGGCCACTTTTCGCTGTCAGCCAGTTGGCTGTGTTTTCACTTTTTGTGTCTCCTAGACAGAATGGAAGATAACATGGTTTACGCACTGCAATATGAGGGACTGGTGTGGTGTGTGTGTGTGTGTGTGTGTGTGTGTGTGTGTGTGTGTGTGTGTGTGTGTGTGTGTGTGTGTTTGTGTGTGTGTGTGTGTGTGTGTGTGTGTGTGTGTGTGTGTGTGTGTGTGTGTGTGTGTGTGTGTGTGTGGTGTGTGTGTGTGTGTGTGTGTGTGTGTGTGTGTGTGTGTGTGTGTATGTGTGTGTGTGTGTGTGTGTGTGTGTGTGTGTGTGTGTGTGTGTGTGTGTGTGTGTGTGTGTGTGTGTGTGTGTGTGTACCTGTGTGCCTGTGTGCCTGTGTGCCTGTGTGCCTGGTTGTGTTTGTGTTTGCCTGTGTGTATCTGTGTGTCAAGCGTAAAGTGTATCTTATGCGTAAAGTATGCTTTATGCGTAAAATATAGTTCATAGTCAGAAAACATTACCAAATATTGCATATTTGTAATGTGTTTTTTAAAAACACTAGGGAAAACGAAACACCGTGTGCATTTTAAAGTGTGAAATATGCAACAATTTGGTACACATAAATGTACGGGCACAGTTTTACTATAAAATCTGTCACGTCTGTAATTTACGCATGCTACATAGAAACACTAGCTAAGGCTATGGGTATTTAGTGGGAACATAATGTATCCCTATGCACGTATTTAAAAATAACCTTGATTTTAAATTAGGACAATTCGGCTGAGTTGTAGCTTTGCTATATGATTCCTGGTATATTTAGCAATTTTACGCATAATCTCTACGCCCGTATCATGCACAAATACGAAATGTAAAATCACCTGCAGGAAAAGCTTGTTGTGCAACTAATAGACAATATATTAAGGTAGAATTTCCGTACCTGTGTCTTGACTTGTCTCTGCAGTACAAACAATATAATGGCACTTAACAGGTGCAATTCAAAGGTCATTTCTACCTGTGCTGCATGCAAACAAAACCCCAGTGCAGGACCACAGCTAGGATGAATTGGGGTTACCTTTGCTGGCTTTTGTTGGTCCTCTCTTAACATGTTCTTCCGTCTCGTCGCCAGAGGAGGGTTCTGCATCCGAGGACTCGCGTGACTCCGCGGCCCCTGGTCCAGGGCGAGGCTGCAGGTCTGCGTTTCCCGAGGACGCGGGCTCCTCGGTGTTCCTCCCTTCCTGCGCCGTGGCTGGAGCAGAAGTCGGAGTCGGTGGCGTATGGAAGCGAGCGGGAGCAGCGGGGTGTAGGCCAAAATGAGAATGGGAAGGGTTCGGCTGGGGGCCGTTGGTGTTGTAAAGTTTATGAGAATGTGCGTGCGTCTGAGACAAGCGGAAGTAGCCCGGCACAGGCACTGAGCCCCCGCCACCGCCGCCGCCATCGGTAACTGTACAAGAACTCGAGCCGAGGCCGGCTGTCGTTAACCTCGAATATGTGAGATCCTCGGCGGTGGAGGCTTTAGGGCATTTGGGCTGCTCATACAGGCAGTAGGTGCTTTCTTCCTTAATGTTCTGCGGGAACGAGCAGGGCGCGACCTGAGGACCCGCCTGGTGCTCTTGGTCCATACGACATGACCTCTGCGCGTCCATCCACATCTCCATGCTGGACATGTACGCTCCTGAGCCAGAAATCATGTTCTGGGGACCCACCTCGCCGCGCTTACCCACAGCTGGGAAGTATCCATAGTTTGTGTAGTCCGTAAGGCACTTCAGTAGCTGCGGTGCTATGGGGCACGCACAGCGTGCTCCCTGTGTAGTGACCTCCGGCGCTTTCGCTGCGGGCCACTGATCAGAGAATCCACTAAAAACGCATTTCCTGACGGGGTGTCCGAACATGACATTATTGTGGTGTATTTTGGCGAGGGGAGAAGATAGCCCTTTCTGGCTGACATTTCTTGTGCAAAACATGCTGGATATGATTAGAGGCACCCCCCCTCCGCCGTGCGGGCTGTAAAACCAATGGAAAGGCTTGAGATGGGCAGTCCCTCCCACTTTGCGGCTACGTAGCAGCCGGAGCGAAATCCATCATGGAGCTGAGGCAGAGAAGGGAGACAGCACAGCAATCAGTGTGTTGCCTCACTTCGCTTTAATGCACCACCATTTCACCGGGGAAGGGGCGAGGTCCAACTCGAAACAAAGTTTGAAAAGAAAATGATGGAATAAAATGAAGAATTTAATGAACTTTTTAGCGAATAAGCTTTGAAATCAGTTCTCTACTGTGCAAACCACACATACTCCCATGCATTTACCTACATGCAAATCAAAATTTACCACACAGCTGAGTACAGTTAACAGCTTCAGATTTAAAAGAAAAAAAAAAACCCTCGAAATTCTAATCTCATACAGCTGAACTGAGGGAAAAAGAAGAGAATAATAAAAAAGATGATTCTCATACGCTTTACAATCACACAAAGAATGATAGTGTACACAACGAGATATGGCCTGAAGCTGGAAAATCAAGTTTAAAAGTTTATAGCAGCGGAATCTCAGACAAAGACATACAATAACAAAGTAGTTGGACTTAGTGGTAATAAAATGTTTTTAACTGGAGGGAGAATCCGCCTATAGCGGAGTGACTTGGCAAGAAACTGCTTTATATGGTGCATCATATAGCCATAAGACTCTTCCGCACTAAAATCAAAGGTGTTAATGTTTCCTGGAGGCAGAGGAGGACATTTCATAATACTTTCTTGGTTTTCTGTTTCCTACATTTTCGTTTGTTATTTTCTGCAGGGAGAAATCTATGAGGTGTTTAATATGGATTTTTTAAACCTTTAACTGCCTTTACGTACTCTCCGAAATCTTGCATTATTAAAAATATATAGTGATTTGCACGAGTATAACTTGTGTTTTATACATACAGTTTTATGTATTGTGTTTTATTATGCATCATGTTAACAAAGCTGTCCCCGCGCGTAAACATCAGCTAACAGTGCCATGTCAACAATTAAAACATTCCGAGTTGCAGCGACTAAAATAAGCGTTTGAACAACAAATAATTATCTTAATTGTTAGAGTATTAGTGTATCCTTTAAATACTTAATCGTTGTAATACCATATTTGATTAAGTATTTAGGGTACAAGTGTTTTTAACTTCTTAAGATCCCGTATTATGTTCTATTTTTCTTTCGACGTTTTATGATAACTGAAGGCAGATAATTTAATATTTCCGTTTACAGCATAGCACATTTCCCTCGTTTCTTTTTGAAAAATAGTTTTGTTGTAATTTTGCAGCATTTCTGGATTATTTTGATTAATTTAAGATACGGAAATTATTTTATCTGCGACGCAGTATAGCCATTACGCACGGCATTAAAACGCTTAAATCTGCAATTACCGTCTTTTAGAGGCAAAAACTATTACTTTGATGAACATCCTCATTTATATGACTCTCTTATAAGGGTTAAATAATCCAAACCGTGCACTGTATAATGTTTTGATTTGTTAAACTGCCTGTATATTGATCCCAGCGCAGTGAGAAAACAGGCACTATTTGCCACAGTGGAGCAGACAGGATTGTTGCACATACAAGTCATCCTATCGGTCCAATTTGGGGCAATAAGAGCCACAATAAAACTCTCCTTCCATCCCTTAGTGTCCTTGGCCATGTGCACTCTATTGCTCTCTCCAGGTTGAAGTTAATCTCGGCCAGCTTTGCCATTACCAGGCCCAGGTGGCCGCTGTGAGCCCCCTGGGGTTTTTTCAGCCTGTTGAACTGAAATGAGGAAAAATTGGGAGAAATTCATAAATTGAGCCTGTTTAGCTTCTTAAACGCTCGTGTCATTGACAGTTCATTTATACACACCGGCAGGGATTTTAGCCTGCTCGTGGTGTACATTTGTCACTCGCTCGTGGTCAAAACGTGCATAATTCAGATGACTTAAATGTCTGGGAGTTGGATGGAGGTGTTTTATGAGTGTGAATATAATAAATAATCCATCTGGTGAGTTAAATAGTGTATTTCAGAAATAAAGACGGATAACAAGTTTTTTTGCAGTGAAGGGGCATTAAGCACAAGGGCCGTGCGCACAGCGTTTTCGCTTGGTTGGAAAATTCCCCTAAGCCTTAAATAAATACCACAATGTTAATACAGAAAAACTCACAAGCATTAAGTCTAAAGCCTGTGTTTCCTTCCCCACACCGCCCTGCTCCTTAATGGGACATATGAGCCTGCAAGGAAACTAAATACATCAATTAATTATGTGTGCCCATGATTAAATCGTACAGCCCCGCACACTTCATGGTGTTGTACAGGCATGGGGGCCTATCGATATCTGAGTGTTACAGTTAGTATTGTAGCTATTAAATCTTCATTTTCACAGCTGCCCCGCTATTATATCCTCCAAACAGTTTACTCTGACCACTGGCTTTGATCCGGCCATATAATCGTGGCCGAAGAGGCCGTTTGAGTCGTATCATGTTCGTCCCGAGTGCAGTTATGACAATAATGCGGCGTTTTTATTACATCCAGCGGAAGCATTTATTTTTCACGAGAGACAAAGGAGAAAAAGACTCGGTCCGTGCGCATAAAGGTCCAGAATAGATTCTCTGACACTGATATCCTCACTGCGGCTCTGTGTCCAGGGCAGGAAGTAAGGGGACACGCGTTTGCTGCCTTATCACAGTCAGATCGACTCCTCTAATAAGAGCTTTTGCACACTTGGCACGTACATAGAATAATGAGTTTTGGAAGGACGGTCAAATGTCGTTAGTAGATTTGGTGAGTTAGAGTGAGTATACAAGGTGGCGGCTGGGATTTAAGATGAGCGCCAGGACTATATATGATAAATTGTATCATTTGTTCTGTATCCATCACAGACTTTCTACTGTTGTACAGTTTGGACTTTAAACTATACCCATTTTTAAATAATTAAAGCAGACTTTCAAACCCCCCCAAAAATGTGGGTAGACTAGACCGGGATGCAGATCTCTCCAGGTACACTCAAAACCGTGCTATACCTCAACCATTAAAAAGCTTCAGCTCAGCAAAATGATAGCACATGCAGCATGAAGACTTGGCACAGATGTGTTGCCTTATTAGGGCCCCCAGGAAGACTTTCTCTGCAGCACGGCCCACTAAGCACTGGGAGAAATGTGGAAACTACACCCTAATTCTCAACTAACAAGCTTTGCATGCAAGAGAAGAATCAGAGACGCGGAGGTTTGGTCTTGGAAGGAAGTATCAAAGCTCCAGTCTGTTGACAACTTTTTTTTTTTACCTGTGTGCATTCGAGGTGAGCTTGTTGAGGAAAAGATCCACGGCCGTGACATTGGTCCCAATAGCGGCCGCCCGGTGGAGAAATAGGGTCTAATCCTGAGTACAGCAGATCGCCTCTAATGCGAGTCGAGGTGGATAACCCACATGAGGGGGAGAAGCTCAAATGAAGCTAACAGCAGCAGAGAGCAGCAAAAGCGTTTCCTATCCGTCCTCTCCCTGTCGTTGCTCTCGCCTCCTTGGTAACACAGTTAATAACCTTGGGTCTCAGACGGTTTATTGCACTGCACTCCAATTGTACAAATGCCCCAGACTCTCAGACAGCTTTTATGGCCGCGTTGCTGCGGCAACGGGGAGGATGTCCCGTAATTAGGGACGGAATTCCAGCGCGCAGTAAAGGATGCGCAAGGCAAGGCCGGACTATGGCAGGGAGAGGCAACCATAAACTTCAGCCTCTCTCCCCGCGTTTATGGCCCTTTTGACTGTCATATATGAACGCCAATGCGCTGCGGCTAGCCCCCATAAACACAGTGATAACAACAGCAAATATGGCGACCCTCGCCTAAGGAGAGTGCTATTGGAAGAGTGTTACCAAAGCCAATCAGCGAAATGTCAGCTTGCTCACACACACAGGCTACAGAAAGAGAATGAGAAACGAATACAAAACAGCATGTAAATGGTGAAATGCTAAATGTTTAACAAGAATAAATGCTTCTGTGGCTTCTTAAAAAAAAGCTTCTTATAGCTGACAAATGACAAATATATATAAGTAAAGCTTTACCTCCATTAGAATGTGTGATATGAATATGTTAGAACAAGATTGTGAGATATACTTCCACTTTCTCGCTAATCAAGACTGTTGAAATGTTAAAGTCTTGAGGCAATAATATAATTAGTCTGCGATTATAACTGTTCTGCCTAAATGACAGTACATAATTCAAGATTCAGGATTATATTGAACATTTAAGAGTTGACAGCTTAAATAATGAATGCTACTTTATTTTAACGTTTTACACAAATGACAACAAAGACATCTATTTGCAACAGTAGTGTGTGTTCTTTCTACGTCTCTGTTAGATTAAACTGTTACAAATGATTCATCAGCCCTCGAATCTGCTTCACTTTAGTTTTTTTTATTCTAATTTTCATGCAAAGAAAAAATATGTTATCATGTTGCCAAACGCTCGAGGTAAATGTGTTGACTTTTCGTGCGTAAATGTTTCACATGTGCGTATTTGTGCGTAAATGTATCACATCTACGTTTTTAAAAATGAAACTTTCTAATATACAGAACAATAAACACGCGTGAATTTGTTTTTTTTCAGTAATATTTTCATTTGTTTTTTATTTATTTGGAAATATAGTATAATACACAATAGTTTGGGCATATCAAGCAATTGATTCAATGCGATGACCCTGACCAGCACACTTGAAATGCGATCTTTACACAGCAAGTACCAAAGGATCGCGAGTCATGACAAAAATATTTTGTTTATGCTTATCAATGTGAGACCGAAGAGGCCCGCTGCGTGTCTACCTGTGTGAATCTGTTGGGTGTGTACCTCAGTGCAACTCCACACGGCTCCAGTACACGAGCTTATCTCTCTGGTGTGGCCTGCATTATCATCAATACTGGACTGATAGTCTCCAAAGAATCAAAAAGACAGCATGGATTTAGGTTTTGAAAGATACGCAAAATATAAATAGACATAGCCCTCATTCTGCAGGCTGCAGGAAAGACAACAAAGCTCGCTTTGAGGTCAGCCCAGGCTGAACATGGAATCCCAACAAGCCTGCCTGTAATAATGGACTTTGACTTGGTTAGCCGAGGCTTTAAAGGAGATAGTAAACAAGTGGCTACAAAATAAATAAGCACACAAAACAGAAAACACTTTACATTCTCATCCGTTCGGACTTATTATTTGGTCACACCAATATATAATAATCAAGTCGCCATCATCCTAAATGCATAATTTTTCTGATTTCAAAACAGAAATAATACGTGAAATAAATCTTTTGATTACAAAATACACTGGCTCAGTCAATTAAGTGACTGCTAGTTTCTGCCTGGGTGAAAGGAAAAGAACAAGGCGTCTGTGAGAGTGACAATAATATTAACATGGGCCTTCGCACTCTGGGCAATAGCAAATCCTTGTCTACATTCTTTCCAAAACACAAAGTCTGACGAGTCCACAGACTGTCTTAATTCATGCTCACTCTTCAGGTTTTTCAGATCACAGGATGCTGTTGTCCTCGAACTTGAAATTAACCACTGAGCAGTGTCGTTGTTGTTGTTGTTGCTGCTGTCGCGGCCATTGTGGTACACAATGTACAGCCGGAGAGTCACAGCCGGAGAGTAAGTCAGTATGTCTGTAAACGCAACAGAGCCCCACAGCAGGGCGCGGTGTTGCTCTGACCCCTAAAGCAGGGGGTTAGATGTGTAATATTGTAATCTATCTCTGTTCAGTTTCTTCTCCTTCATGCGACGGTTCTGAAACCAGATCTTCACTTGTCGGTCGGTGAGGTTGAGCATGCGAGACAGTTGCATGCGTTTCTCCTTGTTAATGTACACACTGAAGAAGAATTCTCGTTCAAGTTCTCGGATCTGGTATTTGGAATAAGGGCACCTCTTCTTGCGGGTCCTCTGCCCACCTGGAAAGCACAAAAAAATGTAAATAAAAAATCAGTTCAAGTTATAGAACATTTCAAATTAACCATGGCTTTGTTATAAAATAGATTATTGCGCCTTGGATATAGCCAAGATTACGCATGAGCGGAATTCCTTTTATCAAGCTTTAAATTACATAATTCCCGTTTCAATATTTCAAATATTATACTTCAATGGATAGATGGTGGCTGCTGGTTCACTAGACAATACACTTGGGCTTTGACCTTTTCTAGCAAATGAAAACAAAAGCTCAATATCAAACAAAGGCAGCTTAGAGCTACATGAAAACGACGCTGTTATATATTAAATAAATTATATGAATAAGTTGGATTTATAGAGCACATAAAGGGGAAAATGTACAAATGGGAAAATAGTCCCTGATTGCTTTAACACAAGAGCTCAAGTGTGCTAAACCTTAAACCAGAGGCACCACCCTCATTACATGCAAGTGCTCTTTTAACGTTAAGAAACCGTGAAACAAGCACGTTTATATTACAGGACTTACGCAGGTCTGTGTGAGAATTTACATTCATAACTGAGTGCTTTTTGGGGTATAATGTCAGGGAGTGTTATAGAAAAATCACAGGGCTGAGGTCTTTCACGGCCAATTTCAATTCCAAACACGTGATCCTGCAGTTTATAACAAAGTTTTGTTGGGGGGTGGGGGGTCTACAGGCCCTCTATAAACCTTATATGCTTATAAAACAGCATATAAAATTTTTAACAGCAGCGCGCAAGATTGCAAACTTTCTCTCATAACCAAGGCGCTGACTTTAATACGTACTGCTGCTGCTGGATTTCTCCTCATTGTTGCCGGAAGATAACTCCGGGCTGCTCGTCTCCTCCCGCGGCTCCTTCGCCTCTGAGTCCCTGCATGACGCTGCGTCCTCCGCCGAAGAGCTGGGCTGCTTGGTCGGGGTTTTGTCCCCCGAGAAGCCGTTTGTGGAGGAGCTCTCCGACGCGTTCCCGTACGCCGTCTCATAAAACTGGTCGAAGGCTTGTGGCAACACGCCGTTTCTGCCCACGTTCCCGTAGAAATTGGACGCAGCTGAGCCAGCGCTCGTATGGTGGTGGTGGTGGTGGTGATGGTACGCGGCGGCTGCTGCTGCGGGGCTGTTTTTACCAAACATGTCTCCTACCACTGCGGTTTGCGCCGACAGACAGTCCCGGTGCACCATGTCCTCCGCGCTGGGGTAAACATGGGGTAAGTTTCCCCGGTGTGGCCATTTACCGGACGCGTCAATGGCTGCATAGTCCCTGAACGTCACCTCTCTGACGGGTTGGACCTGCGGCAGGTTAGAGGAGTAAGAGTATGTCATGGGGCGGGTGGACGGGGTTTGGGACAAAAAAGAGGGAAGACCGGAGAAATCAGCCCCCGCCGAGACGTAATAAGTGCAACTGGGCAAATACATGTTCGATCCGACGGGGACCCTTTCGTCAAAATCCATCATCGTAGTTCAGCCTCTGCTATAACTCTATGTTGGGCTTTGATTCCTCTATAACCGCCCTGAACATGGCTCTGAAGCGCCGTGCCTCCTGCCTCTTTGAAGCAGGTTCGCTGAGCAGAAATTTGGAGACGTAAGCTGACGTGGAGAGCCATCTCCATCCACTCCACTGAGGAGGAGGTCACGTGACCACGCGGCAGAAATTGACAGATTTTCAGGCTGTGTGTATGTGTGCCTTCGTGTGTGTGTGTGTGTGTGTGTGTGTGTGTGTGTGTGTGTGTGTGTGTGTGTGTGTGTGTGTGTGTGTGTGTGTGTGTGTGTGTGAAAGAAAGGAGTGTGTGTAGGAGTGTAAAAGCCATGACTGCTATGTGTCCTAAAGCTTGACATTGGTGGTTCATGTCGGCTTAAAAACGAGTTCTTTCACATGCAAGGAAGTCAAAGGAAAATAATAGAAAATTGGATTCGGTTTATTAAAAGAAAAGCATGGATCTAAATCGGAGCTTTAAGCTTAATATAATTTTTTATTTTCAAGATTTTTTCAGCTTTTCCACACTTTTAAACTAAAAAATGTGTGCGTAATTACGCATTTTTTCTATTCCTTTGTAAACATTTTGAAGCTGTTCTTCAGAAAAAAAAAATAACAATTCCCAGCAGCTAACTTGTCTGAGCCAAACCTGACAACATTAAGTAAAGCAGCTTTACTACTGAGTACAGATAACATGGACCTCAGTTGGAGGAAGGAGACAACCAGCTTATCTCTTGTGTCTCCTTTTAGAAATGTCTTAGTCATCATCATTTGGTGCTTTACAACGTAGCATTTGGCCCAGTGGGCATTTGGTTATCAGGGTCATGTTCAAAGTAGCGGCTAATGTTTCAACTGGCCTTGTGTTAGTACCACTATTACAAATAAACTATCGAGCTTTGCAAAAAAAAGCCAGAGTAAGGCATCATAATGAAACCGAATTGAAATTAAGGTAAAATAATACATTGAGGTGCCCCATGAACCCTTATAAACATGCCATATATACCTTATTCTGTGTGTCATCAAATACATTTTATTGCATATTTCTGTATTGTCTACTCAGTTACAAAAAAAGGAAGCGGCACATACTTCTCAGGAATCACAACAGGCTCATTGAGGTAAAAGCGCAAGAATTGAGAATGACGCATAAAATCATTATGACAGTGTGCCTAAGTATTAAATGTTTAAGCCTCTTGAAAATATAAACTAACTCTTTTTGGATTGATTCTTGTCTCACTGCTTCTGTTTTGCTTCACACTGACTTTTAATGGATCCAGTAAAAGCTCCACAACACGCAACATTGAAGCCCGCTCCACTTTTACGCACGGATATTTCTTCACGTTTTTGTACAAATATTTACTCAGATGTGCGTCGTGGAGAAGGAAGACAGCTCCTACAAATTTACAAGACATTTTTATGTTTTAATGAATTGTAATTTCAATCAGATGTCTGTTGTTCCAGTTTATTTACATGAAGCGTAAAGGATTTTTTGCGTAAATTCTATTATTACACAAAAACAGAAAGGAAGGACTAGTTTTCAAATCGGATAACGTTGTGTATCATTCCAAAATACTTACACCTTTATATCACATATAGCGTTAAAAACATACAATCTGACTTTCTTACACAGATTGTAGGAAACAGAAAGATTTTGGAGATATCCATTTTCATACAGAAAATATGTTGTGAAATTTTAATCAGCAGTTTTATTTCTTCTGGGGCGAAACCAACTCAATGTAAATTATACTGAGTATCTTTTGAAATCATGAGATTTCCTTTACGTGATTTGGTTTACATGTTACCGTGCACATTCCCTGGCTCTCTGCTCAGGGGCCACCATGGAGCTTGTTTTGGAGAGGCTGCAACCTGACTCTAATGTGCTGTGAATGAGAGACCTGAGCTGGGATTAAGACCGCCGCGGCTGGCCGGGCCCCACAACCCGATGTGCACATGGGGATCCAAGGGGCTCCTTGGTGGCACATGTGAAACACAACCTTAAAATATCACAGACATTAAGACCGTGCAAGCACCAACAAACGCCCTGCTAGTGTATCAAAACAGGGAAAAGAATGCAGCATTTGCTATCCACCGTCCTGCTCACATAGGCCGTTTTATTTGGATAAATTGCAGGGACACAAACAAGCCGGTGTCTCTGTGACCACACGCTCCGCCTCTTAGTCAATCCAGACAAATTCTACGAGTTGTGCTGAAGCTTTTAAGCCGTAATTGAGCACAGGGTGCCCAAGAAAACCAATGCCGGCTCTGCTCAGACCTGAGTCTTTATAGCTGCTATAGTAGTCTGCTCTCCTTTTTTCTCCTCCCCGGCCAGACAGACACCACAAAACTGGTCAAGCGTGATGGGAAGTTGCCACCTACACGGACTCAAAGTCAGCAGCTGAGGATTTGTAACATCATACAAATGGTCATGTTTGTAACAAACTAAGGTAAGAATTGTATTTATTATAAGCACGCCTTCATGTAGCCATTTGACTAGTCTAAATCAAATACCAATCCTAAGAATAGGCACAAGCGTTAAAAAAAGAATCCATCATGTGTCAAATGTGTTTTGGATCAAAGAAAGTGTTGCTACTGATCCTTTAAACATCTTCCTCGTGCCGGTTTTGTTAATCAAATTGTAGTCTGGTGCTGCGTAAAGCTCTCAAAGCCAAAGCTTTGTCTGTACGGTCGACTTCAAGTTCGGGGAGGGAGAGGGTCCTTCACAGAGAGCAAAGGTCCCAACCGTGCCCCGGATGGAGTTCCTCTAATTGCTTTTGCATTTACGCAGTCTTTGGGTTACAAGAGTGGAAGATAATATGAGCCTGTTGGTCGAAACAGGGGAAGAGTCAAATTAACGTATTAACTTATTCATTAATAGCGCCTGATGTGAGATGAAGATGTCATTAGATTTCTTGGGCAGGTTAGATTTTAACTGCAAAAAGTAGCCTCAATTGACAATTTAGGGAAAAAACTCACAGCAACTTGTGATGTTAGTTGCAGAATGTTAAAATCTTTGTGTTGATGATTACTTTTTGATTTGGGTTACGCAAAGAAAACAATTGGTGTACTGGATTTGGGGCCAAAACAGGAAAACAAAGCCTCAAAGAATCAACATTCACCAACTAGCAATTGTTATTAAATGTACATGAGTGACTGGGGATGAGATCTGATGCAAAGGTTGAAAAAACTGCATTTACGCAGGAAACTGTTTGCTTGACCTTAATGTATCTGGTACCCGTTTTCTTTGCGCAGGCATTCACATGTTCTCACACTCAGTTAATTGTGTTAAGCATCAACTTTAAAAAGAAAAAAATAACGAGAGATTAATAATGTCAAAAAATATGTCACGTTGAATAAAGTAAACAAACTGTAGTTTAAGTGTAGCTTCTTTCCTGAGGTGACAGACACACACTGGTTTGGACAGGAAGAGAACGCGACGCACTGATAGCCCAATCCGTGCACCATAAAACCTTGTCAGACAACAAGTAAACAATCACGTGTTGGAGCTGAGAGTACACTTTAACGCCACGTCAGGTAGGCCCATAGGCTGTAAAGCAGCCTAAATTGGCGCACGCAGTGTCTTGCAAAGACACCTCCTGTAGTTTTAGTCCTGGAGAGAAATAAAAAGCGCAGAGCTTTAGTACTGGCTGCTCTGTTGTTTCATTTTATGGTGGAAAAATGGGGCCACCATACCTGCGTTTGAAAGCTTCTTTTGAGTATATTTTTAACCACAGAGGGAAGACAATGTGTTGTGCTGCGTGCTGAGCAGGAGGCCGAAAAGATACAGTGTGATTGTACAATAAGGAAGACAGGCGCTAACCGTGACCTGTTAATGCACAAACTGATACATGCAACAAAATATCACATAATTGGAAGGTTAACTACACATTAAGGCTTGCAATACACAAACGAAACATGCCACACAGCCAAAGCAGGACTGGACTCAACTGTTCAACTGTTGTCTGCATGTGTAATATTCAGACAACATTAACATATGATTCGTGTATTTGTTCTCCGTATTTCTAAATTAGAGATTTTTTGAATGTGTTTGAACTTGAATGCGGCCCAGTCTTTACCCAGACACTATCATGTTACTGACCACACTGATACCAGCTTGAAGTTGCCTGGGGGATTATAAAATCATCAGACTGAAACATGAAACAATCAGACCACCACAAATGACAAGTGAAGGAGGAAAATATCATTAAATGTGAACCTGATTCAGAGACTCATCTGTTGATCTATCCACAGGTGACTGCATTGATGGCGAAGACACGAGGGCCCAAAGCAGGACCACACAAGGGCCACGCTGGGGAAACTAACCAACTCCACGGTCAATGGGAGCCCATCTGACTGACTCACAATGCTGGAGTAGCCTGCAGAGGGTATCCTGGGAGACGAGGCGTCAGCAGCAGCAGAAGCGGGCCTGGACAAAAGGACATAAAGTGGACTTCAGTGGGGAGAAATGAAATTTTACAATGGAAAGAAACACACTAGGGAAAGGAGAGTGGGGGAATAGGTCCTAATTTAGGTATAAAGAGGACAGTTTACACCATACTGAAAAGAACTCGACGGAAAAACCAAGACGCGCCAGGAGCTTGTTTCTTTAATGCGCGCCTTAAATTGGTGGATTGAGATTTTTTGGGACAAACGACATTCAGATTGTTAGAAAAAAAGTTTTTCTTTCACGTTAGCCTTTGAAATGTGATATGGTCAATAATATAAAGAAAAAAAACAGATTTGGCCTTGTCACTAGTGAACGATCATTTCCAAAGGAGTTCTATTTCTCTTTTTCTGTTCTGGATCCTGTCGTTTGAAGAACATCAAATTTGAAGCCAGAATTTTGGGTCGCAGTGTATTCACCACATTAGACTAACTCCTACACAAGATAAAATATATTAACTGTCTTGTAGCTGAGCCTACCAAATATCACAAGTATTAGACCATCTACAGGGTGTTTTTTATTCTCCATTGGATTTATTGTTTGAAGAAAATAACAATTTTTCAGATGTTGTTATCAGCATTGTTTTACTGAAGCGGAGTTTATATTTTCTCTACCATAACAAGATATAAAGAATATCTGCTATTGGCATTGTTATAGGACATTGAGCTGGGTGGAGACTAGTCACTGTATCTTATTTAAAGCCTATTCTCTATTTTCCATTTTGAAACAAACGAAAAAGTCCAAGTGTTTGTTCTGAGCATCTGCGATCTCCTGGTTAATACTATAGAATTGCGGCAAAAATGAGGGGAAAAAATAATATCCAATAGCTATAGACTGGAGGTGAGCCAGGATACATGTTACACTATATCACAAAGCATGTTTTACCCCATACGATTCTGTCCTATGTGAAAACAGTGTAATTATATACCAGTAACTACTTCGATTCACAGCACCTCAGCTGCATTTGAGCAGTTATTCCAACAAAGAGATAAGACTGGATATTGAGAAGTCGGAGGTAACTCCGTGGCATTCTCCGAGTGTTTTGCTACAACACTAATGTCACTGGCACTATGATTTCTTGAGAAACAATGGCATATTTAGATACAATTAATATTACTTATGTTTTGTTTTGTATCCAAGTGTGAGTTTATGATCTATGAATTGGATAAATAACATATTCCACTACAGCTAGGCTATAGGAGCAATATTTAGATTTCAAGACTAAATGAATCCCATTCGTTGGCGCAGAATAAAATTCCACGCTTTTTTCTTCCTGGGTATGTGCACAAGAGCACGATTTGTTGATACATTGGCTAAGAATCCTTCTGTGCATTTTTTTTTCTACAAGCTCAACGGAAATCGAACGAATCACACCGCTGTCGTAGTTTTATAAAGAGTCTTAATAGATCTTACATTGAAAAGACAACTAACCATCACACAATATATTCTGATTAAGTCTTATAAGGCCAACATCCGGTATTTGAGTTCATTTAAAGGAGTTTTTACTGAAAAGCACAAATGTGTGAAATAATTCCCATTCGTCCTCGGATTCCCAATTTGATTCAAATGCAACATGGTGTTTTATCAGACAGGAAACAAAGACAGAAAAGTAAGAAGTGAAATATCTGCAGGGGTTTTTAAAAATTTTTAAAACAAATATTTTCACACTGTCTCCTGTCGCGTTTTGTCAACATTTCTTCTCAAAAATATAGGCTCTCTTTATTTGGCATTAGTTTGTGAAAAAAAGGTTCAAGTTAGGCTATGTCGTTGCCCCATTGTGTCTTTCTGTAGGCCTATGGTTATTTTCATTCTATCACATTTGCAGGGATATTTTGTTCGATATTTTTAGCTCTAAAACTAAACAGAGGCCTCATTAGGCAATCTGTATTTACAGTGGCCCATGGCGCATTCATTTTTGCTCTGTATCTGTTTTTCTGTGTTTGATAGTCTACAGCCTTTATTTGGCATTTATATTTCAACCAAATGAGACGGGAACAGGAATAATCTCGCGTCTCAGTGGGGGAATTAGGCGCCGACTGGGACATGGAGGAGGCTTTTATATAATCTCGGTCAAGTGCTTCTATTTGACCGCTGTCACGGTGCTGGATTAACGTATGTCTGCTCCGGAACTTTGTGCTGTATTACGAGATTACCTTCCAAATTCAGACAGACATTCGAGCTTGAGCAGAGGAGAGCTACGTTTGTTGTCTGTTTGAGTGAAGGTTGCAGGCCTCCATTACGCACAGAGACAGCGAAGGTCAATGTAAAGAGCAATGTGGGCCTGTCTGCACTCAACCACGTCTGACAGACAGAGGGGACACACTGGGCTGCTTGGTGGATTTGTGGGCCGATGAACAAATTCACTGAGCAAAAACCCCAAGATTTATCAGTATACACAATACACATTTATTCAGTTAAGCTGAGTTTTTCTTACATTTAAAAATGCTTTGTCGGAGGATGCAGAACTGTCTTTAATTGTTATAGATACAATAGCATATTGTCCCTTTTAAAAGGACTGTTTTTCTCGTTTTATTTAAGCTTGGAATTTGCTAAAGGCTTTAAAACATGTGATATGTTGCTCGAAATGGCACAATAACAGTTAGAAGCAAAATAACCTTTTTGTTATCTGTTTGTTTATCTGAGTGGACGTGGATGATTGTGGGTACTTCATTTCCAGTTTTGAATAGATACTGGATGAGTTGTAGAATGGCTTATTTTTTTTATTTTTTTTTTGTAATAAATTAAGTGTAATTCCCAATTTGGCCTTAGTGTGGCAGCATAAGTCAATTCTTCACGGTCATTCGCTCCAGTCTCCTGCGTTTCCTGCCCTGTCAAAGATGGCTCCTGTAATGAGAGGGATAGGCGGAGCTTCGCGCTGTGAGCTTTGGACCGACAAGTTTTGTCAGGCCTGGGGCGGGACTTGTAGCTTTGTTTTGGTTCTCAGACTGCCAATAGGATGACGCTCTACTCCCTCACAGCCAATGAGTGACCCCGCTAGTATGTCTCTGCTGCTAACTTCCGCTACTTCCGCCTTGCTATGCTTTTAGGCTACAGAATACACCGAGCAGTCAGACATCACAGTTTTTCACCTATCTCTGAAGTGACTTTGGAACGTGTGCGCGCTTCGTCGTGCCTACGTCAGAGAAGGTGGGAGCGGGGAGACGCTGCATTCCGTGCTCGCGGACGTAGTTTAGCTGTCTCACATTTCAGTGGGGTTACTCGATGTCATTCAGCGGGTCTCGCGCGTATCATTAACACACGACTGTAGACTACTCAGAATTTAAAAATACCACTGTTGACGATTATTTAGCGCAGAGTGAGTCACTGAGGACCTTCTTTTTTAAAAATTAAACAAATGAGACAGCCAAGGATTCATGTGGGCACAGGAAAACTATTATATTATCAAGTTAAAAAAGTATGTGCGGTTAGAAATGCAAATACATCCGTTTGGATAGGATGATAGTTATGTGATTAAAAACTAGTGAGGGTGGAATATAATAGACTTAATGAATACATTAAACGACCAGGACGGTCTTATTAATGTCAATACGACTACTGTACACTGAAGGCCAACAATGGTCTTTAAATGTTGACACAGATAGTCCAGTGATTCATAACAAATGTAAATTACTATCATTACGTGTTTCACTGTTATTATTGTGTACTCTTGTTTTCTGAGTCAGGAGTCTCTGGACAGTCAGTCTCTTTCGTCTTTATGTGAAATAAAGCCTATCGAGTTTGGGCTTCTCAGGGCAACAAGGCAAATTAATAATAAAAAAAACAACGCGCTGTCAGAACTGTGCTTTTTTGATGAGGGTCAGCTATGTGTTTGCATTTTCATTTTTTTTAAGCAGTTCTAGTAGCCTACATAATATATGTATGGTGAAATTGTATCATTATTGTATCCACGCGTTTGCTTGAAATGCTTGGAACAAATGAATTCAACACAAAAAAAATGGGAAAAAACAATTAGGCCTATAGCACGGTGTAAATCAGGCTAACAGGTGTCAGGAGCTTCAACTCTGAACGAGGAGGGATTTGGTTTCATGCCTGACATTTTGACTGCCAGTAAGACTGAATCATATCCACGAAAGCAGCCAAACCAAGCAAGCTGGGATGTTGGGTTTCTGGCTACAGCTGCTTGTTACTAATACACTTAGTCACTGAAAAAAAATAATTCTAAAATGAAAATAATCGCTGTGCAGAGCATGAACGTAGTCTCAGCGACAGTGACAAATAACGACAACAGTAATAGACAAGGAAAGTAGACTTTGTGGTATCTTCAAGTGCAACGTTTTTTTTTCTTTAACACATTCAAAGTGCCAGAAATGTCAGAATGGCTCGAGGCAGCTGAAATCTAAAATGCAGCTTACCTTGTGTTGATAAGGCAGCGAATTGTATTAATTGTATTTTGGAAAAGTGAGGCATTTCTGATGGAAAGCGGGTCCCTCAAAAAGGGTTACGAGTGGTAGCATGTTGTGGACATTTAGAAAATATTTCATCAATGCGGCCTTGCGGAATTTTCCACATAGTAGGCTATATTGTGTTTTGCTTCTCAGTCCCCGTTTATGAAGATAGAAAACTAAAAAATACTCAAGACATCAAGGAAATCCTACTGAAACATGTGTGTGGTAAACGCATTCATATACTACACATATGACAGCGGAAATGAGCCTGTTTTTTTTTTTAATCTGTCATTTAACTTAATGGAATCGTCTGAATCCCGGCCGCGTGCGCCGTTGATACAACCTTATCATCTGAAATAAATATATAATAAACAAGATATTGAATAGGGTTAGACACCTTTGACTTTCTTTACACACAATGTTCGTGTCTAGAAACATTCAATGTGGAGAAGGTCCGCATATCAGTGAACGCAACACCAAGCTTGCAAATATTAAAGCAAATAAGACTGTGGGAAACGCGACGCATCTTTAAAAACATTGCCTCGAAATGTAGGCTATAAATTTATACAGATTTCTTTTTAAATAGATAAAAAATAAGCACAAAGAAAAACACCAAGCAGAGCTAGATTAAAAAAAAACAGCCTACACTAATTTCATGAAGCCGATCTTGACTGCTTTGTTGACGGTAATTTTCACTGTACAGTCACATGCAGGAATTACATCATTTAGAGGCGTTATTTGACATTAGTTGCTGTTCAAATGTATCAAAATAAAGCTTTTTCTTAAATTTTCTTCACCTGCGTCTTCTTTAAGTCAGACGTCATACAAAAATTACACATTATGATGGTACTTTTTACGAAGGTATACTAAGATTGAACGTATTTTTATTTCCAATTTTAACTTAATAAAAGGAACCTTTTTCAGTAGGCCTTAAAGCCTTTTTAGTGTTATTAGATCATTGGCAGTGCACTTAATAATGTCACAAAGGAACCGCTAGATGGTGGTGTCGACCTATATTTCATCACAAACAGACTCGACTGAGTGCTTTCTTCTTTCACAGAGTCAACAGATCTGCTTCACACTACACGTTTGGAATGTTTAATAAGAAGGTATGTGTAGCATTTGTTTTGTTTGTCTAAATAATACCAAAATCCCAGCTACAAGCGTTCAATATAGCTACTTTTTTCCTACACACTGCGAGAGTTAGGAGGCCTGAGGAGAAGCAAAAACTGGCAAGGCGAGCTCTTCTGAAACATAAACGCAAGATGTAAATAAATGAATTGAGAAATCATGGTGGTGAGAGATCCATGTCCAACATAACTTGGATAAAATTCAACCAAGTCCATATTTTTATTAGGGTGGACTTTAACACCGACACACTGTACTCACACACATATATCCTGATATCATGCCGGGATTTACTTTATATACAACCACATGAATACGCACACATATAAAAGCTATGATCGATATGAACACATATCTCGAACGATTATCTAAGCATCATAGGAAAGATTGCGCCATGGGTTGAGTGAATAGATGAGAGCACGGGTTCATATGATAAGACGAAAACGTCAAGCTAAGCATGTGAGTAGGTTTTTAAAAAGGAAGCCAGGAGAGATTAATATTTAACATTTTCAAGGTCCAAATAGGTCACACCGTCTCTTCCTGCGGATCTTCGCGTTATCACTCTCGTTAAAAGTTGTAGATAAACGCGTAGCTCGGTGGCGCAAAATGTTCAGAGCTGGGGTCAGTTTTCCTGTGATGAGAGTGAGCATGCCAAAAAAAAAAAGTCACACATACTGCATATATATGTATATATATATATATATACACATATATATATATTGTCTCTTTTTGTCACCACTTGACTCCTCAAACAATATTTAACAACAAGTGGCAGAATCCACCACAGACGAGGCCTCAGATTTTGTTCCAGAAGCTCCGGGAAATCATTTGGCAACATACAAATAAATCATGTTCAGTCAGCAAGGAGTGTTGTTCCAATCCATGAGTCCAAACGTGTGTGTAAGTATCTGTGTTAAGTGTGTAAGTGTGTGTCTGTGTGGGTGGGGGTGTAGTAGTTTATCTCCCAATTGTCCGCCATCAAACAACTAGCTGATGGGTTTCAATTTGTTCACAACTTTCTTCTCCTTAACGCGTCTGTTCTGAAACCATATCGTGACCTGTCGCTCGGACAGGTTGGTCTGCGCAGATATCCTCCTCCGTTTGTCCTTCGTGATAAATTTATTGGCAGCGTACTCGCGCTCGAGTTCCTTCAGTTGCACCTTGGTGTATGGCACGCGCTTCTTTCTTCCACGTCGATAAGAGCCGGAGTCTCCCCCGGAGTGAGACACTGCGTCTGAGAGACAAGAGATAAAGAAGCTGTTATTAAGCCTTCTCTCAACAAGTAAATAGACCTCATAATCACTTTGAATTTGGTTTTTTTTCTACCAACAGATTAAATATGGGCCCACATTCTCTGTAGCTTGTAAATAATATTAAATATTTCAATAGTTTGTGTAAAATAATGCGTAAAAACAAGAAAAATATGACTGACTCTAATAACAACTTATCAATATTAAAAAAAATACATTTTCTCTGGAAAACTAATTTCTCAGATATAATGAGCGCATTGTGCTTTCCCCTCACATTTATGAATGCTTAATCTGTTGATTCCTCAGGTTATTTCACATATTTTTGTTCAATTAAAACAGTTTGTGTTGTTTTTTTCCACAGGCTTCAAAATTAAATATCCAGCACCAGAATTCTGTACAAAGAGCGTCCTGTTTGCTGTTTGGTAACAAATTAACATGGTCAGTGTACTATATTTCTAAAGGCTGGATCCAGAGAAAAGTAGCCTACCTGGTATGGAGGACTTCCACATGTGTGCGGGCTGCGGCTGCCCGCTCCAGCCGTTGGCTGCAAGAGTCCACGGCTGGTAACTCTCCATGGGCAGCAGGGATTCATGTCTGGCCTCTGAGGGCGCACTGATTGTTGGCACCACGGGAACGTCCAGGTAGCTGGGAACAGGTTGGTATGGGCCTGAAGGATAGGTGGGATAAAAAGCGAATTCCTTTGCCCGAGAGGTGAAGTCGTCACAGGAGGCAGAGGTGTCCATGTATTTCTCCATAGGCTGAGGGAGGCTGAGTTCCGCACGACTTAATGCTGCTGTGATGCGACATTCTGCACGGGTAATAGCTGCTACCGAAGTACCCATAAGGCAGGGACGCGCTGGATGAGTTCTGAGCCGCTGAGCAGGGACTGCACTGCTTCACAGGCTCGCCCATTCCGGAGGTGGGCACTTCGCTGGACGAGCCGTGCTGGGTGCCAGGGACGCGGGGTGCGCCATCAGATTCCTACACTGGTTCGCAGCAAAGTTGCCACCAGCAAAACCCTCCATGTTCTTGCTCACTTCATCAGAACCGCCGCCGTTGTCGTAGAGAAACATCACCGACGGGTCGACCCAGCGCGGACGGAGGAGCAGTGACGTTGTCATAGCACGGCATCCAACATTGAAGCTTCTGACTCTTTTTTAAAAAGCTCAGAGACTGAAAAAAGGCGATACTGGTTCCCAGAGAGTAATGCCACTCTGACGCGCACAAGAGCGCAGAGGTTGCGCTGTCATTGGCCCAGCTGCTGTCACGTGACCACGCTATGCAAAGAGGACGGTAAACATCACCCAGTACAGATAATTAAATGGAGAAAAATGCGGCGAAGTGAGTTGATCGTACCTTTCCAGGGATTTCGCTTTTATCATGTTATCTTCGACTGAAATGGATGTTGAGCATTTATTGTTCAAAAACAGACACGCATAGGACTAGTCTATTTTTCACTTGTATAAATTTGTACATTTTAAAAGACTAAATACTTTTAAAGAGGTTTGAAAATCCCTCTCGTTATGATTTTAGTGTTAATAAGAGTTGCAAAAGAAAAATAATGACAAACTTTCCCCGAAGAGAGATTCTTATGCTTCCACATGTGAATCACATTCATACATTTATGGCCTTTACGCACGCCTTGAGCCTCTCTGTGTTGCTATATGAAGTATAATTACACAGCCTTTGACAAAAGAACATTCCAGTCCATAAAGACACATTGTTTAAGTATAGTGTATAGACGAATGTTGCACTTTATGTGCATGAATTAAACATACATCTGTCGCACGCTGATCCACAATGTAGAATATTCTGTACTGTTTCACTCTGTGCCAAACTACGCGTTCACTCTCAGATAATGAAAAGCTCGAGACAGCATGAGAGTCGTTATATTCCATGTTATATATTGCATGCAAGTGTTTCACAGTCTGAAATAGGCCCTTCCTCGGAAAGCCTCATTTACATTTTTGTTCCAAATCAAGAAAATCGGAGGTTACATCACGTGTTCAAGGTGAATATTCCAGACACGAGACTTCCGACATGTTTACAAAACGCACAGACAGAAAACAGCCTCCACAGTGCCTGCTTGTTTTTTTGCATAGGAGGTAGACGCGGCTGGAGGCCAAGGTCAAGTTGAAAGTTGCTGTCTAGCCGTTCAGCCTGTCGGGCCATTCACGCTTTGAAGGAACCGTCTGAGCGGCTGAAAGGAGCGGAAGAGGGGTGAGAATTCCTGTCCCAATGAAAGCTATTGGAGGACATTAACTTTTACTGTCATTTGGGTTTCTCCGCCGTTTATTCTCACAGACAGGTTTGTACCCGCTAGTCCTCCTGGGTGGTGCGTTTGAGTCCCAGCGTTGGAAATAGAAAAGGAATGCCGTTTTTGTTTTATTTGCACATCTATTGGAGGTGGTTTTGGCAGATACGTGTGAAAATGTTGATCCCCGAAAAGAGGGAGAGGGATA
The DNA here is from genome assembly GCF_009762535.1 of Notolabrus celidotus. NCBI lineage: Eukaryota > Metazoa > Chordata > Actinopteri > Labriformes > Labridae > Notolabrus > Notolabrus celidotus. The sequence continues at coordinate 13,540,865 of NC_048287.1, read as the reverse complement.
GACGTGTCGTGTGTGTGCAATGTGTGTGAGTGTGTCTAGTCTGGTGGCTTGTGTTTACGACCAGTGGCTCTCCTTCAATTCTGTGCTGGGGGAATTAGACCTGGTGGACCTTTCACTGGATTGTCACCAGATTTGTGTCAAAGTCCAGCGTTAGTTAAGGTCGTACTGAAGTGAATTGTACTGCTCTGTTATCTACAATTAAGTGATAAAAATCAACCCAACAGAAGCTGCCACTCAAGTGCGTAAAACACTGATACAGACGATTGGTTTGCAACCAAAAGACGAGGAATGTTCATGCAAAACACAAAAAAAGGCGTCTATTATTGTGTTTTATTGATTTCATAACATAAATACTCAACTTTCATGCAACATACAACTACATAAAGTATCTTGCCAAAGAAAAACAAGAAAAGCTGAATACACAACTATCTACAAATATCCACATTCCAAAGTAGACATTCACTTTATGTGGAGATGGATACGTTATTTACACATTTATACAGATCAATTATACTTAGCATTTTTATTTTAAGCCTACTGGCTCTAAAACAATAGAGTGCTTCTTGCATGTGAAAAAGAGGCGACCTTATAGAAGTATGATAGGCAGGGTCTAACGTCACAAATACAACGACTGGAAAGCGATGTGCGTAATAAATGATGAAACATAGGCTACATTGTTGTGTCCAAGGGAGGCGCACCATTGATACTATATGTACTGAATTTGAGTGAGAAACAAATTAAATTTATGATGTTATTTCAGCTATTCGGTTTATGGAGGTGTAGTTTGAATTTAAGTCGAAATACAAAAAAAATATAGATACAAATCCGTATGGCTGACGATTTGAAGATTTGCTCATTTGTTCTCATAAAACTAAGATTTAACCCTTTAAAAGTGAGTTGTTAAAAGGGGAAGTGTCGCTTTAAAAATGTAAAATAGGCAGCGTGATATTCCAGCCAACAATAGAAGAAGGAAGAGCAATAGTCTCCTATTACGCATTTGATGAAACAATAAAGCACACTGATAATTACAAAGAGCGTTCTAAATACGTGTTATCAAATTTAGATTATAGTGTTTATTATAGCTCCGTGTAATAAAGGGTGAATGGCGATTGTAAAAACAGATGCAAAAGGCTACATAAGACAACAACATGGGCTGCTGTACGCTTTGGGAAAATTAAAGATATCTTTGGTCTTGCACGGGAAGTGCTGAGACTACCTGTTCGAAAAGGTTTTCATTTTAAGTAAAAAAAAAAAATCTCTACACCTTTGACGTTACAGTTACTCAAATTGTGAAGTACTATGTGCATTATAAACTACCAAAATAACATCATGTATTATAAAAATAGTTTCATGAAGAGAACTCTCTCCACAACTGCTTGGAAATGTCCGGATTTGATCAAATAAAGCTTAAATACCGAAATCATTCAAATATATACGACTACTGAGTCATTTAATACTCTACAAGGCCCGGCCTGTTGCGCGCTGCCCTGTGGCGTTTTTTTCATTTCTTCAATGTGGGCAAACCAAGCTTCAAAATAAACAGTAACGCGTCAATCATTAATCGTTTCAGTTGTCGTTTTTATGTCCTGTTAGATGTTGGGGCATTGATCAGAGTCACAGCCGCCATCTCAGACCTGTTGTGGTTCTTTTAATACGTTACTGCGAGGTGTTTTCATACACAGATGATTTATGTTTCATCCATGTTTGGATCTTTTTTATTCATGCTGCTACTGTCACAACATTCTCGCACCCTCGCCAGGTGGCCGCCGCCGCGCGCACATGTGGTCAGTCCAGAATGAGGCATCCCAAAGAACAATGAAAACACACTCTGGACAGGGGTGGCGCACACACTGTCCCGCCAAATACGCTCACACACACATCATGGAAGTTAAACATTGTGTGGCAGGGAGTCAAACTGAGAAGATAATGTATGTTGATCTGAAATACATTTATTTCAGTTTCCTACAGAAAGTGTATGAATATAACAATTATGAGACTTAGTTTGGATTTATAAATCGTTGTTTTTGCAAGCTCTAAGTGCTCTAAATAAATACAAGTGAATCATACTTTTCCAAATCTCAAGTATGATCCCTCTCAGAAGCCCTGGAGATTTCTTCAGGACACTTGGGGACTCTGCAGCACGGCCTGAGGCCTTTTCTCTGACGTCATTATCAAGGTTCAAACCCCAAGAGTTTGTATTCTCATCCAAATTACACAGTGCGCCGGATAAGGGGCGCATTTATTCCCCCGGATCCAGCGCCCTGAAGCCTGCACGGCAGTGGAGGGAAGGTCCATATAAAGTTATGCTCGGCTATAAATTTCTATCGTTAATAGCATAAATTATGTTGTTAAACGGGGCTGCTAAGACAACTACACGCAGTCAATTTCAGTCTCGTTGATGACATGTGTTTAATGTAGGCTGCTGTCAAAAAAGTTGTCAGAACATAAGAAGCAATATGTTTCTGTGGTGAGAGCAGTGAACCACAGGGCGGTCACACACTTGACTTTTGCATATTTTTCTGGACGGTAGCCTGCAGTGGGATTATCAAGCATTGCATGTAAAAGAGAGGAAACAACGCTGGCCCTTTTATATTTAGGATACGGTGGAAGCCACCTTAAGGTGCGCGGTTAACTGGAAACTTTCACTCCCACGGTGTTCTGGATGTGTGTTTCAGTCTGTTTCTATTTCTCCTGCAGAAGTCTTAAATGTTGCGTTAACAGCCTGCTAAAGCTCGAGCCTGTAAGCTGCGTGTGAAATCATTTATTGGCACGCAGGAATCTCAGCAGATAGGAAAAGTTCAGCCGGTACTCTCTCCCTTACACATCTGTTGTATTTGTGAATGTAAGGGCCGTCGACCTCTAACTTCATGTGACTAAATCCTGATCGAGAAGAAAACATTCATATTTATATTTCTATTATTGCAGCACTTGCCTGTGTGCTATTCTGCACCCTCACTCCAAAGTCATCATTAACTGTATCTATTATCTGGAGAGAGTGCGCTTTATGGCATATTTTTGCGATAATTTATAAAACATGTATAACTATTATTTTACTGTATTGTTGATTCCATTTATTGTCATCAGAATATGTTATCTCTCAAAGTCAACCGTCCTGGCCTCTTGCTTTGTGCAGCCAAAACACAGGCCGACACTGAAGTAGACAATTCAGAATCCAGCTTCAGTTGTCATCCGTAGACAAAAATCTGGAATACTTAAGCAGCTGGAGTAACAATTGATTTTGCAGTGAAATAACCACTGCACTGGCGTGAAACAGGGCTGATAGTTGGGAATATATTCGAAATGAAAACGCGCGCGAATGCAGTGCATTCAAGGTGCTGCGTGCGTATTTATGAAGATGCTTAGAAGGGTTTAAATCGTTTTCTGTGAGCTATTTGAGAGAGACAGCCCAAGCTAAACGAAAAAGGGTTGCAAAAGGTAATTAACGACAGCCAGTGCTTTAAAGATTTACCACTTGTCACGACGAACAAATAATAATGCATTTCAGAGTGAACAATAAAGCTAAGAAACAAAGTTTTGGGGGCAAAATAAAAACAAAATATCCAAGCAAAAAACAGCAGCGGTGTCTGGATTTTGTTTTATTATTGTTTTTGTTTAACAGTGTACTTATACTAATTGCAAATCATTTTTTCCACAGCTCCATAATAAAAATGTGAAGTGCGTTTCTTGTTGACAACTTAAGTTGAAGATTCTACCATATCTCGGCTTATTCTTTCTTTCGTAGTGGTAATGACTGCCACAGACCGGCTTATACAGAGTCGTTTCCAGAATTAAATGCAATATTTCAAGTTTAGTTCATTTCTTTTCTTTTGCCTTTTTCATTTGTAGCAGTCAAATCGTTTTGTCAACAACGGTAATTTAAAAGTCAATTAACGGGTGGAAATCTTCGTAAGAACAGTCCTCTGTCGGACCATGTGCAACACACTTTGGACTGCATGGAAGTCAGTTATATACCAGCCTTATTAAACTTTGCACACACAATACATCAGGAACGGAACTGCAGCGACAGTTCTCCAATGAGAGGAAACTTCCAGAAATACGCACTGAAGTGTCAAAATCTAGGCCGCCTCTGGTTGATTTCTGTTCTTTATAATCAGCAAAAAGTCGTCAGACAAGACACAAGGCAACCGAGAGAACTCTATACTTGCGAAGTAACTGATGACAGCAACACTGCCTAAAAATAAAACACCATTTGCAGGCCGTCAGACTTGTAAATATCACCTCCCCTCAAAGATGCCAGGGACGCACAGTCCCGAGCATTACATGCGCTCTTGTGAAACTTCAGGGGCTTTGCACCTGGGTGTTTCCTTTGCTACTGCTGAACTGGTGGTAAGCCGTTCCCCATGATGTTCTTCCCCTTAACGGGGTGATATAGCCCGGATCTCAGCGCCTTGCTAAGCCCTTGTTGTAATAGCGTGATGGGTTTGCAGATGGCGCAGCGAAGAATGATAATGCAGATCTTAGAGCACACACATTTCCAGCTGTAGAGTCATCAGGACATGTTTCTCTGCAAGGTCATCGAGTTAACTCAGTGGTAGCTGCGTCATCCCGTTTCAAGGCCAAGTTGAAGCAATGGAGACGGGAGGGGCCACGGTAATGAGGAGAAGGAGAGGTTTAGATGTTATTTCCTTCTAGGTTTTCACTCCTTGAGGAACGCTGCACCTTCAGCCAGCAGCAGATTTAACATCTATCAAACCCATTCATGCACTTTTCTATCACGAACTCACACTTGTTGTGCTTAAAGCAAATATTCTGGTATGTCTGCACAGCCAGGGCCATGGATTGGATTACATGCTTACTGCGCAGACTCCATGGTCAAGTTCAAGTTGGGCTGGCTAGTAAAACTGAGGGGCGCATTCTGCAGTGTCTGCCGTGTGGGGCGCTCCCCCTCTTTGATCTCCCCCTGCAAAACTAGACACCGAAGCAGAGCCATGACTGCAGTCCGCACCTCTGCCTATACAAGAATGTGCAGTGGCTGGACGCAGCATGCTTTCAAGATGATGCATAGAATTGTAATGCAATTCATGCAAAGAAGGATATTATGTCACACTATCAGCAAGCTCTCCAAGCCCATCCACAGTTCTTCACTATCTTAAACACACACACTATATAAGTGACACCACTGTAAACCCACAAGGTCATTCATCTGTTGCGCAAAACCAGTTCCAACTGTTATCTCCGGATGATCACAAGATCTCATCTGCCCTGGCCAAGACCTGTTGCATCACTCCTCCTCCCGGTAAGCAGCAAAACAATGGAACCTTTGCCATCTTTGTAGGCGCAGCTGAAACACTGCATATTGACCAGTTTTATCATTTTAAAAGCAAAATAAATTAGTTGTCTCTGAAAACAAGGGACGTTTTGTCTAAATCCGCCCGTTTAAACTCGGATTTCATCCGTCTGAGTCATACAGATAAACTGAGTTCGTGTAAGCACAGGCTAAATAATGGTTAAGCTAAATTAAAATGAATACTAAGAAATGAAGGTAGCCATATCGCTTTATTAGGGTAATTTAAACTGATTAAATCTAAAAACACTGGAAACCAACTACAGAAGAAAACTAACTTTGCCTTTGTGCCGCATTAAATTAAATGTAACCATTTTTTTTCATTTCCCTTCCTGTGGAATGTCTTTTTTTGTGAAGGGTTTCATCGGATCCCTTTGTCATACTGTGGTTCTTAGTTTAAAAAAAGGTACAGACTGATCTCCCTTGTCTTCTTACGAGTTATGGATCTGTCTCCAAAACTAATCCAATGAACTAACCATTTTCGTACCACCAGAGCTGTCCTATAAAATCTATCAATCTATCAATATATCCACTCTATTTTCGGGAGAGAAAATGGGATAAAGCAAGATGAAAGTTGAAAGATGAAGAAATGGGAGTACTTTTCCCTTTGTTGCCCAGATGAAAAAGTGGAGGGAGAAAGGCAGAGGAATTTCCCTCTCTCCTCTCTGCCGGGCTGAGTGGGGGAGGGAGAGGCACCGCTCGGGCCTTTACCCTCATTCGGACAGGCGAGGGCGCACAAGGACAGCGGAGCCCGTCGGAGCTGCTCGGTCTGCCACCCTCTCTTCTCGCTGATACCACGTGACTCCAATTATATACTAAACATCATGGCCGTCACTGTATAGCCTACCACTATGGCCAACAGATGAAGAGTGCTAATCTGATGAGACATTGGATAAGAAAGGTAGTTTTCCAAAGGTATCAAGCATTGTTCGGTTTTTGTAATGTAATGACTTTATTACAAAACAAATGGGAATCGTCATCAGTGGAAAAAGTAAAGCTGCATGTCTTAAAATAAATCATAGGAAGTCATATTTAGATAAATTACTCAAAAACGTGTACAGGACAATATTTTATAGCTACATTGTTGTTGTACTCTGTTTTTGTTTCTTGGTTGTAAGAGTAGCATTATCAATGTTGGCTGAAATTGTTATTCCTTGTCTTTGTTTATTATTACACACAAATAAGACCATAGCAAATTTATTGTATGTGTATTTCTGATGGACAATAAATCTGATTCTGAAGTACATTAAACGGAAAGTGCTGCCTCTCTTTGAATAACTCTTCTAAGATCAATTAGTAATGCCTTTAAAAAAAAAATCATGAAGGATTAAATCAAGGTTCATTCAGGCTCAAAGAGTCAATATTTGTCTGTGAGCTGTAGTCGTATTTTGTGTTGTGGTTGCAAGCTGCAGCAAAGACAGAGACGACTTGATCACGGCTTGAAGTAACAACACGTTCAGTGGACTCTTAGTGTACTGCATCCTTCATTCATACATCAAGCTTCAATGAAACTACATCTGTTCAAGCACTGTAATCTCAGAGACAGGGTGTGAGGACACAGGAAGGTAACTTAAACTAAATTCATGAACATTGCCTGGACACCTGAATAAAATAAACTTTATTTCTTCCCTGCCTTCAGTTTTTTTCCATATGGACCATTTATTTTACATCATAAAGAAAATACACAAAACAGCCACCAAGATTGCTAAAATAATTCCATCCATGCACTAATTTGAAACATGCCAGCACACCTTGAAGTAAGTTAGGGCAATTTAGTGTTTAAGGGCAGTGCTGGGAGTGAGAGAAAGGAATATTTCTGATTTCTTCCATATGAAACATTGATTGAAAGTATATACATCAAAATCATATACTCATGATGATTAAAACTAGCTGTATTCCTTGTTAGAGAGGCATGAATGAAAGACGGAGATTTCTGCCTGGTTGTTGTTCTGCTGCTGACTTTAGGACTCCATGTCAAATTGCCTCTTATCTAAACTCTGACCGCAGAACTTGACCTCTGAGGGCTTTACTTGACTCCACTTTAGGTGGAGGAGAGGGGCACTAAAGACTGAGAAGGAGGATGGAGTTGAGGATGTAGTAAAAGGCGAGTAAATCTATCAATTTCATTTTTAAATTTCATCTTTGTATTACAGATAAAAACATCAAAATTTAGGATGAAATAGTTTCAGAAACTCTTAATATGACTGAAAAAGGGATGAATGATGTAATTCTGACAAATAATTTAAAAAGATTATCAATATGAAAAAAACATGACAATATGAATGAATAACCGTATTCTAGAGAAGAGATAGATAGATAGATAGATAGATAGATAGATAGATAGATAGATAGATAGATAGATAGATAGATAGATAGATAGATAGGATATTTTATAGCTGCTTCTTCACCCCCCCACCATCACCGCCATCGCTCTGTCTGTTTACCCATCTCCAATCAATGCGTGTCGTCATCAGAGAGGGGGGGCCGTCATGACGACATGCCTATTAAGAATGACAGCTCCGTTGAAAGAGAGAGAAAGAGAGAGAGAAGGGGTAAATGGTGATCCCTCCCAGAGCTCCTTCTGCGCACTCTGGAGCGCTCTCCTCTCAGGGTCACACCGGATTGCATCCCCTCTTTTTTCCTGAAGCCTCTCCTTTCTTCTTCTTAAGACACAGCCCCCCCACCCCCTCCACCCACCTCCACCTCTACACTACACACAAACACACCCCTCCAACCTGAAAAAACCGTCGCCTTGCTGTTTGACGGCTCGCACTCTCAATCGGACTCCAGGTTTTGTAAGTCGCTCCAGTGATGGAAAGCAGAGAGGAGATGGTGATGCTTGCGGAGGGAGGTCAGCTGAGCAAGAGCGGCTCCAATTTGCCGGATGCAGTCGGGAGCCCTGAGCTGAGAGACCAGCAGGGGAAGCCGGGCCACAGGGGCTGTCTGAGCCCGGGTGCTGCGCCCTACTCCCGGGATAGGACAGAAGGGATGGTGGAGGAGAATGCCCGGAGGAATTTGTGTGCAGATATGAGGCCGGTTGGCTCGTCTTCCTCCGGTAACAGACACCGGACTGATCATCTCCACAAAGACGGCAGCAGCTCAGACACCGAGTCGGACTTCTACGAGGAAATTGATGTGAGCTGCACGCCTGAAAGCATGGACTTCCCAACTGCTAGAGGTAAGAGTCGCATGCACTGCGGCTTTTTCTGTCACTGCATGCTTGTGCAAAATGACGCCAATGTGTATTATGCTCATCAAAAACATAAATATACACAGAGCATTTCTTTGAAAGGCATACAAATTTGCAGAAAAAATCAAAAATTTCAACAAAGCCCGAATACCAGCTGAATATAAGCGCAGTGTATGCTGCACAGCTGTTCTGTCAAGTGACCAGTGTGGCTGGAAACACGCTGAGTTGACACCCACAATCTAACCAGGCATTTTCCCCTCTGACTTTAACAATACAGGCAAATCAGCCTATATGAAGCCTATATTTACTGCACGAGGAGGAATGTTGCATTTTAGGTAAACCACAAGAAGAAAACGAGAAGAAAGGGCCACTAACATGATAATTCACTGGATGTATGTGTCATATTCGAAGGTGCAAAGACTCAAGGATGTAATGCTGCAAATGTGTGACAGTATGCTACAATTGTAAAAAGAAAATCGCATCAATACATTATTTATGCATTCATATTTTGTTGTATTCTTGCCTGAAACAAAAAGGATGAAAAGCCGAGCGAATGACAGCAAAATGTCGTGACTGTTCATTATTCTGTTAAACGTGAATAAGTATTCAAAAATGTTTAAAATGAAATTACTCAAATAAACAATAAAAATACAAACAAGATGATGTTAAGACTCAACAAAATGCGGCTATTTGCAAGCAGGGAGGCCCTGAATATCAGTGCAGTTCAAATAATATTGGCATACAAGCTCCAATGAAAAAAGCTTATTCAAAAATAAAATAAAGTTAAAAAAACAATTATTATTATTTTTTAAATATTTGTTTGATATACGTTTGAAACTGAATGCGCATAATCTTTGTTTTGTCTCTCTACTGTTTGATTCAGGTCGGAATGGGGATTCTCCAGGTCACCCAAATGAGACCAGTCCTGACCCGGGTAAGATGGTCCCGGGTCAAGGCTCCCTGTCTTACTCAGCGGATCAGATTCGTCGGTACCGGACAGCGTTCACCCGGGAGCAGATCGGCCGGCTGGAGAAGGAGTTTTACCGCGAAAACTACGTGTCCAGGCCGCGAAGATGCGAACTGGCGGCCGCCTTGAATCTACCTGAAACCACCATCAAGGTGAGAACAGTGGGTGTCAAAAGGAGCAGGTGTCAGTCAGGCCTGCAAATGGGAATACAGGCAGAGAATTTGATAGACGGAGCTAATTATAAAAGGTTAATCAATACGAGGTTGCTGAAGTTTTTTGTGTTGAGATATATTATTTTTTTAGTCAAATTTTTTACACAAATAAATCATAAAAAAGAGGTAGATTCAGAAAACCAAACACCAAGAAAAGCAAACGAGAGAAGCTTAGAACCTATGGTTTTTTAAGCAGGCACTTATTTTTTTTTATAATTATTTGGTTTTATAATATTTTTTCATCAAGCAGAAAAATAATATTATACTCAATGTAGCCTGATCTAAAACACTACACGTGTAATATTATCTTAAATAAATAAAAATAAAAGTTAAATCTCGCAGCTAGTAAAAAAACAAATACAAATTCGTGCGTAAAAGCGGAACCACTGTTGGAGCTCAATGTTTGCTTATGTTATTGTAGGTTTGTCTGTCACCCTTTGATTTGTTAGGGGTTGTGGTTAATATTTTACTCTTTATGTCTCTCTCTCAGGTGTGGTTTCAGAACCGCAGGATTGAAAGACAAAACGCCAGCGTCTGGCCATGACGTGGCCTCACCCTGCAGACCACGGCCTTCTACACCTACATGATGAGCCACGCGGCCGGCCACGGGGAACTGCCCCTACCACTCCCAACGCACCTGCCGCTGCCTTACTACTCACACCTGGGTGTCGGTGCTGGCTCTGCTCCTACAGCCACCCCTTTCTCCAACCCCTGCGTTCCCTGGACAGTTTCCCGCATGCTGTCTCACCCCTACCAGAGGCCGGAGCTGCTGTGCGCATTCAGACACCCCTCCCTGTACCCTGGACCTCCCCACGGCCTCGGTCCCGGAGGTAGCCCTGTTTCCTGTCTGGCCTGTCACTCCAGTCAATCTAACGGAATCTCAACCAGGGCCCTCTGGACCAGACTTCGCGTGCTCTCCAACCAGCAGGACTGACCGCTTTTGTCACTTTTACGCCTTCAGTGCTCAGCAAACCCTCACCTGTGACGTTAGACCAGAGGGAGGAGGTGCCTCTGACCAGATAAACCAAAACTCTTCCTTTAAAAAAAGCCTTTACCATAAGCTTTTAAACCTAACACATTCTAGAACCAGAATTGAAACAGCATGAAGAGGTAGCCTGTAAGCAGTGAAACCATCTTAAACTTCGGGCAAGACAATTAGCCAGAACTTGAGCTATGTGACGCACAACGGATCTCCCATTACTGACTAATAATAATCCCATTGCAGAGTCAAGACAACCGGCTGAAATATGACCGCATGGACACAAAAGCAGATTTGATTTTTAGAAGATTGATTTGACTTTCGAGAGGAAGGGGTCTTGAGAAACGTTTAAATCTCCGTGATGGATGGCATTGGGGTTTTTATCATTACTTGTCGCCCAAATCGTCCTACATGTATTGTTAGTTACGCAAGGCTGATGCTTTCCATCTCTCTTTTTAACAAGGAGGATTTGTTACAGACTGGGGCCGTCTCATTATGAAGCAGCTCTCCACACCCGGGGCCCACACGGCGGCGGAAGCTTGGTCTGAAATGTGCAGATGCTGGGGAAAATTAACAGAGTGATGTATATGTACGAGCCGGTGAATTTTGAGTGTTGAATTAATGATAATTACCAGGAAGGGATCGTTACTGCCAAAAGGTAACAAGGCGCCAGGGGAACGGATTACTCCAGCCCGCACGGTGTGACGAAGGAGGGGGAAGAAGTGAGGAGGAAGGAGGAGGAGGATGGAGAGATAGAGGGAGGACAATCAAGATGGGGAAAAAATGAAATTAAACATGAAAACTCCTTCAGTTTGCTCTCTTGTCGACATGAAAGCCAGTTATCGATTCAAATGTGATTAATATATGACGTTAAGCCTATTTTAGAATATTATTCAAGAAGCAGTTGCACCTGATTATGGAAAAGGGACTGAAAAGTGACTGTTTTTGTTTTCGTTGACTTTTATTTTCTTGTTGATTTTTTTTCCTTTTTTTTGCCTGGGTTGTCTTCAACGTCTAATTTGCAATAAACACTGTCAATTAATTAACGGTATACAACAGAGTGTGTCTTGTAATACAATTTGTTATCAATCTAAATGGCCAAAAAATCATTTTAAAACAAAAGAAAGTCAGATAAATAAATAAAAAAATACTGAAAGTGTACTGTGGAACAATACAATATCACTTGATGTAGACCTCCATTCAGGTCATTTTATTCCTTTTGTACTCTGTTAAGGATTCTCTACACTCACAATTGGTTTCCCACCCCCTCCAATAATAACACTAATTTTCCTCTCAAGTGGTCGGTGTCAAAAACACGCTAGTGCCCCCCATATCACCTGATGGGACCGCGAGATTGACCGTGACAGTTAAGTGGTCCCCGGGCTCCGCAAACGCTTCTCATATTTTTCTCTCGCGCCACTTAATAGACACGACATAATTAGTTGTCTGTAGATATTGGGAATGCAAAGAGATCGATGTTACAGAGAGGACCGCCACCAATCAGAGGGGGTCCTAATTGGCCGCGTTTTGACCGGGGCCACGAGAATTAAAATAGATTTCTGCGCGTAATAAGGTTGGAGAGCTTCTGTGGCCCGAATAGAGACGTATAAGTCATATTGTAAAACTGATTTTACGCAGGTGGGGAAAATCAGAAGTTCATGCAATAATCTGAGCAGGAAATTGTTGTTATTTGGCGGGGGTCTTCAAAGCCAATCGGAAAAAATTTTTGCAAATTACATTTCTAGTCTGCAAATAGACTGGTTTACATTTCAAACCAAATTCTTTGGGAAAATCTCACTAAAGGAGCTTGTTCATTAACGAAAAATTGAAAACAACTATTTATTTTTCAACTTATCTCCTATATGCATGCGGATTTGGTGAATAACAGAACCACGTGCAAAAACAGTCCTGTCTTACGTACTCTGTTTTCCTCCTTTTCTGAGGCTTTCTGAAGTAAAAAGGTTCATCTAATCAGTTTGCACTGCAGCCGCAACGCACCAATGAGCCCCCCTCTCCCCCTTCTTCCTCTCGCACTCGCGTTTGATTGATGGCCTTATTAACTGCAGTTCTTGTAAGTGTGACCGAGCTGATTAAAATGCATATGTTTGGAATAATACACCGTTTAAGCCGCCTGGGTCGGGGCGAAAGCACAAGGCAGATTTATGTAAACTATCAGCCGGTGTCTTTAGGCCTGATGGGGACGCGGGTCGTGCAGGAAAGTAGCTTTTGTGCATAATAAAAACGCACAGTAAAATAAAGACGAACGGACCAGGCTGGAGCTGAATATTCAAGAGGCGAAGTCTCTGTAAAATTCTGGTTATTTTCATCAGCCTGGGAAGCTGATTTTTATTCGGTTACACAGGAACGGCGGCGAGTATACGATCATCTTCTAAACCCGCGTCACACTGTGCCAGAATGACACATTAAAGTGAGGCAAATTACAACCACATTTACCCAGCCGCGCATATGGATCTCCATCTCTACACTGCGTAAAATGCACGGCTGAACCCTCAGAGGCCTAATCCAGCATCAACATGCCATTTAAGCGCTGAAAGATTGGGTATGACTGAGCTTCAAGATATGATGGGCTCATAGATTGCGCACATAACACCAATTACACCAGTGTATAAGATCCTATTTCAGAGAATTGGCTCAGGGCTCCCCAGCTCCCACAACTAGCACAAAGCATTTTGATATGGGCGGTGCAGTGCAGCTGTCCACCGACAGAACATTCAAAAAGACACCAAATGGATGTGTGGCTGCTGCTGCCGCTGTTTAAATTGGATTACATCCTAATTTACAGGCCCTTGTAGTAACGCAAGGGGCTGGCGGAGGCGTGGACGGAGCAATCACACAGTAATGATGATGAATGGGAGATTAATGCGCATACAAGCAAGACAATTTAAGCCTTCATCTGTTTAAATAGGCTTCCAATATCATTTGGAAACGGGGGTCACGTTAAATCAATCGAGGGACGCGTGAAAGTCGTTTTCGGCGGCGTCTTTATCAACCTTATTTACGGTGCACCGGAGACAGCTCTATGCAGCTGCAAATGGCCCGGCTGCTACGTGCTTATGTGACATACACGAGCGACAAAAACAGAACAGGATGGGTCCAGAATATAAAAAGACTTCAACCGTAGCCTAGTTGAACGAATCAAGTGCAGCCGATTGTGTTTGTTGAGATTTGTGCACACTATAAGATTCTGATTCTGAAGTGAAAATAATCTTTAATGCGATTAAAATGTTAAAGATGTGTGTTTTTACAGAGGTTCGGTGTGACAAGACATATTTCTATGGGATGGCATAGTTTTCATAAATAGTTTAATAAAACTTGAAAAATAAGCATTCCTATTTGTGTATCATTCAGCAAATGGTTTGAGGTTGTGTTCAGTGACTGTGGGGAATTTCAAAATGTATGTTACCTCACCAAATATCCTTTCTACAGACACAAAGTTCATTCCAATCCGAGTGGCCCATTCATGTCGGCTAACCTTTTGATAATGTTGGCCTACACACTTACTTAAATTTGACGCCAAAGATATCTATGGGCCACAGCTAGGCATATCTTCACGCACCCATCTCACCTCAATGTAAGCCTATTGATATAAAGCGGGAGACAATCGAGAGAGGAAAGGAACATTAAACGAAGTTGGATGCTTACACATGTAGAGGAAGTTGGATTGACCGAACTTTGGCGGGAACTGCTTCACAGCTCAGACGGTCCATCGGACGGCATTTTGACACAGGAAAAGATCCGAACGGAAAGACAGGCTGCTTTTTATAGAGCCTGCAGGTAAGAAGCTGGAAAATACCATGTTGGGGGAAGGTAGACACCACAATTATGTAATAAAGGGGGGAAAACACTTCAAATCCCTATATTTTGCACCAGTGTAAGTATTTACATTACTATGTATTCACATAGGATACATAGTTGTGTGCAGTTAATGATGGAATAACCAAATATGATTCAATGTTTGCACCATGCCCCCCTTCCTTTTTAAAATGGTCTGAACCTGGAGGCTCAAAACAGGTGTGTAAACTTTTGACTGTTTGCCAATACACCTTTCAACTGGGAACATGGATGAGGTAAGAAATGCAACCATTTGTACTTAAACGTCCAATAAGTCACTGTAGTTTAAATTCCTCTCTCATAATTGGAAAAAGGACCTGTCTAGAAGCAACCTCCCAAACACTACAGCATGTAAAACAGAGGTCAGTGAAAATTAAAAATCAATAGGCCTACATCTGCGCAATTGATCATTTTGTAGGTAAACAATAAGCCAATGTAGGCCTTGTTATTCTATTATTGTCTATCAATTATTAATCTAAGCTAATACCCCCCACTGTCATTTGTAGATCAGTATAGCTACTCAAAAATTGACTATTGCTTGGGAGCACATTAATAAGTACTAATAACAGTAATACAACTGATTTAAAAAAGGCCTTGTAATGCCAGTTGCACAGCATAACAATAGATAAGAGTTCTGGTACTTTTGTCCACTTTTTTTTTCTTCAAGAAGTCCATATTTGAATCAACGTTACTTTCCTTACAAAGCTAGTCATGACTAAAATGTATGGAGCCATGGCTTTTCATCACTATCATGAAGAATTTTTAGTACTCAGGACGAAGTTGATGAACAGTTTAGATTTAAATGAAGCACCATAAGCTCTCTAACTGACTGTTTATAATGAATTTGACTTTTTGTGTTTACACCTGGAAAATATGTCATTGTTTTCTAGGTTTAACAATTTGGTGCTATATGGGACTATAGCACCAAATTGTTAAACCTAGAAAAAACAGAATAATGTGTTTTCAATGATATAGGTACAAGAAAATATGATGTTCTAATGCATTGAATACAAATAACTCAATACATCCCAAAGAAAACTCTCAAGTAATCTGTGATTTAAAAAAGTTATTATTGCAAAACCACTGTTTTGTGATTGGTGGTCAAGAAGAAAGCTCTCCTAGGGGAATATTATTTAGATATTTCATTGTTAGATCCTATTCAGTTGCACCCTGTCACCATTATATGGGTTTTGTACAAGGAGCCATATCAGAGTGGGATACAGTCTGGGATAGAAGTGAGGGGGATATACAACTTCTTCATTGGGAGTAGGGCAACCTTTCTGTTTCAATGGATGTAAGATATTCTTGTAATGATTCCTGTCATTCCATCTTGCCAGTAACAGGGTTAAAACTGTAGCATTTTTCCAAATAGTCTGAAAGCTGGTGATCAGCCATTTGTGGATTACACATGATATGATGGTGCAGATTCAAAGTACAGAGTTAATAAAACAAACAATGGCAATGTAAGATGTGCCCAGCAAAGTTCGAAGCGAATTCAGGCTATGACCTTCATTCTCAAGATTGTGACCTGTTCTAATGATGTTGATTTACAATCTAGGTTTGCAAAGCATAATGCAATTTTGTTTTTTGAAATCAGTTTTGATTTGATTCCAATTTTCAAAAAAATGTTAATCTTCATATTTCCCCCTGCAGGTCTCATTTGAGGTGACCCCAATCCAAATTGAAGCATTTCCTCTGTTGTCAAAGATGGAGCAATAAATTGTGACTTTAATGATTGTTGCTGCGGCCTTCCACACTAAAATTCTGTGGTGAGAAAATGTATTATCCCTTTCCTGGACAACAAAGGACACAATAAACAATTCTGATATGTAACCCCTTGCATAAATGTAAGAGGACAAATGTATTTTCTTATCTATCCATATTTCTTGTATTTAGCCTTTGGTAGACAGGTGACATGTGATGCATTGTGTAGAGAAGACAGGTGTGCAACAAATGATTCTCACAGTTTAGAATTGCAAAAAACATGACAATGCTAGCTATGTTTTATTGACAGCAACTCCACAGCAAACTAAAATCACACCGATATGTTACTTGCCACCTCTATTTGCCTTTATGCTTCACTGCCAAACACTCATTTATGGTATCTATCCCTCTAGGTGAGCCAGGTATGTTGGAGTTCAAAGTTTAGCAGCTCTTTTCTCTTTCCCAGCTGACACCCTGCAGCTGGCCTTGTGGCATGGGAGGAGGTGCCACAAGGCAGCAATGCCCAGCAGGTTTCTTGAACCTGTGCTTCCATCTGTTAAAGATTTTACTTTTTGCAGGAGAAATTTGATGAGTTTATTTAAAAAAAATATTCAGTTAGCATTAAGAATTTAGCCACCCAGTTAATTTCTATCAAGCCCCATATTACAACAAAAGCTATCTCCTTTTACTTCATGAAAAGAGCAGGTCTAAGCCACTGTTGGTTTGATATTATTTACAGACCTCGAACAACCAGAATTATTGGTAGAAAGCCATCTGCTGCTTATGGCTGGGATGAGGAGTAAAAAGTTGTTAATCAACAAAGGTCTGCAAGATAGAAGGTTCCCTTGAACTACTTCAACGATGATGCCCATAAATAAATGAACGATACTATCGTACAGTGACTCGGACCATTCAACCTCAAAAGCTGGTCAAGTTCATGTCTCGACTCAGATACAGCTCATATTCTAGTCCCTTCTGTACTTCATGACCTCATTTAAACTGATGTGCCAATCCACATGACACCTGCCGTCAGCCTGTCATTCCATGTCTGTGTCTTCATCAGCTGTTTGTTGCAGTGAAACTGGTAGAAATGTGTGTACTGCAGGTCAGTGCAGCAGGAGCTTTAGAACACCAGTCAGCACTTGTAAAAGTACGACTGCTGATAGTAAAGACATTGGGTGTGCTTGTGTGTGAACATCTGCCATGTTGATGAAAAGTGTCACTCATGTATGTTTAGTTTAAAATTCAGTATTCAGGCTCATTCTGTTTCCATTTACCTCAGGCAAGAGAGGCTGTTCTCCTCTGCTCATGTACAATTGTCACTTAAACTCCAAGTAATGGCCACATAAAGGCCAAGTGTCACTTTATTGATAGGTGCTCAGCCACCCAGTCCCCAAAAAGTCTTACTCAGCATTGTGATGATGATCAACTTATTCAATTTCATTTGATTGTGAAGCTGCTTTCCCCATGAGACCTTTTTTTGTTTAGTAGAGTTTCATGGCGCACAGGCATTGTGTGATATTGTTTTAAAATGATTTAATAAGCACTTTGTTTTACGACAGAGTGTTATTATTTTACGACTCACTCACCAGCCAATGGCTTTGCAGATCAGTCCAATGCTCTCCACACCTCATTTTATTTTACTGCACGCTGGCTGCTTTACTGCTCAGCAACGGCGGTGGCAGAAAGCGACAGGAAAAGTTGTGCCACTTCTTTCCAGAGAATCAAACAGACTCTTTTGTGGGGGAAAAAGCTGTTCCCACAGTCACAATCTACTTACATCATCGCATTTGAGAAAGGGCTGAGGCTGATTTGACGTCTTCTTCTATAATCAGTGCCTTAGCTGGAGTGGGTGCACAGTCTGAGTGTGTCCGCATGTTGGTGTGTCTGTGATTGAGTACCTCATTGCTGCAGTGATGTATCCTCATTATACCCACGTCCCATGACCGTCACACCCAGCCCACCGGTCCTCTCCTGGGAAGCCCTGAGATGTCCGGGCTTCCCCTTCTCTTAGGTCCTCCGTCTCACCAACCCCCTGCCCTTCTGACTCCAACTCCTCCATCCCCCTACCTTCACTCAGGCTGATGTGCTGAGTCGTCCCGCTGACCAATGGCTGCTACATGGTAATGCTAACTCAACACAGAGAACTAACGTTTTGAAAGAGCTAACCTCTGTAGTGAGGGTCATACTGTATGAATTGACCTCATGATACAGATATATGAAGAATAAATAGCACTTGACCCAAAAGCTTATTTGAAACATCAATTCTTAAAGGGCAGTGTTCTGCTGACTATTAGCTAATGTCTTCATGGAAACGGCAATTTTCCAATCATAGCTTGCCACAGACTGAATGGTAAATGGAAGAGGCCACCATACTGCACCCATTGGTTTGTCCTCTGCCTTTTGAAGCCCCAACGTCTGCCATCACCATGTGGGTTTTCTGGAGCCAGGAGTTACCATATTAGCACATGGATATGGCACCAGAGATGAGTTATAAAAGCTATAAAGCTATGAGGTCTAAACCCATGGCTAATTCATTTGCTGATGAATGAGTTTATTAACACAATACAATTCTATTTATTGAGTTAGAAACCCAGATTGGATAATCTATAGATGGATGTTAATCTAAAGAATCTAACAGGGCTTGTGAAATGTTGCAGACATGTTCCTCCCTCACTTATATGTCTGATGGGAGAGCAACCAGCAGATGATCAACAGAAACGTGGACACAACAGGTAATTTCAGCGCTACAGCAAGCGTTCATCTCTGCATCTTCTTAAATGGCCCTGCTCGCAAATAATCGCACAGCAAGACACTATAAACCTGCCAAATTTTGCTGTAAGCTTTTTCAAATAGGGCTTAATAGGGTTTGTTTCATTTTTAAAGCTGTCATCAAGTGGTCACTTGAGGAACTGCGGTTTTTGGCACTTCCACGCTTGCTTTATCTTCAGCCACAGAGGTTGCAGGTTGCCTAAAGCCTTGGACCTGTTAGCTTTAGCCGTAGTCTTTTAGGGCAATATATTTTGTGTAGCAACCAGGTTTATTAGCAAAGCTCGTTCATGAGTTATTGGTCTCTAAAAAGTCGGACAGGGACATGGTTTTCAACAGGCTCACATATCTATTTATTTTATTTGGAAAAATTGATGGCCATTAGCTATAAAAAGAAAGCTGTGTTTTTATGTTTATTTGGTTAATCTGGTCCCATTATCATTGTTAACTGAATGCATTAACCATGCTATGATGTGTAAGTGTGTTTGTGAGCACTGAGGCAAGATAAGACTTGATGGTAAGGTTACACCATGGGAAAAGGATTGTAGAGATACTGGTACCAGATAGTTCAGGCATCAGAAGAGGAGCTGAGAGCCTGTGCTTAGTGCCTTAATGGATGATGTTAAGGAACACTCATGCTATTTGGCTAGGAGCAGACCTCCCCAAAACTATAAAACTGTTGTAATTGACAAGATGGGGTCAAGTGTGTGTCTGTGTGTGCTCAGATAGGGATTTCAAACAGGGTTGCAAGGATGATGATATCACAGATACACATTTATCTGTTGGATTAAAATATCAAATTAAGTACAGGAGGTAAATATCTGGTTTCTATAAAAGGTCATCTTGAGTTGTTATTAATCTTTATGATATCACACATCCTTTTATCACCATATCAAATTGTCTGCTTCTGTTTTCTATCAGTCTTTCAATGATATCATAGCATACATATCTTATAATATAAGTACCTTTGAACTCTTACACTAAAGTTTACTTCCGTGATGGTTTACTGTCATGATGGCTTTGATTCATGTGTGTTTGTTTGTACGTCTCAGGATGTTCATCTTAACAAGACTTCCTTAAAGTTTTTCTCAGGATTTTTTGTTCCTGTTGATTTGGCGCCCCCTTTGGACAAAGCTGTTAATTCCATCTTCATATTCTAATATGCATCCATAAATTGTACTTCTAATGAAAAATCTTATCCTGCTCCTTTCTACATTTCAAACATATCACCACATTTACTATGGGAAATTTATCAGCATAATACTTTTACTTAACTCATGTTACACCTACCCTTCGGCAACATATTCTTGTTGGTGGTCTTGTTTGCTTTTGTGGATCACAAAGTGAAATCAGTATTAATTTCAGTCTGTTTCATTACCAGTTAAAAAAAAACACATCACAGGAGCTTGGGAGATTTGATTTATTTGATAATTGGGATCAACAATTAACAGCTTGTTATTCATCATTATCAGGGGTCCCACAACCCCCTAAATAGCAGTGCAAGAGACTCAGAACCCCCACTATCCAACAAGGTGGTTAACAATGCTCACAGCTGTGCAAGCACTGATAGGCCAATCAAAAAATTGAGATTAGAACAAGACAAAAGAAAACAACAGCCAAACAACCATAAAATTATTTAATAGTGACTTTAAAAATGGCTAGAAGCAGAATACAAGTGATCTTCATGTTTAGACTGTGGCCGTGACAGGACTAGTAAATAAGCAGATGCATAGTCACACATCTGTGCACATCTGTGAGTTTTGAAAAGCCCGAGGTACTTAATTTAGCTGGTATGCAGAAAATAAGCCTACCTTTCTGCTAATGTCTAAGTTTCCTGTGCTGAAGTAAATTAACCTGCTGCAACTGATGCTTTTGTTTATCTTTCTTAATCCCCTCAGATGTCATGTGGCAACAAAGAGAAGCAAAGCACTGATTAAATCTTTTTATTTGCATGGTTTTATTTACTTTTTATTTGCTCCCTTTTTTATATTTTTACAAGAATGCATAAAAAAAATTGTAATTTAAGTCTTATTTTTTTCAGAGGGGATCCCCGACCCCTTATCAGTGTATCACCCCCCAGGAAGTCCCGGCCCCCACTTTGGAAACCACTGTGCAATGAAGACGAAAAACTCAAAACAAAAGTGAGATTTTGATGCATTATATAAGCAAAATGAACATTGCTTTATTTTGTTCATCAAAGGTTACTTGTGATGCTCTTATTATTATTTCTCCAAAAAGCAGGTGACACTTGGGGCGCTTAGCTAACAGTAAGTGATGTTATTTCTGTGGAAGCAACATAAGTTTGCACTAACTTGCAGTCCAAGAAGGCAGTCATTCATTTGAAACACACAGTAATGAGTATAGCTAAAGCTAAATGCTGAACAAAGTGAGGCAAAAAAAATTAAACAGTGCAATTGTTACAATTTAAATCAAAAGAATGAAATATACCTAGGGTCTGTTTATGCTTCAACTTTTAATTATTTTCTGGATACAAAATATTTCAGTGCAGTCTGAGTACAATCCCTTACATACTCAATTAGAAATTTGCGTCTAAATGTGATAATAGTCCCTTCAAAGTCAGATAAACATGAAAGATCTTTGTAAATACAGTGATGAATGGCGAGCCGGTTTAATAAGATAGACAGACTGACGCTGACAGACCTGTGGCGTCTTCAGGTTGTGACTCACAGACCAGGAACCCAGATTAAGTGGGGAGAGGGTGTAACGAAGGAGTCCTGCTTTGGACAGCAGAGGGTGAGGAGGAGGAGGGGGATGGAAAGAGAGGGAGGAAGAGCGTAAAAGTTTGAGGATGTGCTTTTGAATATCTTTGGCAAGGAGGGAAGAAATTATATCAGAAGTGAAAATGAAGGGAAGGATGAAGAAGAGCGAGAGACTGTGGGAGCGAGGACTGTAGAGATCAAGAGAAACATGGAGGCAAAGGAGGAGGTTTATGGTGATGCTCTGTTTGTGACGGCTGTCTGCTGGATGAAAACAGGCCCCTCTTTAACTCCTCGCGGGTTAATGGAACTTTTATGAGTTTGTCCTGCAATCATGTAACCTCTGGTGTCTCCTTTCCTCTCTGTCTCTTTCTCTGTGTCTTTTCTTCTTTCCTCTATCGCAGGGCAGATCAGAGGTGCGCCGCTCCTGTCTCTCTGTAAACACTGTGCTCTCTATACACCAGGTTTACGAGGACGGGACCAGTTAGGAGGATGTCTAAGTCGGTGGGTGACTCACTGGTCTGGTTTGGTTTACATTAGGTAAAGACTTGTTTAGGCAGCGGTTAGTATACTCAGATGGAGAGACAGCAGCAGTATAAAAGCCGCCTGGTGTGCTTTTCTGCCCTATTGTTGAGAAGTAATTGGTCCAGAGAGTCGCAGTTGATGTTGATTAAAAATAAAAAGTAGTCGCTCATTCAGTTTATTACAACAACCAAGTTTGCAACCTCAGACACCAAATTTTCTATGACACAACTCGTACAAACCCCACAACTCTCACACCACTCGCCTGAAAGCGGTCAGATGTCTGACAACACAAGGTGCATTAAGTACAGGAGGGAGGGTGGAGGTGTGTGTAGGTGTGGGGGTGGATTGATGGAGATTGGCCCAGAAAGACGATGTGAGCCCAACCAGGTCTAACCCCGTCATAAAGCACAGGCTGAGGGATGAACGGCTGTGGGCCAGACGCAACTTTTAATGTCCTGCCATGACTCACGCTGACTGTCAGTAATGAGTTTTATTCACTTCCATCATTTGAGTGTCGATTGCGATCATGGAGCTATCTGAGAGGCATGATTGAAGGAACTGAGTCGGATGTGTGGGGTGGGAGAGAGGGAATAAAGGAGGACAGAAGGGAGGTGAACACTCAGGGTCAAGAAGCAGACAGCTACTGAGGCGTTAAAGCCTCTGGAAATTTTGTTTGAAACAGAAAAACTGCATGGAGCCTAATAAAGTAGGGTATACACTACAAGATAATCAGGCTGATTTGGGCCCGAGTCCCACCTTCCAACAAAAGTCATTACAGTGCGGATTTCTTGATGGTTGCAAAAGATTATTTTGGCAGACTTTCCTGTGGTTTGAGGCATATTATGAGTGATTTTACTTCCCCTTGTCTGCCCTGAAGAAGATCATGTCTGCACTAATTTGAAACTGTAAATATTTAACAAGTTGAATACTTATGATCATATTTCCTGCCGTGTCAGGCGGACCTAGCGGACAGCAGAGCATGCACCCTGTGGATTGTCAGGTGAAACAAAAATTAAGCCAATTGGTAACCAAGCTAATTCAAGAAGGAGGCATAGTGAACACAGCCATGGTCACATGGTAGCACAGTTGAACTGACAAGGAGAGGAGCTGAACAGAAGATGCAACTGCAATGGATGAACCAGGTTGCGTAGCAGCTAGCAACCACCGTACTCTAGCTGCCAAGTTTGTTTACTCTAAAATCACGTTTGACCACAAGAGATTTTTTAAATATTTTCGTGTGCCCAAGGCATGAGGGTTCTGCAGACATCTGAATTTTCCATTCAAGACCTTTTGTCAGTTGATGTTTTGACTGACAACTGTCTGGCCTGCACACAACAGTGACCATGTAGCAATATTTAAAGTGTAGTCCAAGATAGAATGGTTTTGTAATCTAACCATCAGAGGAAAGTGCGGAGATGATTGGTGAATGATGAGTTCAAAAATGCTTTGCCATCCATAAGAGTTAGCAGTTAGCACATACGTTACATTACTACACATTAGATGAGATGCCCCAATTTGTTCTCAAAGGTACTGATGCAAAGCTAATGCATAAATAGAAGTTGAAACTGAACTCCTACAGCCATCCTTGGCAAAAAAGCGGTTTCTAAAATTGGATGCAAACAGAGGACTAGCTTTCTGTTACTGGTTCTTAACTGACCGTGTTACCCAAGCATTGGCCTGCCCAATTGTAAGGATTATCAGGACAAGATATGGACATTTAAGCATGTCAGAGATTACATTAGCTTGATTACATTGTTTCTATTAAGTGTCCAAACAGACTGTGATACAGCGTAAAGCGATGCAATGCAAACAGATGTGCCCTGTTTCTATTTTCAGGAGGGCAGTGTCTGGTAAGAAAATGTTTATTGATTTTAGAGCTTGTTCGCTTGCTTAATAAAGCAGAGATAGTGGTGCATTAATAACATCCATATCTGTGACTGAAGTGTTGTCCATTGGCTTGTGTTAATTTTGAGGGGCCATCCTTTTTTCCTGTTTCTCCAATCTGTATGCAGCTGATAGCATCCATTGCTTACTGTCCATACATACTGTATGGACACTGTGTCAATGAGACCCTACATAGTTAGAAGGCAATTGTAGCTTTAGATGTCCAAAGGCTCTGAGAGTAATGTTTAAAAAAATAATACGTTGATATTAAGGGTCATACACACACTTAAAAAACTAATCTAGATGATTAAATTTGCCTAATTTGCTCTAATACTCCTGCCTTGTTTTTCTGCTACCATTCTCCTCTTTTTTTCATTTCAACCGTCACTTTGAATCACAAAACACTCAAATAATAAGCCCAAAGACAAGTGTCTTATTGTTTCCTCAAACCTCCACTTCACAATACCTTCAGGGCAGATCAGCCCCTGAAGCACACGGTCAAAGGCAGGCAGTTAAAAGATGATAATCAATATTGATCTCAGTTATAGAGTGAGTGTGGTGTGTTGAGGGGGAAGTGGGGGAGCTCCTTACTCTGTCTGGATGTGTAGGATCAATGAGCTTTAGAGGATCAAGAATGGATGGTTACTCGTGTGCAGGATCAGTGGCTGTTACAAGGCCAAAGAGATTCTCTACATCTCTCTCATCATCTTTGTATTTTGAACCTTTTTTACTCTATTTTCCAATCGCCTTCTTACATTTTGAACTCCATAATGAACTTAAATGTAAGAATATGAGTGGATGAGTTAGCAGGGGCAGCTGCGGAAGTGACTTGAGATGAAGCAAGACTTATTTTTCACCCACTCAAGAGTATTGATTTGGAGGTAATAAGGCGGTAATCTGCTAGGCAGTTACATTAGGAGGACATAACATACGCACACCTTCTCCTTTTTTATGAACATAGCTCACTGGTAGTAAATTAGAGTGCACACAAACACACATGCTCACACACCAAACCCCAGATCCCCCAGTTTTCAGACTACGCAATTTTAGAAGAGACTTGGCTGAGGAGACATTTGTTGTTTTGGGGGGGCAGGACAGAAAAGACACAGCAAGAGATTTTCTCCGAATAGAGGACTCGAGTGTGGAGGTAAAGGTCCGTTCCGATCAGTCATGTTTACTTCTGACAGTAACAGAGCTTTTTCTATTCTAATAAAGCCTGTCCTCGCTATATTTACCTGCTTAGCACAGTCCAGTGCTCTGGGGCCACTGTGACCTGCCTGCCCACTCCTGTTTGTGTTTATGTGTGTGTGTTTGAGAGAGTGGGTGTGTGTTGGACATAATGGTGACTTAGCACCTGGCCACGCCAACTTTATGTAGATGCAGCGCTGTTGATGCAGCATCTCAATTGGCAGTGAATGCAAATTTATTTGTGGCCCTGACTGTGTTGAGGAAGATGGAGGAAGTTGTGTGTGTGTGTGTGTGTGTGTGTGTGTGTGTGTGTGTGTGTGTGTGTGTGTGTGTGTGTGTGTGTGTGTGTGTGTGTGTGTGTGTGTGTCTGTGTGTGTGTGTGTGTGTGTGTGTGTGTGTGTGTGTGTGTGTGTGTGTGTGTGTGTGTGTGTGTGTGTGTTTGTGTTTGTAAGAGAGAGACAGAGAGATGAAGATTCAGCTGTGCGGGTGAGAGTGTCAGATTAGAGATGACAGCCAGGACATAGGAATCCCATCATTCCACGTCCAAGGAGCACTCCATTCAGCCAGTCACACAGCCCTCTGGGGTGGGACAGGCCAGTTACACCCTGTCAGGGGGTCTTATGACCTGATGGATGTGACACTATGGGACGCAAGGAACACCCTTAATATTGCCTCTCACACAAACTGTCATCCAAGAACAGGGATACTGCAGGACATTGCGCTCACAGTTGTCCTGTTTTCTCATACTGTCCTATGTTCCAGGAAATAGACAGTGCCACACAAGTTTGCATAGATAAGCGCACACACTTTGCAGAATCCCAAATGACACTGCTGAGCAGCTCTCCACAGCTATCATTGAACTGCAAAGCCCCAAAGTTGCATCTTCTTTTAATAGAATGGCATAATAACTATCCATCAACTCAGCCAGCCAACCGTATCTTTCCCTCCTGACGCCCGCAGCCAATCCGATTCCTCGATATTTGAGTCTAATTTGTCACAGTCAGCAGCATCCCTCCCATTTCTTCCTCTCCCAGAAGTGATTGTCATTGTCATCCCAAAGTCTCCCAGGATGGTTTTTATCATTCCTGCTTAGTACAGCACTGGGACATGTGACATATACACATTCATGAGCATCTTGTTCCGCATGCACCAACTGCTCTGCAGGCTGCTGATGCTTTTTCTTTATGAGAGTTTAATTTTGCTCCTCTTTTCTTTCTCTTTTCATTCCTCACACAAACAAACAGCAATGGCTCCCTGTGTATGTGTATGTGTTTGTGTGTGAGTGTGTGTGTGTGTGTGTGTGTGTGTGTGTGTGTGTGTGTGTGTGTGTGTGTGTGTGTGTGTGTGTGTGTGTGTGTGTGTGTGTGTGTGTGTGTGTGTGCTTCCCTCCACTCTGCTCTAAACGAACCAATTATGGGTGTTTATGTAGCTTTAATGCGTGTAAGCGTCAGGAGAGAAACATTGCACCGCTCACCACCTAATCAATGAGGCCTTGCATGCTACACCACCCCTCGTTTCGCTCCCCTCACTCGTCCACTATCACATCACTCCTTCTTCTCTCTCTCCCTTCTCCTCTCGCTTGTTCCTTTTGTGTTCAATTAGCAGAAGACAAGAGTGAGCTATCAGGTCAATTGGCCATGAAGAGAGGTTTAAACAGAGCGAGATGAGGCCATCACAGAGATGCTGTGCACAGGACTGTTAGAGGCTGGAGGCTGATATGTTTAGAATGTGTTCTGAAATGTCTTATTAACATCTCAAATGGTGCTGAAGTTCTTCAGTCTTTTTCTTTCCAACTGTACCTCAGGATATACTTTGAACACATTTTCCAGAGTGTATAGCTTGTTGTTGGATTTGGTCCCAAAACGAGCCCTTCTGCAATTGTGTTTTTCACGTGAAGTCTTCATCCAGCCACTGGGCTGTCAAACTTAACATTCTCTCTGGATTGACGTCAGAAGTCCATTTTTCCCTGGTAAAACTTGTGTCACTAACGTTGTTGATCCGACTGTGTAGAGGCCACATCATAAAGGGAAGGTAAGGATATGTCTGCAGGGTACCTCTTGCTGGGGATACTGTTCCAAAATCGGCCATTAGCTGGTGTGATCCTTGGTCTTCTACCAAGGAAAAAGTTTGTTCATGAAGTACAGGGGTTGACCGATGTTTGGCCTTGGCCAATTATCAGGGCCAAAATCTTACAGATCGTAGATGAAATTAGTTAATTAAAAATGAGTCATGTGTCTTTCCCTGTGGGTCTGTTTTCACTCATCATTCTGTCTCCTCTAAGGTTCCCCCCACAACACTAACTGATAGGCCAGACATCATCGGACTGTTAACTGTTAACTCCTGTAAATGATTAAGAAAGTTTCAGTTTTGATTTAACCTTTAACTGAGGGCATTTAAACAATTAGTTTTGTTAGAGTTTGTATATATTAATATACAATATAATATTCCAAATTCTAGTTTTGACAAAAAAATATGTTTTTACTTTAAATGTATGCGAGTTCCAAATATTGGTTAATGACTAATGATCAGTATCAGTATCGACCCTGAAAAGCCAATGTCGGTTGACCTTAATCCAAGTGTTGTAGTTGTTTTAGCTTTTGAGTTGTCTCTGGAAAACTTTCTTTAGTTCTCAAGCCGGCACTACGCCCACTTGCTGAGGTGGCCTTCTTGAGGCTATTGTCCTCAGGAGGCCCAGTTTCCAGCCTGTGGCCCCTTTTCTGCATGTCACATCTCACTCTCTCTCTCTAGGATTCCTGCTCTGTCCACTGTCGTGCCACCTGAATAAATGCATAAAAAACCCACAAACATGGTCCTGCCATGTTTTCTTATTGTGAACGTCAATTTTGGTTTTGTCATTATTTACAGTTTGTGAATAAGTTTTCACTCCACATCTGACTTTCTTTTTGTATCCAGTATTTCCCCACACAGATGCAAACTTTATACCATTTCACACCAGTTAATGCAAACACAAAGAGCTTCATACAAAATGTTGGAAATACTCCCCCACATGCAAAGAAGAAAGGATAGTTGACTTAGTATTAAAGCTTCTAATGCTAAATAAACATATAATACAGCTACTTAAGAAACATTGTCAATTTAAACTCATTAATTCACCTTGAAGAAACACTCAAGACAGACTGAGAAACAATTTCAACTCTTAACTTGGCAAACCTGCAACACTAAGAAGAAAGACAGACTAATAAGTATAAAAACATAATGAAGAAATATAGCTCAATTTAAAGCCACGCCAAAAAGGATAAAAATGAAGAAGACTGATAGATGAATAAATCAATCCACAGAACCTCATACTCTCCTGCAGAGCCTGTTGGGAAACAGAATGTATTTGTCTCCTCTGACTGCTGAGCTGGGTTCAGCACTACTTTTCCTCATCTCTCACTTCCCATCCTCACCCACTCCAGGTCTGAAGCACCAGCAGCCTCTGGATCTGGCCTCTAAGCTCCCTCCTCTTCTTCCAGAGATGAATGCGTCTCAGTGGGAGCTGCACCCCCCTGGGTATTTAGGGCCCACCCTGGTGGGTCTGACAGTAACGACGGGGCCAGGGCCCTGTTACCGACACCGGTGATTATTTACCGGGCCCGGGTCTCTGTGGGAACCGGGCTGTGATGAATTCTGACGGGGCCTGATGATCACTCTTCCAATGAGAGTAATTAATATAATGAAGAGCTACTGAGCATGTGCAGTAGTGTGTGATGAATAGAGTGTGCAGGGTGTAGTTAGTCACAGGTGACAGAGGGTGTGTGGGGGGTAATACAAAGAGGAAGGTGTGGTGTAAAATAAGAGAAAAGGGCAGGAAAAGATCACAGGAAAGTATGAATGAATGTTGGTTAGCACACCAAAAACAGGCCATGAGATTTTCTTAACAAAACTTTTTAGACATGAGCACGTGTGTGCCTATAGCCAGTGCAATAAGCAAACCTTCCTTGTGAATAAGATCTGAAAATACGATTGAAGAAACTAATTGTAATCCACTTAGAAAAGCTAAGTTAACTTAAAATAAGCTTATTTCCAATCAAGATTACACTCTTTTTTGATCGATCTTTTATTGTGTCATTTTATTACCTTATAAATCAGGGACATACTGATGAAACTCTACAAATCCAGGTTGCAGCAAGTTAAAGAAAAAGAACCGCGGCGGTAGATCAAATGGCGTCTTTTCTACTATCAATGCTTACCTTTATTGTTGAGATACAACCTTTAAACTAGAAAGTGGCTCCATGTTTCAAAACAACTCACCACACCCTCATAGATATTCAAATGAGGTCTTCATAGTTATAATTAGCTGCTGTTATGTGCCTCGCTGTCGTCTTGGGCTGACCCTCTGTCTGCGACAGAATCATCTTCACTAATGAACCTAAACAGAGTCAGTGACTCAGGATGGGGGGAATGTTGTCTACAAAACAGGAAGAAGACTTGTGTGGGTGTTGTGATGATGTGCAGACGCTGTGGGTGTGGATATGTGCTCCAGCTAAATGGTGTTACCGTTATTGGTGGGTTCATGTAAAAGATATCAAGGCCACATTACTACACAGTGAGACAGTGGCTTGTTACGCACCGCCAGGCGAGCTATTATACCTGCAAGATTCCAGCCACTAATTTAGCCACATGCCACTTAACGTGTGTTTGATATGAATCACGGGGTGCTTAGGGGAGCCTTTCACCCCCCCTCTTTGCACCGTGACCCCACCGCTCTCACTTCCTTAAGGAGAGAGTCGTTAAACAGCCGAGAGGATCCACCAGCAGTTATAATGGGGAAATAATGAACGCTGTTGCCTCGGGTGTTTATCACAGTGGCGACTCTTAGAGCTAAGGCGGTTTTATTCTCTAAATGACGGGGGGGGGGGGGGGGGTAACCAGGTGGGCAATTAACCTCCAAAGCGGAGAAAAAAGGAGAAGCAGATATTGCCAAGATACAAGAGTTGATCATCTGCGTATAATGTGAATACATTCATTTGCAGGAATAGTTTAGCTAAGGTTCATGTGGGTCTGAATATAAGTTCTTATGACCAATAGAGGGGCATTTTCATGAAAACGTAATAATTTCACATTTCTGTATTAGAAGACTTGACTATGTTTGAATCCCACAATACAAAACCAAGTCTTCAATCCAACAGTGAACTCCTGCTGACACATCACAGTGGTATTGTATCCTGATGTGGACACAATTCTGTGCGGTGTGTCTGGTGTCCCGCCACTGGCTGCCCGGTTGAGAGGGTGAGGCCCTCCGGCTCAGACCGGCTGGCTCGAGACTCAGTCGGTCCTTCGGTTGCTCGTATCCCCTTCAGACGTCAGCGCAGGCTGGTTATACCGAGGCTGCTTTACAGCTTGCTTTCATGTGTCCTTTAATGAGGAAACCGCCGGCTCAGCAGCCTGCTATAAAACACAGGCAAATTAAAACACCCAAATATGAATCAGTCAACTGCCTAATTCAGCAGACCAGAGCAGGGGCGTTGCTTATGTTTAGGGAGACCTCAGGAGGACCAGTCTGTTGTCTGTGGAGGCACAAAATGACCAAATCCTAGTGACCCCAGCTTTACATAAAGGAGATACTCGGTACTAGTTGCTTCTGCATCAAAACCTTGACGTACTTCTATTTTAATATCAGATTGAGATCACCTTCAAAGCACAAAGCAGAGGCAAGTGCATTCTTCCCAAAGAACAATAACAAAGTGAGTCACAAGCCCACGACACAACCCCTGCCACCAATGGCTCGCCGCAGTCTGCAACAACTGCGGCTGCCACTTAGACGACAGCAGCTCCATAAAATGTCGCGAAGAAACACCAGCCCTCAGAAAAACGGGGGTAAAATAAAACACAACCACATTTGTTTTTTTCCCTCTCATTTCATTGTAATGATGGAAATAAGGGCATCATTCTGAGATTAGTGCTGCTATTTCTCCCCTACTGACGTTAAGCTTTATATGAGCGCCTGCTGAAGAGCTTGTAGGAACAATGGAGCATCAGTCGGCTGAAGGGCAGGGTGGCTGCATCATAGTAAACTCCAGGGTTGAGAGAGTAGTGCAACAGCTTCCAAAACATATCCCCAGGAGACCATAGTGAGAGGATGCAGTTTATCAGATCCACTAAAACATTCTATGTTATTGTGTTGATTTTTACCCCACTCGATAGGCAATCTGGGATTTATATAGGCCCGCAAAAAATCCCAACCTTTAACATATATTAAATGAAATAGCAGATTACGTAACATTTCAAACACTTTGTCATGGGGTCCAATAATATGGATGCATAGGAATGTGACAATGCGTAACATTTTGGCTACTATTGGAATGATGGACACAAAATATTGTACAGATATTCATGGTCCCCTGATGATAAACACTATTGACTTTGGAGACCCAAGTAGTTTCCAATAGAGTCCACCAGAAGGTTGACATCTTTGTTTTTTAGCGCAGTCCAAAGAATTTTGAGTGGAACATGAGGAAACTTGATCAAGATATCCGTGGTTCTCAGAGGATAGATCATAACAACTTAGTAATGATCCCCCTGACCTTGTTCTCTTATGACACACTGTAAAAAGTGTGTATACTGTTTTTATGAATGAACATAATGATGATGTAACATCTGATCATAATATGAGTTTTCTTTAAACTAAAAAGTAGGGTCTAGTAGTAATTAAGGAGTTTTAATTTCCAAACAATGCATGCCGGGAATTTGCTAATATGCATGGTTTTATAATTAAGTTTAGTTTATTGAGTTTATTTAATTAGAATGATGCACATTAATCAACATTTCAGCAGTATGCGTCAATGTAAATATCCAAAAATTAGCACAGCTTAATTTCACCTGTAGTCCTAAAGCAGGTACTTCAAACAAAAAACTAACTCTCACCAGTAAATTCATTCAACTCATTTCGAGTAAAGATAATTGAAATAATTGTGTTGATTTACATTCAGAATTGGTAAAAAGAAAAGGTACAACTGACTCAAATTAGCTACAGCTTGACTGACTATATCTGCTAAGGACAAAATGTTAAGGAATGAGCATTTACTGGTATGTCCTACAATTCCAAAGATGATATTCAGTGTACCAGCTGTTTAACTTGGCACTTCTCCAGACATGCGTCAACATCTTGTGAACAGATTGATACATTATTTGGTACACATGTATAACGTTCTGAAACGTCTGGTAATAATGGATCTTATAAGTGAGATATCTGAACTACTGGAAGTATTACAATGAAGTATTGTATTCTTGCTCTACGTCACTGGTTGATCTCCGGATTTTTTAAAACAGCAACATTTATGTAGCTCAATATTTTGTTTGTCTTGTAAACAAAAATTGTGAATTTGCTGAACATGACTCCCGCAAAGCATCAGCAAGTTAGCATTCAACTCAAAGAACCTATAGCTCTCGTTGAAGTTTAACAGGTCAACTCGCTATAATTTTGTAAGCAGTGAAGAAATTGGGTTTGTAATCATGAGGCATAAATTGGGTTCATTGAAACAATGTTTGCTACATTTAGCCATCTGAGTATTTGATAAAAAACAATCCGCCATAACATTATGACCCCGTGAACATTTTGTCCTGGAAGATGAGGTGTTGGAGGCAGGAAAAATGAGCAATCGTAAGGTTGTGAGGAACTTATTCAAGGGCCAAATTGTGATGGCTTGATGACTGGGTCAGAACATCCTCAGAACTGCACTCTTGTTGGGTGTTTTCGATCTGCAGTGGTCAGCAAATGGTGTCTGAACATACAGTTCTTTGCGGTTAGTTGCATAATATGGGGCTGCGTTGCTGCAGACCAGGATGCCCATATTGACCCCTGTTCACCACCTAAAGCACCCACTATGAGAACATGAGGATTAAAGCTGGACTGTAGAGCAATGGAAGAAGTGGTTTGAAGTTGAAGGTCTTTATACCTCCAAACTCCACAGATCCAATCAAGTATCGGTGATGTGCTGGACAACCAAATCCAATCCATGGAGGATCCACCTCACATCTGGCAGGTCTTAAAGGTTCTTCTTCTCCTGCTAACGTCTTGGTGCACAGCATACTGAATCCATGTCTGGTTATGTCAGGGCTTTTATGACCTCAACGTGACAAGAGGGAAGCCAATATATTTTAGGCAAGTTGTTAAAAAAAAGGTCCATACACAATCAGCTTACTAACAGTTTTTGTGATTATGTTGTTGTGAATTAACAGGTAAAATGCCACTCTCTTAAAAGCTGTTAATATTGAACTGATCAATATGAAATGTTATTTTAACAACACACATCTGTGTCAATCATCTCCACAGCAAATAAACCTAACACAAGCTGCATTGAATTATGCTTTAAATAGCAATAGCTCCACATTCAGAAACGTACCAGACAACCACAGTGTACACAGAACATATTTTATTGTGGGCTACAGCATGACTGAGGATCTGTTTCAAAGAGCAAAGACAAACTGTAGACACTAGTAATGAATTTTACTAAAAAAAAAAAAAAAAGACAGTCCATTTAGAGTCCTCTTCAATTCTACACAACAATATGAAATATACATTATGTACATTTGCTCAGAGCGGGGAGGAGCTGTTCTCCCCCCAATACACATTTTAAACAGATGATGAGCAAGCTGAGAGAGAGAGACAGCGTGAGAGAGGAGAAGTTTCTGAGGATAGACTTTAGTTTAAGTAAAAGATGGCGAGAGAAAGTGCTAGACAGTGAGAACAACAGTTTGTAGTGAAGAGTATAAAATTTAAACAGTGTTGGTCATAAAATAATACTCCAGTGGCTCAATAAGCAGCTGTCGACGGTAGAGAAGAGAGGTAAGTTCAAACAGATTCTGTAACGGTATCAAAATTTCCCAGCACATCGCGCTGCGACGCACTCAGTTTAAAAAATGCCTGAAAAATATATCACAGTATTTAAACAAGCAGAACTGGGCGATCCAGTGAGAAGTGACTGAAATGATGTTCAATGTACCATGCCCAAAATAATAGTGTAACTGTTGTGTTTTCATTGAGGTAAATAATGTACTAGATGTTTGAAAAATGGAATGAACAAATAAAAATGAGGATGTTGGCAGGATTACTGAATAACAGCTTCCAGCAAAAAAACAAAAACGCAACAAAACAAGTAAACATTGAGCCAACAGTGTGGCCAGTTTTGGTTACCTTAAATGTAGTGCTATGAACGTGGACTCTGTTTATCCAGTAAAAACATTAACCTATACTCTGCACTCTCTTGCACTTATCTCCTCAATGACACTTTATCACAACATGAACCCTTACTGCAGCTTGTGTTTTTCTCCTCTGCCCTCTTTCATTGGACTGGGACAGATCTGGCTTGTATGGGGTAATAGGCAAAAAGCGCAAACCCGACAGAAGCGTACCTAAACTTTGAACAATCATGCACTTATTACTCATCAATCATTCTGAAAACCACATATTGTTTGCAATATTACACGAGCAGCGCCTCATCCTACCTCTCATTTCCCAGACTGGGAAGAGCGTTGGCTTTGTCTCTAGGTACTGATCTAAGGTCAGTTTTAGCGATTCCACCATGCAGAGGGTGAGCCGAGGATTGTTAATATGATTCAGTGAATGCGAAGAGGGGACACGTGTCAACATACAGTATGTTAATTGGACCGCAGATCTGTGCCTGAGGGCAAGGCCTAAGTCTCTCCTGAGCATAGTGGGATAAGGGGCACTGGGGTGTGTATGTATGTATATGTGTATATGTGTATATGTGTATATGTGTATATGTGTGTGTGTGTGTGTGTGTGTGTGTGTGTGTGTGTGTGTGTGTGTGTGTGTGTGTGTGTGTGTGAATATATGGTAACATCACAGTCCACTGTGCTCCCTCTCCATTTACTGGCCTTCCTCCTCGCGTAGGAATTGGAAGACGGATGAGAAGTCCTTGTTAGCGTAGCCGCGGGAACACATGACTCTGAAGATCTGGTGGGCGAGAGAGCCCAGAGGGATGGGAGTCTTAGTGTTGGTGGCGGTGTTTTGAGCCAAACCAAGATCCTAGACACAGGGAGAGAAAGAGGGACAAAAAGTCAGATAAGTGGACTGAAATGATCATCTCTTTTTGTTTAACCAACGCCTGACTTCAGTGACTGCAGAAAAGTAAATGTTTATCCAAATTCTATCTGGTTTCTTCGCTTTGGTTTGGCTAATGAATGCAAAGACCACAGTGCAAGTGTATTAACAGACACCCAGATGCACAGACTGACCTATACAGAGGAGCTAATGCAGTGACAATAAAATGAAGTGCTACACAATAGGTCACAGATGGACTGGTGAGGAGGAAGGTGGATACAAAAGAAGAGTTAAAAAAGAGACAAAGCAAATTACAGGGCTGGGACACTTACAAAAAAACAACAAGGTTTTCAGAAAGAGTAATATAGAAGTAGTAGAAAAAAATACTAATAGACCAGTAAAAATAAAAAAATAAAAAAAAGGAAAAAACTTTGATGGATTATTATTAATTAAGGTCATTCATCAAAGGAAGAAAAACATAATAATGGTGCCTTTAGCCTCTAAAAAGTGATGAATTTCTGCTTTCCTCTGTTTTGTGTCATTGTGAGTATTTGTAGATGTGGATTGATGAAAACAGCTAATTGAATGAAAATTCAGATTTGGACATTGTAAAGGCATTTTTGACATATTGTAGACTTAAAGCTCCTGTGAGGAGTCTTTGACTGGCTATGAAACAGACTTAAATTGTTACTGTGGTTTTTTTAGCCACCAAAATAAATTAACAAATAAAACAAGACTGACTATTTCTCGGTTCTTTTTAATGTCTGTAACTACTGCCAGCAGTGTTTCAAAGAAAGCAGGATAAGATTTGTGCTTTGCATGTTTAGGTGACGCTCTGCAGAGACAGGGGATGCCAAAAGCTACACAGCTGAAAGTTGGAGCTTTAAAAATGAAAAAAAAAAAGCCTAACACAGTTAGTCAACAGCTCCATAGAAAGACTCCCAGATGTCTTCAAACATTAAAAACATAACACAACATACAGGAATCATGTAGTACCTTGGCCATTAGTGTGGTTCCAAAGCCGCCCTGGTAGTTGTTGGCAGAGGGGACTCCCTCCATGACTCCGGGGACGGGATTGTACGTGTCGCTGGACCAGCAACGACCTGAGGACATGTTTAGGATCTTTGCTAGCAGCTTGGGGTCCAAACCCAGTCTGAGAGAAGAAGGATAAGAAATAAGTTAGAATCTCCAGAAGAATTGGGTAAAGCGGGTAAATAAACCCTGCTGGTTTAAGTTTTTAGTGAGTGTAGTAGAGAAGAGAAGGGATGGACAGATGATGGGATAGAAACAATGATTATGGAATTCACTTTCCTAACAGAGCTGAGGAAGAACATGGAAAAAGATGGGTGTGGGGATGCTGGTGATTGCCGTGACCCCCGTTGAACCTCATGCTAGGCTGTGACCATCCCTCAGTGTTAATGGCTGAAGGCTTTGTAATGCCGGCTAATGCAGTATTGATGTTTACCAGCATGTCTATCCTTCATCATCCCCTCTTTCATGAAAAGTGGAGGAGGAGGAGGAGGTGGAGGAGTAGTGGTTAAGCAGCATGGAGGAGTCATAAACCTCGCTGTCACATACAGAAGTGCGAGCTCTCACTTCTTCTGCCCTCATTTTGATGCAACCCACTTCCATATGCAAGAGGAACAAAATCTGCCGGCTCTGATAAGAGAGGCAGGGAACAGCAAATGGGACAAAGAGAGCACAGACAGAAGCAGGGAGTGAAACAAAGTGCCAACCATTACAGAACAGAGGGTGTAACTGTAGCGTCTGTGTCTGTGTAGTGCAGCTTTTGTGTATTAACGGTTTAAAAGCCAGTGTAAAGCTGCCCACATCAAGCCCTGGCTGCTTTAGCTCACTGTTACTTAAAGGCCTGTAACTCTATTCTGCTCTCAATATGACTATTAAACCATCATAGGTCCTTAAGGCCAGCAGCTCCCTCCCTCCCTCCTCCACCTGGCTCTCATTCTGCCATTACAACCACGTTTTATTAGCTGTCTACTAACTAATTAAGAAAGGGAATTGCATTTACACTCTCTCCATGTTGCTCCCTCCTCCCTTTCCACTTCATCTCTTTTGTGTCCGCTCAGCCTTGCTCGTGTTTTTCTAACAAACTGTTTTGGAAATGTGGCATAAGTGACACTGCATGTGTGCTTGTGTGTGAGCGTAAACATGTGTTTCCGCTTGCAGTCTCTCTGATGACTGCTTTTTCGGTTCATGTCTGAGAGCATCCCTCGCCATCCTCCTCTTCCTACCCCCCCTCACCCTCCTCTCTCTGCTGACACCTCCCTGTCTGAGGACTCTGGGGGACATATGTTTGACATCGTGCACAAAACCCCCCATCTCTTAGCACACACACACACACACACACGCAGGCAGCCCCTCCCAGCGTTCTGGGTCAGCAGCTGAAAAGGTTACTGGCTGAGCTACAATAAAGCGCGTCCGAGCGCGCAGATCGTTTGTTATAGCGACCAGAGACGCTGACGGGGAGCTGTTGTCCTCTGTTAACGATAAATCAATGAAGTTCCCCTCCTGCTCCTATCACACACACACAACCTCATCCACGCACAGCCGTGGTTATTAGCTGACGCAGTGGTGTTGTTCCTCGCCTGCGGTAATTTGCGTGGAGAAGAGGACATGTCACGCTTTAACAAGATTGACATGGATAAACACACAAAGACACGAACAGTGAAATGAACGTGTTGCTGTGTGATACCGCCGCAGATTAAAGAACCGTGAGAGGGAAGAGGGATGGAGATGAAAACAAGAGAGGAGGGCGTTTATGTGCTCATGTTCCTGGGAGCTGTGGCAGGTGGAGTTCATTTGCAGCTCTGATATTAAGTGTCTGTTTCATTGCGATTAGCTCCTCGTCCTCGTCTGATGCCACAGGAGAGGAAGCCAACCCCCAGTCCCCATTTATTATTACATTAAAGAGCTAACGAGTATACACACGCAAGCATTTACTGTCTCATTTATAGAGGCAACAAGCCTGTTTATCACCCAACTTTAATCTTCATCACAACATATGCTCAGAATTCATTTCACAAGGAGAGCAGAGATATGTGTCTTCGCTGTGTGAAACCTATTTCTGCGTGTAAACACAAAGGGTTGTGTCTTGTTAACCCCTTTGATTTGTCTGTTCTCCCAATAAAAAAAGAGCGAATGTGTGTGTTCCTACTTTAGATTCAATAGCAGTCACTTCATGCCATGTATGAATGAGAGCAGGTACACAAGCATGCAAGGTGAACCATACACTGTCACTTCCAGAGGCCTTCCTCCTCTTTTTCCTCTCTTTTCATCTCACGTGCATCATTAAAATCACTGCAGCCTCTCTATCCGATACTCTGCAGCTTTTCCTCTCTCTCTCACTCACTAGTCAGATGCATGCAGAAACTACAGCAGGAAGAAAATAGGCAGAAGACAGATGAAGGGATTAAAAGAAAGGGATGAAATGAGAAGGGAAAGCAAATAGGTATGAGGAAAGGGAAGCCAAACGAGAGGGACAGAAAGAATATTAGAAAGGCAGCGGGTGTGTGTGTGTGTGTGTGTGTGTGTGTGTGTGTGTGTGTGTGTGTGTGTGTGTGTGTGTGTGTGTGTGTGTGTGTGTGTGTGTGTGTGTGTGTGTGTGTGTGCAGGTTCATAATTGTCATGCGTGGCCATTCCTCGCACTAAGAGAACGTCACGCTCCGCTGGAGACGGCCCGAGCTACCATCTGAGATCAACAAATTAGCTCTGCGAACAGAGCTTTACGTGTGTGTGTGTGTGTGTGTGTGTGTGAGAGAGAGAGAGAGAGAGAGAGAGAGAGAGTGTGTGTGTTTGTGTGTGTCTGCCTGGGTGTACAGGTAAGGAGAAACACACACATATCATACACACACACACATCGGAAAGAAAGGGCAGCTCTATCAGGCCCAAGTCTAGCATGATAAAATGTTATTGCCGTTTTCCTGTAAATTGGTTGAGTGCTCAGTCTCCTTTGTGTCCGACTGTTTCATGTGTGTGCGTGTGTGCACGTGTATGTGTGTGTGTGCAAGTGTCAAATTGGTACACGCATAAGAGTGTGTCTTCTCTGCATAAGAGACTGGGCTGCAATGCAGTATGGGAGATTTACGGGTGTGGGCTCTCTCTAAACGATGACAGTCTTTGTCAAACCCCATAATAAAGCCCTAGAGATTGGCGAGTACGAAGCAGGAAACAGGGAAGCACACACACACACACACACACACACACACACACACACACACACACACACACACACACACACACACACACACACACACACACACACGCATGCACGCACGCACGCACACATATATGCACACACACATATACGCACATACATACGCACACACACATACACACACAATCATGACGGGAGATTTGTCAGTTTTGCAATTGTGTAAAAAATCTTTAACTTCAAATAAATGAACCCTGTTGTTACTATTATATTCCTGTTTCCTTTGCATACATTACAATGATATGCAGTGAGTGGAAGTTTTTGTACTTAAGTAGAAAACTGCTGTCCTCAGTGCCTGTGGATGTAAATCTGAGTGTGTGAGTGTGTGTGCATCAGAGACAGTGTGGCAATGTGTAAATCTGTGTTGCTCCCTTAATGCCTCCATATTTCAGAGGCCTAGTGGGGGGATTTATGTGCGACTGCTCATGCCAATTTTCCTCCTCTGTCTCAGCACAGATAAATCAGCAGCACTAACACAGCTGCACTGTGAGAAGGGCAATTCTTGTACGTGCACGCTGCCATACACACAATTTCCTGGGTGCACACATCTTTTAAGTTGCAAAACTATTAAAAAATCATAACGGTAACATAGTGAACAGAGGAAAGAGCTTTTTATTAACAAAGGGAAATGTATAAATAGAGTAGATAATATATTTACACCTCCTATATAGAAAACTTATCAAATCCAATTTATTTCAGGTGATATCAGAATGTTCAGAAAGACTTCAAATCCCATCATCCTCAGCCTCCTGGACAAAAAAGCCTTTGTGCATAAACAAGGCATGATGAATGATGGGATTTCTAGGCGGTGTTCAGTGACAGGGCTTTGACAGGGTTCTGCTGAGAGCTCAATCAGCAGATGTAAATCAGAGTCTTTGGCTCCGCCCACTCATCCATCTCTCTCCAGCAGAAGCGGCTCTGACTCTGGGCTGGGCTGACCCCTTCACACACACACACACACACACACACACACACACACACACACACCCTCACCCACCACACGAACACACACACATTTCCAAATGTGTATGGAAGTGGTAAATTACAGCCACGTTTACAGCCATATCACCGGTATAGTAATTGCTTTAAGCTGACAACTGTATCTAAGTGATTGTACAACGCCAAATTCACACATGGTTTAAATCTGGACGTCTGAAACATGCCACTTTTAAGTTCACGGTACTTCTACTTTTTACAACCACGTATGTCAAAAACGTCAACATATTGTCGATTTAGAATGAATAGTCGGCGGCTGCACATCTCTCAACACAAGAGAGAAACCAAACTGGATCAACTGGACCTCTGTGTTTCTTCTCTCTCCTGTATTACACCCCCTCAGGCAACTTCTGCATGTTACTGTATGTTCCATTGAAGGGCTTGGATGGTGAAAGTTTGAGTTAGGTGTATTCATACAAGCAGCCCACAGTTTTTTCATCTCAGGATAGTTTTCTGTGAAGTACTCTGTTCTAACCATATTATCCCTTCCTGCATCACTACAGTGCTTTATTCTTGCTTCTAAATCAGGATAACAGGTTGGAACGAGAAGCAGCTCATCACAGAATTGGCTGACAGTACCTGATTCCAAGGTTCATAGTCTCTGCGGTGCCTATCATCCCAATGGCCAGGAGCATGTTGTTGCAGATTTTAGCCGCCTAGAGAAAATTGACCAGAGAGCAGAAGGAGCCAATTTAACTCTGAGAATATGAGGAGAATTCCAACACAGCCTGTAGTATGAAATACATTAAAGCACATCCATTAATTCAAAAATACATGAGACAGATTTAGAAGTTATTGCAGCATTGGAGCAGACTC
This sequence comes from Notolabrus celidotus, assembly GCF_009762535.1. NCBI lineage: Eukaryota > Metazoa > Chordata > Actinopteri > Labriformes > Labridae > Notolabrus > Notolabrus celidotus. The sequence goes on along the minus strand of NC_048287.1, from coordinate 13,499,524 downwards.
CAATCAGTCAAAACTGTCTCTGACTAAAATCGTTGGCTCTGATGTTAATACATCGGTATTCAGGGATTAGCTTGATTTAATCTGTATTTTGTATGATATAAATTGTATTTTCTTGTAAACAAGTTACAGTTAGATATCCAGGATGCTCAGATTCTGTATATGCAAGGAAAGAGAGTCTGTTGATCTATGATTCATGACAAAATTAGAGCTGCTTCAAATGTGTATGTTCTAATGAATCAACACTGACTACAGAAACAAAGGGTACATGGTCTTCTTTTGGAGGAAGAGCCTTTCAGTTTTGCAAAGCTGAGACGATTCTAAAACAATCTCATGTCTTCTACATTTCAGTGAATTGCTGCTAGGTTGCTGAGTTATGTTTTTAATTTTAATGACATAAACTAATTATCGATGTAGGCATGAGTCAGTGGATTCACCCAGTATGTGTGGTTGGCACTTGGCCCACAATCTGCATGTAAGTTACACACATGAGTGAAATTCAAGTGAATGGCAGAAATGAAGCAGGACATTTCATTACACCTATAAAAAAGGCAAGCAACTTATACAGGAGGCATTGTAACCAAACAGATTCCCGTTAGGCAGAAGCTGTATCTTCAGAAGTAGCCACCTAAAAGGGGCCATTTTTTGATATAATGAATTCAGTATTGTGTGAGGTATACGAATAAAGTATCTGAAGGTAATTGACTGTTAAAACGTGGAAAAAACAAAACAAAGTGGTAATGAAGGAAAACTATTACATGGTCAAATTTGCACTTTGAGCTGTTGGCTTTACAAAGTAAAACAGTATTTAATTTTTTTTAATTGTTTAAAAGTAAAAGAAGCCAAGCTAAAAAAAATAAATAAATAAATAAATTATATATATATATATATATATATATATATTTTTTTTTTTTAAAGACATAAGTCATAAACGTTATCTGTATTTGGACCTATCAGCACAGTTTAAATGTTACTTCTATATGGTTGTTATTAAAAAAGGCATACAAGTTTTTGAAAATTATTTTTTGGGGGAAGACAAAGTTTATAAAGCAAGAAGTGTGTGTGTGTGTGTGTGTGTGTGTGTGTGTGTGTGTGTGTGTGTGTGTGTGTGTGTGTGTGTGTGTGTGTGTGTGTGTGTGTGTGTTTGTGTATGTATGTGTGTGTGTGTGTGTGTATGTGTGTGTGTGTGTGTGTTTGTCTGTGTGTTTTCAAGTGTTACCTGTCCTGTGCCAACTTGTCCACAGTACACCACATTGGCTCCCATGCAGGTGAGCAGCTCCTGTGCAGCGTGGTATTCCTCCTCCACTCCACCCACCATGAAGGTTAGTTTGGCCAGGCTGGCAGCCCCGACCCCTACACACACGACACATGTTCAGACACATAGCTGAGGTTAACTGAGATGAACACAAGCTGGTTTTGTTAGTGCATACAGTGGCATATTAATCCAATATACAAGAACTAAGACCTTGAATCAACATGCTGCACACAAGGTGAAATCATAAGTTGCTGTTCATCTGAGCACATGTTAACAGGTGTATCCATCTGAAACATATGGGTGAGCCACACTAGAGAATGTGTTATCAAGCACTTGACTGTTTCAACACTACAAACTGTGTCTAAAAGGTCAGTTGTGTACTCAGCCCGTCTGTGTTAGTCTCATAATGGGACAGAAGTGTTAAGTAGTGATGCACCAGAGGGACAGAGGTATCTTTAAAAGCCGATTGTTGCCATCATCCACTGCACAACTCTCGTGGGAGCTTTCTCCTTTTGTCCTGTAACCCTTTCTCTGTCTCGCACACACACACACACACACACACACACACACACACACATACACATACACATACACACACACACACACACACACACACACACACACACACACACACACACACACACAGAACCACTAACAGCTGTGCCCGAGGCCAGCCCCCCTCATGGGGGTATCAGTGACAGGCGTGAGGGGTAATTAACTTTACACTTTATCATGTTCAATTAGGCATCCCTCCCCATGCCTGATGGCTTAAGGAGCGTGCCATGTTGTAGGAGGCAACCTTAACCCCCCTCCTCACCCTCACCCTCACCCTCACACACACACACACACACACACACACACACACACACACACACACACACACACACACACACACACACACACACACACTCAGCCCATTCACAGGGTCTTTAATGCAGAATTAAACCCCTTTCAGAGTCAGCCAGAGTCCCCTCTGCAAAGGCTGTGTCTCTAAAATGCTTCATTAAGTAGCCCCCCAAAAATAACTTAATGGAATCTGGTGCATCTTGTGTACTCCGACTCTTACAAAGGAGGAAACAAACTATAATACTGTTATACTCAGTTAGAGAAGTCCAGAAAAAGTAGAAAGGATTCTAACTCTCATGCAATATGGCAAACTTATCAGTTATTCCAAGAGAGAAGAGGACAAGAAGAGGGCATGAGTTCAGTTTGTCTTCAGGGTGTCGTCTGGCTCTAATGAAAGGCCTCTTAATAGTGAAAGCCTAATAATGTTGCTGTTAATAATTAAAGGGGACTGCTGGGGACAGGAAAACCGCTGAAATCACATTATCAGACTTCACTGCGGAGGAGGAAACAGAAGGAGAGGAGAGGAGACTCCTTACTGTACACTTCTATGACCCATAAACATAAATATACATCTCTTCCTCCCTCCCCCTTCTTTAATTGGCTGTTCTGTTGTCAAGTGTATGATGATGCCACTGCACCGTAAGTGTGTGTGAGATGTGTGTGAGGCCAGTGTTGAGCTGTCAGCAGGTCGTTAGGGCCACATAATGAAGCCTGAGGCCCATGCTGCAGCAGCTGCCTGTGGACAACGACACACACGCTTAACATACGGCAGACACACACCGATCATACACACGTATGGCTCACAGGATGTAACACACTCTGTAACTTTCTTTTTATTGTATACTGTCTGATTAACGTCTGACTTTAGCTGTTTAGGTCTGATATCACGAGCTAAAGATCTTTTAAATGCTTTATATTTCATTGACTATTTTTCAAGCTTAAGGCTGTGCTCCACTATCTAAGAGGCATATACAGCACAAACACACATGCTAACACACACACACAAACGGGTACAAACATTCACACACACACATTGAAAGAGCAGTGTGACAACTGTGCTGGTTCATTAGTGGAGATCACTGTTTCGCAGACGACTAAAGAGGAGATTATTGATAACACAGCCAACGAGCTGATCAATATATCTCACTGAGGAGAGAAAGAGGGAGAATGAGATAAAAGAGGAAAAAAAGGGAGAGAGAGAGCAGTGGAGAGAGATGTAGAGACGACAGCAGGAAAGGAGAACGATCCTTCTCCTCCTACCTCCCAGCTTCCCTCCCATCTCTCCCTCCCTCAAATTAACTAATCACCCATAATAAGCTCTTATGATCTGTAGTGGATTTCTATATGCAGTGACACCGGGATGATGGAAGATCCTCGCTGGTAGAAGAATAACACATCATTAGCATAACAATGCATTTGTGTGTGTGTGTGCGTTGGTTGTGCATGCACAAAAGTACATTTTTTGTGTGATAGTGCATGATTTTTAGTTCTATGAAAGTGTCTATGCAGAGTGTATGCATTTACTGCGTGCGTGTGTATGTGTGTGTATGTGTGTGTGTGTGTGTGTATGTGTGTGTGTGTATGTATGTATGTATGTGTGCGTCTGTGTGTGTGTGTGTGTGTGTATGTGTGCGCTTGAGAGGGGACGTCCCACTCTCGGACTGGTCCTGTCAGAGACGGATTAAATAGGAATCCTAATGAGGCTTCCCGAGCGCCGGGTCCGCCGGCTCATCCATCCCAGCGGGAGTGACAGTCCTGGATCGTTAGCACTGCACAACTACACAACGCCCCCTAGGGGGAGAGACACGGTGAGTGTGTGTGTGTGATTGTGTAAGGGTTGTGGGGGGCTCCTATGATAGAAGATACAGGGTGGAGAGGGAAGAGCAGAGGAGGGATCAAATACTTAAAAAAATGTCCACAAAATGGAAAGTTATGAAAACTATATCACAGCACACTTAATCTGAGCGTGGTGCTAAAAACAGAACTCATGGCCTCCTCTTTTAGTTGAGAAAGAATAAAGACCATAGTTCTACTGTTAAGCAGCCGGTGCTGTCTTAGGGAGTGATTCCCTTGAGGAACAAACACCTCTTTCCTCGCTCACTTTATTCCAGTCCAGGGACAAGTTTTGTTTGGCTGAGGAGCAAGTGCCCACCAACCTCAAATGACATGGCACAAATATTCTTCTAAAGCTGTCTAAACTATAAATGAAACTCTGCTGCGTTTATCATGTCGCTGGTAAAGGACTAGGAAGAGAAGAGGAGAAATAGGTGGGCTCCTACATTATGCTGTATGACGCATGAGAGGGCACCGCACCATCAACGTGTGCATTCATGGTTGTGTGTGGCCCGCACAAGTTAACTTCCATTCAATTACAAACACATATTGACATCTCCTTCATCTGATCTCCTCTATTAACAAGGTTCAAGTTAATGAGCAGGCAATCAGGCACTATTAGGGCAGATGTTTAACAGCCGGCTTTGACGACAGGCATTAACTGTGAACATGAGAGAGTGATTTCTGTTGTGTGAAGGGAGAGGAAGATCAGAGGAATGACTTTGGTTTGGCCTGTTTGTAGTGAACACTTAATTCATTAGCACTTCTTTCATTACTCACAAAAGAGTCAACCAAAGTAAGTCATGACAGCCCTATAACCTTTAAAATGTTCTGAAGTGGTGTGTATGTGTGTGTGTTTTCAAAGTAAGTGTCTGTGTACATGTGCATGCAGTATCTGTGTGCGTATGTGTGTGTGTTCCTGTGTTTTCACATGTGTGTACCAAGGACAGGTGCAGATCCCAGAGCCGGCCGCCAATAAGACGTCACTTACAGCTTCTGAGGGCTGCGTTTCAGAGTTACGAGCCGTATGTTAACCAGTAGGCACTTTTTATGGGTGGTGGGTTTAAATTAAACTACATTTTGTGAATATGAGGCTGCACAAACAACACACACACACACAGGAACGTGGACAAACACACACACACACACACACACAAAAATAGGGATGTTCCCAGAGTTTGGTACTGAATGACGCATTTGACATGGAGCCACAACCCAGCTTTTTTTCCCCCAAGAGAGCATACACGGAAAAACACTTGCAGCAAAACAACACCTTTAATATCGTTAGAGCTCCTCCAAACACCTCATTTCCTAAAATGATAATGTTCCCGCTCCTGCTTCAAGAAACGCCAGAAATCATTTCACACCTTCTGCTCCAAATGTAGTTGGTGTAAACAAACTCTAGCTTTGGCAGTATTCTGCATTGTTTGCTACTGAGTTTTTAACTTAATGCACATGTGGGGTTAAAGATTTTGGCTGTGTTGTATTCATCTAGTATTCATACTGAAAAAGTGCCTTCACACTTACACACAGCCTTGAGTCAATGGGAGATGGCTGCTTGCAGTGTAAGTCAGTGGGGGTAGGATGTTTACTGGCCAACATTGCAGCCTCCTGTGGTCCACCATTATAATTACACGCGAGGGCAGAAGTTTTTCTCAAACAGAGTAAAAACCCAAACAGGCCTCATAAAAAACATAACGGATATCGAGTAAATAAAAGAAAACAACACAAGGGTGCAAGTGATCGCTCGCATGCGAAAAAAAATAGCACTTTCGACATTGTATCTGCCAACTTTGCTAATGTTCCTCTGTTGTGTTAAAAACAGACTCTTTATCGGCTCCAGTTAACGAGCGCAAAGCCATGAGAACTGAGTCCTGCACACAAACACTCCATGAGAACCTCGAGCCGGGAGAAAGTTTGGGTTTAAGGGAATTCGGTTTACAGTGTCAACATAGTTTTCTTGTATATACAGCTTTAAGGGGGTTTCGTTTGCCATGCCCAGGAATTGACCAACAGGCTCAGCCTCATCATCATCCTCATCATCATCATCATCATCACTACTAACTCCTCTGTTGTGCAGGAGAAGAGGCTGGTCGATGGTAGGTGACAGAGGCTTGAGGGACCAGGAGAAATCCACAATCAATCCTCTCCCCGGCCCAATGAGACTCATCTAGGATAGAGCAAGTTAATAATGATCCCCAATTAGACACACAAACACACACACACACACACACACACACACACACACACACACACACACACACACACACACACACACACACACACACACACACACACACACACACACACACACACACACACACACACACACACAGAGAAAGAGTTGCAAAAAGTGTTCTCACACAGACAGAAAGATAATTTGCGTTTAGTTGAGTGACATGTTGGTGACGTTTGGGCTACATTTGACGGACAGAGACTTTCTGTATGACTCATTAACCAGCTGACTACTTGCCTGCACACACGCTTACACACACACACAGGGGCAGGGGCATGTGAGCCAGTCCCCAGCTGCTCTGGGTCCACCTCCATCTGGACCATAGGGGCTAGGCACTTCCCCTCCATCATCACTGTCCCTGGTTACCCTCCCCTCCCACTGGTGGCCCCACAGTCCCCCCCCCCCCCCCGTCTCTGTGTCACAGGATCCCGTCAGTGAAAGGCTTGTTATGCTAATCTAGTCTTTGGACCTCTCATGCTCTCTCCAGTGCTGGTAAGCCATCAACTTGACAGACTTCGACAGCACCGCCCTCCCGTTCATCCAACCTGATTCCTTAACTAAGTGACAGGGGATCATCTCTAACCTTCACTAAACGGCCTTAATGCTGCCAGACTCATCTTCTTCATTAATCCCATTCTCAGACTGGATTAAGTTGATCTGAGTGGCCGAGTGGCCTCTTGCTCTTTCACTGACCGGAGAGTGACAGGCTCAGAAAAAACACAAGGTGTATTGTTTTATTTGTATTTATACGCATCTGAAATCACTTCCTATTTGCCATGACGGCCACCAAACTTCTTCAAACCCAACTATTCCAGGGTCTAAAGTCCATGCCACATTCACCATAGTTTGCCACAACTGCTACAATTACATGCATCCACTTCCATGGATGCTTAAAGTACAGTTATGCAAAACAACACCCATCTGCAATAGTACAACTGACAACAATTTATGAGTTCAAAATTCTCAATAAATGTAGAGTAAGAAGGACATCATGGTTAATACTAACACAATCATTAGTATACTTAATTAATTTATTAAAGGAAAATTAACTGGTGACTACTTTGATTATGAATATGTATTAGATAAATCATTGGTTGATAATGGGGATATTCTATTCTAATTCTATACTCCTAACCCAGATGTTATCCTCCTTTCAGAAGAGGAAAACAAGAGTTTTTGTAACCATTTTTATAAAATATCAGTTCTTATTTCTTATGTCTGATTTGAACGTTTTGCAAAGCATTTAAATGGAATTCTTGGAAAAAATTCTATATAAAATACTTCGATCACTTTTTTTACTTTGATGAGTGAAAAAAAAACATGAATATTAAGAGACAGAACTTGTCTTTGTTTTTTATGTGGTTTTAATGGTGGTTTCAGTTGGAACTGGTAATCATAAAACATTCATTTGCACCCATCATTACTCAGTAAGTCTCAGTCTTTCTGACCCTCCAGTGAGCATAAGCTACACAATCAGAACTTTTATTTTTAAATCCAAAAACATTAAAAATATATGAGTAATCTTGTCAGTGTCGGCCATCAGCAGCAGGTACTTTTCAGCATCAGCTCAAAAACAATCCTCATCTTGCCTCTCTGATTTTGATACTTAATTTTGATAAGTCCTCTGGAAAAACTGTTAAGGTTTCCTCCAGACTTGATATAAAAAAACACTGCTTGGAATAATGATTTGTGTCTGATATTCTTTTCCACAAAAATAATAACTTACAAATACTTTCCAGAATCTACAACCTCAAAAAAATATTTAATTTGTTTACAAGTTTCACAAGATGTTTCTTAGTTTCCAGAAGAGTCCCCTCTCAGTTTATTGGGCTTTGATTTGTGTAAACTACTTTTGATGCTTCAAAAATCCTGCTCATGCTCTATGGCAATATGTTGAACTTTTAAATTTAGAATGAGAAAAATCTATTTTCAGCTCTCTGCCTATAAAGTCTTCACCTATGCTCCACATCATTCTACACAGTCAAACATTTTCGAATGGAGCAGGATTTCAGGCACCAGTGAGCTACATGCTCATGTCTGAAATATTTGCTGCTGTATAGAAGAAAATGTCAAGGTAAAGATGAATACAAAAGAATCAATTCAACTGACTATTAAGTAAAGTGGAGAAAAAAAATCTCTCAGGCTTATAAATTAAATGTAACAGCTTTGAGCAATCAGTGAACCATGATACAATCTAACCCTGACTTCTTGAAATAATTTCAGGTCTGACTCCATGCTAAATGTCACTCATAGTCATAATTGATCTTTAAGTGAAAAGCCGCAGGACCTTTAGGCCTGGAGGTAGAAACAGAGTCTATATCAGTCAGCAGAGGAGTGGATTGGCAGTGATGACTGATGAACCAACTGGTGCCAGCCTCGGCTTGAACAAGCTCCTACAGGCCGCAGAATGACGCTCAAACTGTCGGCAAATGACACGCTGCAACACTCAGGCGTCGGTTTATGTGGGATGGATATGATTAGAGTGGTGTTGAGACTGAGCCTAAATAGGTAGTTAGCTTAGGATTATAAGACCTCGCAAACAAGCAACATTAGCCTGAGTGCTCATGGTCCCACTACAGCTCGACTCCCTCTTGCTTTCATTTGCACTGATAGCTGACTTTCCCAGCGCTGGGAAAAACACAATGAAAGGGTTTTTTTTAGGGCCGTTTTAAAGCCATCGTCCGTTAGCAATGTGGCAGCCCACCATGGGCACACAGACACAAACACAGGCATTCTGGGTAATTACTGCTAACGACCCCGCTGCTTGTTAGCCAGACCTCCTATTTTTTTGCCATCACTGTGCCAACACCCTGAGCCTGTGACATCAGAGCTTGTTTTGTTGTGGGTCAACTTTGCATGCGGACGCTTTTAATGACACCAGACAGTGGTGGGAGTGTGTGTGTGTGTGTGTGTGTGTGTGTGTGTGTGTGTGTGTGTGTGTGTGTGTGTGTGTGTGTGTGTGTGTGTGTCAGCAAATGCTAGCATGCCTGAAGAAACAGTGTCAAAGCTAATATAGGACAGTTTTGCACAGTTCTGCATTGAAATGTGTACACGTGCACAGTTGCATCAAGCAGGTCTAATACCAAGACACTGGCTCATGTAGGAGAGTGAAAGCCTGCGTGAAGCCCATGAGAAGAGTGAACGTTTCCTTTTGATTGCTCTTTTCAAAAAGGGTTATGACTTTGCTATTCAGATCCCACGGTTAGCTGCCAAACCTCCAGTGACGCACACATCATACACGAGCACACACATTTCTGTGTAAAATACGCCACCTCACACACCACACTTACACAAAGGGATTCAGTTTATATCAAAAGCAAAATCTAAGCAAAAAATAAAAGCAAATGCAGACACCGCAGAAAGTTCAGACTGTGTCTACAAAAGTTTAAGAGTGTTGGAGATCACAGCACGTCTCTGTGAGCGTAATGTGAAGCAAAATTCTGATTTGACAATGGCTGTTTTCGAAACGGCCTGCTACATACTACCTACGCATGCAGTATGCAGTATGCAGTATGCAGTATGCAGTATGCAGTATGCAGTATGCAGTATGCAGTATGCAGTATGCACTGCATACTGCGTTTGAAGGTAGTATGTAGTATGACTGTTCTGTTGGATCTGTTCTGCAGGATGCTGGGTCAGGTGTCGCTTGATTTCCGTTTTTGGAAAGCAGAAGTAAACAACGGCCAAGCTGATCGCGAAACTGCTTCTTTAGCATCAATTATGATTTAAAAAGTTAAGAAGTGGTTTATATGGAATTTAATAATTTTCACAGCCCCTCAAAACTGAGTGACCCCCAACAAAAAAGAATAAAAAGAAGAAGAGTAATGTTAGCACTGTGCATTGCGGGAAACAGTACGCGAGACAGACTGGTCCGATGCATGCTGAGAAGTTTTCCCGAATCAGTACGACAGCCCGGGAGTTTTGGCTTACTGCAGATTTTGTTCTTATTCACATACTACTTACTACATACTGAATTTTGGCCAAATCAGTACGCACTGCTAGTATAGGAGACGGTTTCGAAAACAGCCAAAGTCTTCTTTAAGTCAATACAATCCAATTCACTCCAGAGATGATACATCATATTCTTAATGACTCATTTTGAAATGTCTGTCTTTGGGAAATGTCTGAAATTCCAAGGAAGGCAGCTTTAATGAAACTTTATTATATCCGTCTTTTATTTATCTTCAGGAAACACTGTGATTTTTTTGTTATGATGTTGTTTTCTAAAGTTTGATACATTAATGAATGACTTTACTGTCACTCAACTGAGTTGATGTCAGCCTTACCTCTCTCTCTCACCAAGCCTCATAAACGTAACAATGCCCTATTTGGGTAGGGTGCCATCTCCTGGTAGGAACAGAGCATGTAACCTCATATCCCACCCAGGGATGTGTAAATTAAGGTGAGTGGGGTGAAGATGGGGTCTCTGATATTTACAAAGAAGGTACTATGTTATGTTTTAATGAACCATATGTCTCCACTGGTCTATCCCGGCTAACTTGAGTCACATGAATATCATCACCAACTTCAATCCGAAGAAGCTGAAAGTGGGGCTGACAGTTCCAGTGTGTGCATTCAAAGGCTACAGCTATCCCTTTTTGTCCTATCAGTCAATCCACTGATGTGTTTTATTATTTATGGATTTATTATTTTCTCTTTGAATGACTAGAAAATACAGAAAACTGAAAAAGAATTGTAATAATAGAACATTTATTTTGTCTTTGAGTGCCCTTATTGAGAGGATATGACAGTGTATAGGGTCAACCCATAGGATGCCTCTGTACCTGGGGTACGCCATTTGACCTCTGAGCGAAACTGGCGACCACATTAAGTGTGTTTTCACAAAGAATGTTCTGCCTTGGCACCCTAAACTAGCTATGCGCACTCCTTGATAAGACTAATGGTTGTCTAAAGGTGATTCTGGGTGTGCGGATGCGTGTGGCATGTGTGCATGCGTGCATGAAAGAAGAGTGTCTGCAGAGCTGCTTGCAGAGGCCAGAGGCAGCAGGTAAATCATTGGTCATCTAGTGCTAGTAAAAGAGGCTTAGTAAAGAGACAGGAGAGGAAGAACCTTCACAGAGGACTGCACACACTAACTGTGCACTGTCTATAGTATGTAAACTGTGTGTGTTAAGGGAGAGGAACAGGCTTAAGGCTCTGATCTCGCTGACTGCAGTCGGTCTGTTCTCCAGACGCCAGCTGGTAAACATGCCCGTGTGGGCTCAGTCTGTGTTTGTAATGGAGAGGACGGGAGTGTGTGTTGTGAATTAAATACAGATTGTGCAAAAAAAGTAAATAAAGCAAGGTCAGATTTAGTATCCAGGTGAGTAGAGATTTAGAAAGAAGCATATCTCAACCGCATACCTGAATGAAGAGAATTGTGCGTGGGTGTGTGAGTAAAAGAGAGAGGGGACAGAGATGGACAGTTTTACTGCAATGTGTCTCCTTCTTGTCTTATCTTTCTCCTCTCCTCCTGCACTCCATGTGAGGGCAGTTTCTCTCCTCTTTATGACTCTTTATCTGACATGAAAGGCACTAACATGGGATACCCGCCATTACGGCTCCATCAACATGAAAAGCTCTGACACGGGATTCTCCGCCGCGGCTCAGCCCATTAAGGGACGACTGGCGATCCTGTGCTCTGTCAAGAAGCCGTCATGAGCAGACAGCAGTGGACATAATGAGGACTTCAAACCTTAACCTTGCCTTTAAGACCCCTGGTCAAAAGCAGCAATAAAACCTCAAGAGGGCAACCACTGGTTGGCCCGCTCAGTAATTACAACTCGTGTCCTAGCACTCACCCAAAAGGTCCCGTAGTTTAGATATACAAAAGAGTGTGAGACAGCTCAGGAGCCAGGCTGAGGGGTCATAATCCTGACACTGTGATTGCTATGCTCAAGTGAACAAACCAGTAGTCTGATTCTGCTTTTGATACTAGTGCAAATACCTTGACTTCACTCTGAATCTCTTTATAGAACGCCTGACCAGTAGCAATGTCCAGATTGAGAGAAATAAAGCCAGCAATATAATTTTAATGTCATTTTAACAAAAAAACAAGAGTGAAATACTTAAGCAGAACAATTTAGATTTATCCAAACAATCTCTGTGTGTGACAGGTTACCTCCTGACACTGGAGCATCCATGAAAACAGCTCCCATCTTCTCAGCAGCAACCGCCATTTCTTTTGAGACGGAGGGGTCGATGGTCGAAGAGTCAATCAACAGTGTTCCCTTTTTCACCTTCCTAAAGAGAGCAATACAAAGAGTTGACAGGTCACGCATAAAATAAAGAGGCAGGGTTGGTTGTTTTGTGATATCACTTGCTTGCGGTGTATTGCTGCGTTCTTACATCGGTACAAAACATCCTCTTGAGGAAATTATACTGTTTTTACTGGTAGAAAAAGTCTGTGTCAAGCTGGGGTAAAAATGTCTCCGTCTGCGTTCACACTTGCAGCTCAACCAGAATATTTTGGGAAGACTCTAAGAGTGGCACATGTGAATACAGCTTAGGTACGGTTTGCTTACTTGAGAATGCCGTTTGGGCCAGTGTAGACCTCTATGACATTTGGACTGGAGGGAAGCATTGTGATGATGCGGTCTGCTTTCTCTGCCACCTCTGCTGGAGAGTCGACTACCTGAATATTGCAAACACAGTTTCATAATACGACAGTATCATCAATCAAACACACCTTCATGAACACGAGGAATGGATTATAGCTCTTTAATTGGCTCAAACCGACACGTTTCCTTAGTTGGAATTGAATGGATAGTAAGAGCTTGCAGGTACTTGTGGGGTATATTTTTTTGCTTTCATAGTCTGTTAGATGTCAGATATGACATGGCGTTACTCTATTTACCATTCAAATGTTTATTGGTGATGTGATGTGAGTGTTACCTGAGCACCAGTTTCCTGCAGCTCCTTGCAAGACTCAGGGAAGACATCAGTGGCAATAACAGGATAACCGTTTTTTAAGAGGTTTCTGGCCATTGGACTTCCCATGTTTCCCAGACCAACAAACCCCACTGGTGTTTTTGAGGCCATCGATCGTGATGACACTGAGGGAGGAGGACATGTTTAGCTTAACAGAGGCAAAGGAAAAGTTCACAATCCTCAATATTTTAACCAGAAATTCTATTTACAGACACCATGTGTCAGTAGCAGTACAAGAAGATAGATAGATAGATAGATAGATAGATAGATAGATAGATAGATAGATAGATAGATAGATAGATAGATAGATAGATAGATCTTTATTTGTCCTTAGTAAGGACATTTGTTGTCACCATCTGTACAGAAAATACATATATAAAACACAAATAAACAATAAACTTCCACCCAGCCCTGCAACAATGGTGCACATCACACCACATATATGCACACCGGACATATAAGAACACACAGGACACCTATATACACACCAGACACATTACATGGGCATTTTGTTTAGCAATGCTATGGCCGACGGGACAAAGCTTCTGCCAAACCAGGCTCGCCTACAGTAAAGGGATCTGTGTCTGCGACCAGACAGGAGTAGTGTGAAGGGGGTGTTGGGGGTCTAGTGTTATAGTGCGTGCTCTGCATATAACGGCTATGTTAAGACAAGTTAAGATAAATTATAACAAAGATGAAAATAAACTGTAGAGAACAACTTTACTGACCTCGTAGGGGGAAATGCTCTAATTAGAATCAATAACAACAGAGCAAATCTTGCTCTAACTTAAAACCAGCTTTTGGGCAGTCTGGCCAGGCTATTAAACACTACTGGCTCAGACAAGGTCCAGCAAGGTTAATAGCAACTAAACAGAGTCAGGAAACCCAGCTACAACAACAGGATTAGGCTTGGAAAGTGAAGCCCACACAGAACACTCCCTGCCAACCCTTCAGTCTTTACTGCATTTTCGACAGTGACATGACTTCACTGATAATAACTTCAACTATCTATTCAAGGAGATAAAATGCGTTTAAAAACAGGCCTATACTAAAACAAATGGACCTTTTCTGGTGTTGCTTTCTTTGCACAGAAACTTGTAGCCTTGGTGCTCTGACAGTTATGCTCAAAGTTGAATGCAAAGTTTGCCACTACACCCATCGTACGCATAATGAGTCCTTTTAAAATGTTAACCTTCCAAAGCATCAACATCTAAGTTCTTTTTTGAAGCTGGATAAAAAGAGCAAAAATGTCCACTAATTTTAATCCTGCAAGTAAGCGTAGTGTGTTCATTTCTGTGGTGTGAAATATTTTAAATATATGACTGATTTTTTTGACCCATTATCCTTATGGTTAATTCATTTCCCCCATGCTACTGTTTACTCATCCTGTGTCTGTATCAGAGTCGAAATTTCAAATAATTGTGCTCAAGACAGACTAAAATTAGACTAAATTATATTCTGTGAGCAAAACATCCTCCACATATGAAGCAAAAGGAAGCACATGGATGGAATTTTCCAGAAACAGTTATTCACTGCAGCACTCATTTCAATATTAGCATGTCATATGAACAAAACTATTGTCTGCTACAGATGCATTTCTTTCTAAGTAAGGACATTTTGAGACTACAGGAAATACGCCTGTTTCTGCTGTAATCCTGCATTATGGCATAAATAAATATTTAAAATGCAACTTAATATGTTCACACAAGAAGGCTTTGTCAGGCCATTTGAGGCTGCTGTTGGCACTACTTACAGTGGACTTTGTAACTAGCAGTACAGGAGTGAGGGAAAGCCATGTCTGCTTTCTAAAGGCATTTTAAGGGGGGGGGGGGGGGGGGGGTTACTGTATCTGTTTTGAGGCGTTCAGAGGCCCGACCTTCATAGAGTTAATTCCTAACTGACCCAATGTAACGCTATATAATGCAATGATAGAACACATTGCAACTATTTCAACAGCAGACAGTTATATGCAGTGAACGAGCAACACTTGTAGCTGTAATAGCATGCAAGTGGTGCCTGAAATGAACCCACGTTCATTCAAACAGCATTAAGTGTTGCATGTTTTGCAAGATACATGTTTTGTCCAGCAGAATATGCAAGGGGGAGTGTATAGGTGTGTTGGTGGAGAAGCTAGTTTGCTAATTAAAGGTGTATACTGCAGAACAAACCTACAGATGAGCACTATAATCAGTGCCCAATACAATAAACTAAAAGATAACAAACTAGGGATCCATGAAGAGACCATTGTCAGTGAACATTAGCTGCTAGTTTCCATTGTTTCCTTCTAACTCTGCCCCTACCTATGAATCACATTCTCACATTCCCCAGCATACTACAGGGTTGAACACATCGAAACAGGAGGCTAACACAGGGACATTGTGTCCAGACTTCACCACTTAAGCAGCATAAGCAGTAACGCAAGGTGTGCATACTTTCTTCAGAGGGCTAACAAGCTAGCTAACAGGCTGGAGCAGACAATGTTCCCCTCTCCTCTGTACACATGCAGTAGCGGAACATAATTGGAAGAAAACCGACCACATGAACGATACTTTACCAAGGGTAAGGCCGACATGCTTATTCCACCCTAGCAATAAATTTCGCGACCCTCTAAACAACGCAGCCATGCTTCTTTCCCCTTGACCTCGGCGTACGGTGACAGCTGTCAAGCCACCAGGAAAGCCAAACCGAACCGTTATGATTGAGCGTGATTTCAGCCAATCACAGCCTTCGCTGAGTTTCTACAGCCAATGGGATTAAGACAAAGGCGGGACATCCTATGATGTTACTACATGCCCTTTAACTGCTTCTTACAGTACAGTGCTCACTCTGAAGTGATAATAACGCATAATTAATAGATTGGAGAACAGTAAAAATAGTTGTTTAGTGATTATACTACAATTTGAAGTGAATGTTAGCAGTCACTATGAAAAACTCTTAACTTAGCCAGAGTTTCAGGAACAATGCGCGTTTAACAAACAAATTATTTTTGCAGGTGAAACAAAAACAATCCCTAGTGGATTTTGAATTTGTCATTTTATGCACAAAAGTGTTTCTTCAGTCATTGAGGTACCCGATCTCTCGTCTTAATCGTCATCAGCATCAAAACAAACAGGTGTACTTTAACATTATGTTAATAAACATCTAATGATCTGTTAAGAATGACATTAAATGTTGATCACAACAACTGCAGCTTTTTTTAATCTCTACTGAACTCTGAAGAATATATTCAAAAATAGAATTTACCTTTACTTTATTTATTTTTTTAAATATTTTCTGTATATTTTATATATGTTAAATTGTTAATGCTATCAATTCCATTTTCTCTAGATCTAATATGATATACTGCCTATAATTTACCTTTCATTTATTATTGTGCTTTGGCAAAAGAAGGGTGAAAGTCCTCAGCATCCTTGTCCCTGCCCCGCATCCCGGAAGTCCAGCATCATCTGCTCTTTCAGGAAGAGACGCAGCATCGTCAGAGCTGTGACAACAACGGGGACGAAGGCAAAACATCGGCCTGACTGGCATATATTCCGTCCTATTTGCAAGTGGAATTCACATGAACCGGGTACTCTTTCTATTTAAAGCTAAATGAACGCCTGTGATCTCCGTGTCTTGAGTCAGCAAGCTAGCTTGTCGACAAGGCTAACGTTTAGCTAGCACATGACTTGACACGACATGGCCTGTGCACAAGCTAATGTTCGCTGCGTGGCCGTCAATAAGATTACCTGTGGCTAACTGGGACATCTTAAAAGATATAGCATTGGTATACTGAAGCTGTGTCGAGAGCTTGTCGCTGTGTTATTCAGTGCACATATAGTGCTGTGTTAGGTTATAAGGACTATGATTAAGAGCAATAGCTATTTTATAATGAAGCACATTTATTTGCTTGCAAGTATTATTTTCTTTACATTGAGGGTAAAAGCACATGAATAGAGGATCAGCAATTGCTTCCTTAGTCATGAAGAGAGTACAGATGTCAGATCATTAGAGCATGCACCCTACGCACATCTGACACACCACACAGGGGTGTGTCAACATGGGTGGCCAAGCGTGGCATAGGCCCTTTTTAAAATCTGATTGGTCATCTCTGTGCCACCCTAAAATGCTAGACTATGACCTATCAGAGACGGGGCTAATGTCAAAATCAACTAATTGGGCTGTGCTGCACCAAGTTGCAACCTCCAGTCTAAAAATATGAGTCCAATGCAGAAGTGCTAAAAACTGCAGTTGATCGAGGATCCACTTGAGGCTGGCTCTGGAAGTACTGGAAACCACATATACACCAATTAAAAAAGCCAATCTTTATAGCAGAAATAAACATGTTTACAGCCTGGTACAAAAGACAAGTTTAGTCTGGATAGCTCATTTTTAGATCGGCACACACTGTAGGGGGGTGAATTTTTTGCTAACGAGGCAAATTCGAAGATATTTCGATTACGAGTCTTCCAATGAGAGGCACAGCTGACTTGATTGACAGGTGGTAACACTGTAGCTGTTGGCTAGGAGGCTCAAAGCCCACCTTTACGTCACACTGGCTCGACAGCAGCAAGATGGCTGCTGCCAATGATTGGCCCTCAAAACAGCGCTTCAGAAACAGATGGGTGACGTCACGTATACTACGTCTATATTTTTTACAGTCTATGGCTGTTTTGCACATGGCTTCTAGTAGCTTTTTTCGCATTTCATTTGAACACATTCCCTTTATTACTTCGTATTTCTATTTGAACTTTGGACATTTGTGTATCTATTTGTGTCCTTAAGGAATGAGGATGTAGAATTTTCTAACATTGGCACTATGTTCAGGATATGCAGAAATAAGGGCTTCAGTCTATTCCTTATTCGGTGGTTGTTTGTGTGAATTGTTAGTGTGTGAAATTAACCAGTGTAAACCAAGCGGCAACCTCCGTTCTCAAACTATGAAGCCCATGCAGAAGTGTTATAAACTGCAATTCATTGAGAATTCGCTTGAGGCTGGCTGCAGAAACACCGGAAACCACATACACACCAATTAATTAGGCAATCTTTGCAGCATTGATAAACATGTTTACAGCCTGGTTCAAAAAAAGGCTTGGGTCTACTTAGCTATTTTATCTATGGGCACACATTGTATGGGGGGTGAATTTTTTTCTAACACGACAGTTCAGAAGATATTAAGATTATGAGTTTTTGCCCAAATAAGGACATGACTGACTTCACTCCCGGACGGGAACACATAGCTGTTGGCTAGGAGGCTTCAACCCTGCCTCTTTACGTCACACTATGCCTGGTTGAGATCCGCATTTCCAATATTGCAGTCGCCGCCGATTGGCTTCAAAACAGCGCTCAGGAACAGATGGGTGACGTCACGGATACTACGTCCATTATTTATACAGTCTGTTGTGTAAACATTTAGATTTATGTTACGTTGGACAAGTTACAGACACCACACAGCCATCAGACACCAAAAAACACAAAGAAAAGAAAACCTTTAAAACTGTGCAAATACAACCAATTGCAGTGTTACATTTACGCCACAGCAACGATTAAAAAATCCTCATTAGACTTTGATTTGATTCTAGATACGGCTTGAAGACCTCCACCTGATGTCCTGAGGGGCTGGATGACTTGTAGTCTGCAATCAGGTTTGTAATATACTTAGCAGCTGAACCACTGAGTACTTTATGGACTATTGACAGATAGTGAAAGTGATTCTGTGGGGAGCCAATGAAGTGTTTTGAGGACCTGAGTGGTGTTAGCAGGATTTCATGTCTGGACTCTTGCTGCTACGATTTGGATTAGTTGTAGCTGCTCTGCTGATTTTTTTTGGATAGCCCTGCATATAGAGCATTGCACTAATCTGACCTTAAAATCAAAACATGGACTGGTTTCTCAGCTTCACTTTGATATATGAATGATCAGTTTCTTTTATATGTTTTCTTCTTTTTGTTCAGTAGCTAAGTGCTTTTCTGGTAATTTGATTTTCATAGCCCATGACAAAATCTTAAATGATAGACATTTAACTCAGGATTGTTGGTATGGCAATATTCTCATCCAGGACATGGATGAGTGGGTGACAGTCACAGTTCACATGCAAGCAGTTACACTAACAATGGTTCAGTAAGGTGTCCAGTCCCCATGATGTGATGATGTCTGAGAGGTTTGGTTTACAATGGCTTCCAGCCTCCTTAATGATGTCGGATAGGAAGTGCATTCAGGTTCTTTAATATAAGTATTCCAGCAGTTTTGTGCTGCTTTTTCATGAAGTTGGGAGATGTCACTTGACATGTTTTAAGGGTCAAGTTGTAAGTACTAAGGGCAAGCCTTGGCCAAAAAACCTATATATATTTGTATTATTGTTGACCTGAAATGCTGGTTATGTGTTGTGACAAAGCTGTAGTGCAGCTGCCAGCCACTAGCAGGGGCTGTAGCTCTGGTGAAAGGCGACTGCCATAATGCTTCAAAGCACTGGGATGTAAACCAGCATAGATGATAGATGGTATCTCAATGCGCTGCGTGCTTTGTCAGTATTTTAATCTAGAAAAATTAAATAAAGTTGTATATAGTCTTTGACTGGTTAAAGTGGCATATTATCACTAATCATAACCCACAATAAGCGACATGGTAGACCAAAGGCTGGTGGTGCTAGCTCTGCTAACATTAGCAACACTCGGCAGATCAACAAAACATTGTATACTAGCAGACTTTGTGATCCCATGTTTAGCTGTGTTAAATACATTGGGCACAATTGGGACAGTTTTTAGAGTTTTATCTGACCTTCAGACCAGTCAACTAGGTAGTATTTAAATTTACATTTGAATCACTAGGAAAGAAGTCCCTTTGCAGCAATCCTCGCTTGTACTTCTAACTATTTTCCTTGCTCCAAATACATTGACCATTATTCAGTGGTGGCAATAGAAGGGTAACTCGCAATGCGATGTGATACGATATGATATGACACGATACAACACGGCACGGCATGATACGTTACGATACAATACGACACAACACGATACTATACGACATGACACAGTACTACATGGCAGGACAAGACACAAAACGGGACGACATTTCACGACACAACATGGTGCGAGAAGATACCACACGACACAGTACGATACCGTACGTCATGATACAAAACAATGCCATATGACATGACATGACACAATACCATACAATACGATACCTACGACACTACACCATACAACATGACTCGACTCAATATGATACCTTACGACACTACACCATACAACATGACTCGACTCAATATGATACCTTACAACACTATACTATACGACATGACACGATACGACACAGTACCTTACCTTATGACATGATACCTTAGAAGTTGACACAACGCGATACGACACAATGCGAGACCTTACGATATGATACCATACAACTTGACACAACACAGTACAACACAATACCACACAATACGATACCTACGACACAACACCATACGACATGACTCGACTCAATATGATACATTACAACACCATACTATACGACATGACACGATACAACACAGTACCTTACCTTACGACATGATACCGTACAAATTGACACGACCCAATATGATACTTTACAACAGGACATGGCACGATACCACATGACATGACACGACTCAATACGATATGACACAATACGATACATGCGATATGATATGATAGGATGAGATAGGATGTGATATGAAACATCACAATATTTGATGAACCTTGAATACAAAATTCCCCTAAAAGCTTAAGTGCAGGATAATGTCATTAGTGCCACCTCAAGGAGTCATAGATTAGTGACACATTGAGCCAAATAGGGAGGGAAGGAAGGGAAGGAAGGGAAATCTGTTTAGAGAACTGCATTATTTTAAAATCAAATGTATTTATACTTGAGTCAGGATATTGAAATTTTTTTGCCATTCCAAATACTGTATCTCCTTTAATGCAATTTATCTTACCTTGTTACTGCCTGGTAAAAGCTCTTACTAACACAAGACACATTGTACCACTATATCACTTGTTGAGTAGTACTTTCCCACCAAGGCTAGTTAATTCACTTTTAAGAGTACAATCTTAGAGTTTCCATATGCGCAGAAATACAAAACTATACACACCAAAACACACACTGTAAAAATACTGTGTTAGAAGAGAAAGTCTGGGATTTAAAATCACACACTCACAAAGCTCATAGGTCATCTCTAACATATTTTCCCAGGCTTGGTGCCAGTTGAAGACAGTGCACTTGTTGATCCAGCGACAGCACTAGCTTAAAGGCTCAAGCTGTGGACAAAAGTTTTCTTTGTGCTGCAAATGTCGCAGACAGATTGCAAGAAATATAGCGATAAAGAAGAAATACTGCAGCTGTGGCCATTTAAAGACAAGATGGTTTTATTTATAGTGCTCAGAACTAAGAAGTTGCCTCAGAGGGCTTTATAATCATTACAACACACAACACCATCTAACCTTTGAGACACATTTTAGTAAGAGTAGGGTGATACCTCTGTTAGGACATATAAATACTCAACTACACCTCTGTTTGGTTGGTACTTAACTTGTAGGTATTTTATATTACTATTTTGCATCTGTGCAACTGAAAGAAAGACTTTACACCTTTCCTTAAAGTTACTTATCATAATGCTTAACATGTCCGTCTGCTGCTCTTTTGTCCCACAGACCAATGAAGTGACCAACAGGATACAATGTCATCATTCCAGGTGGTGGACTCCTCGCCGGGCAGCAGCGTCAGCGTCATGGAAACGTCCAACTTCGCCCACGTCATCTTCCAGAATGTGGGGAAGAGTTTCCTGCCCCAGGCACCCCTGGAGTGTCGCTACACCCTGACCCCTTACATCACCCCTCACCCAAAAGACTGGGTGGGCATCTTTAAGGTACATCACGCACACAGCAGCAGCTTCAAAGACATCGCAGAGCATGATCAATCAGAGGACCAGCTTTTATTTATCTGAATCAAAGATATGTCTCAAGATTTGAGCAATTACCAGCCTATTTCATACGTGTCTGTGACATGGATGATGTGTGATGGTTTTTTAAATTGGCCAAAGTTTTTCATTCGGCACATTAACACATACATCATGCCTGCACACTAATGCTTCATCTCTTCACTACATGCCTTAAACGTCACCACAAGCTTTGGTGTGGTTGGCCTGCATGCAGAAAGAGGAAGAGTGCACACGGTGGGCTGGTTGCAGTTGGTCTCGCTGGGGGGCAAACATTTGGTGCTCTTAATGAACCACTCTGATTCTTATTAGGACCACTTCTCCCCCCCACTTGTTCCCCTCTGTCTTTCCATCAGTCCTCTCTCCGCTTCCTGCTAACCAACCTCAGCTCCGCTCTTTTATCAAGGCCATCAAATCTCACACATAATTAACAGGAAATGTCTACTAGGAAACTTAATGTCTTGTAAAGTTAAAAAGACAAACATTTTATTGTTGTTAAAGAACTGACTTCAAATCCACCAGCTCAATTAAATAGGAATAAAGATGCTGGGTTTATGTGGAAAAAAGTCAATTGGAAAATTTAATTGTTAATCCCACTAATGAAACGTGTTTGATGGTCGGTGCTTCATGTCAGTGAAGAGGCAGACCGCGCTTCTTTAATGCTTTTGACGCACAAGTCTGCCCGTCTGATAAGTTTATCTGTTTACTTACGGAAAAATGTTTGTGATTTATGTGTCTGTGTGTTATTTACAATTAACCATTCAACTCATGATGAATGCTACATCTTGTTAGTGTATTAACGTCAGCTTTTTCTGCTAATTATTGTCCATTTGATCATAATAGAGCTGTAAATTAAGCCAGCATGCATTGCTAATTGATCCTTTGTTTGCGCCTGTGTTTAACTGGGTGTCTGGGAGTCTAATGTAAAA
Source organism: Notolabrus celidotus (assembly GCF_009762535.1). Classification (NCBI taxonomy): domain Eukaryota; kingdom Metazoa; phylum Chordata; class Actinopteri; order Labriformes; family Labridae; genus Notolabrus; species Notolabrus celidotus. The sequence goes on along the minus strand of NC_048287.1, from coordinate 13,476,566 downwards.
ATCGACAGAAGGGTGGAGTGTTAAAAATGATTGATTAGATTTGACGTCCTCACTGAGCACTGATGATCATCATTGATGAGTCGTTTTGCCTCCCAGAGGCAAAACCTTTGTGCACAGATGACTCAGGGAGAGAGCATTCACTCCCCTCTTACCTCTCTCATCTAAAGGCGTTACCTGTTTCAGAAAGAGAGAGAGAGAGATAGAGAGAGAGAGAGGGAGAGAGGCTTGAAATCAGGATGACTCAGACCGCACAGGCAGGAGCTGCTCATTTGAGCTGTGCACAGACACCCCCTAGTGGTGAAAGATGATCATAGTACAGTGATCAGGGTCCTTGCATCGCAAACAAGGTCCTGCACAGTACTGCAGGACGCTCACATGCAGTGTATAGACAGTAAACATCAATAGTTTACACTCTAATCAAGCCATGCATTTTTTGTTTTGCGGTCCACCATCATGAGTAATTTCCTCCGTTCATCACTTCAGAATTAAACATATTTGCTCATCTTTATTTGTCAGTCGAATGCATGATATAGGTTGTTTGAGTTGCAGTTTTGACACACGCAAGCACACACACACACACAACTCCCTGAAAAGCCCCGTGGAGGTTTTTTCGGTTGTGGCATGTTTGTTGGGTCGACAGGGAGAAACCCGTTGTGTAAGTGTATAATTAACGTGTCATCGCGCTGTTCCCTCACACCTTGGCTGAATGATTGATAGCTGCTTTGCCTGTGATTATTTTATAACATCACTCCCGTCTTGGAATGCCACACCATACCTAACCAAATGTCAGTCACCTTCACTCTGCAATTAGCAAAATTATTTATGTCTGTTCCTTCTTAAGCAAACACACGTGAGCACACAAGCAAAGCTGGCAGGAGTCCACGGCAGCCTCGCTTCACACTGAGATGCTGCTGGATGTGGAAAGAATGTTCTTGGCCTGGGTTTTCACTCTGACAATTACTATTTGTTTGGAATAGCATTATACTCAGTGTAATGTCTTGATGAGGCAAACACTGCAATTAGATGTCATGCAACGACATTATCAAACCTGAAGTTTTGACAATTGTTTGAGTAGTTCAGTTGATTTATTGTGGCTTGTTAGAGCCTCACAATGCTTTTTCATGTATCCGGATAATCTTATTCTGTTTTTCTCTGAGTTTCACCTTTAATTACTTTAATTGATAGGTTGACTTATTTAAATATTTAACTCCAAGAAAGGTTTCTATGTAAACATGCTAAACATTTACCGGCATGTTATAATTTAATCTTGAAAGGCTATGGTTCCTTTAGAATTAACAAAAGCAAGTTACCCCTCCCAGTGCGTTCATGTATCCTATAATTTCCTGTACAGCAAAGTCAACCATGTGTCTTTATTGTAATAGCATGATAAGTGAGCACCAGAGAAACTTTCTCCCCTTTTTCTTAAATGTAAGAAAGTACCACAGGTGGTTGACTTTTCCACAGCTGTAGCACAGTTATGTAATGCCACAAACATGTATCACACATGTGAGTTGAAACAAGCTGTGTGTGTGTGTGTGTGTGTGTGTGTGTGAGTGTGTGCATGAACTGCCCAAGCAGAGAGAGTGTGTGGTTGTTCCTGCGACAGATTTACAACGCAGGACTTGAGTTATGATGTTCACAACTCCCTTTCATCATCTGTCACCTAACAACACATGAAATCCGTGGAATTACATCTCCCTTGCCATTTTGTGTAAAATTTTCACCTTTTCCTCCCTCGTTCTGCTACGTTTTTTTTTCTTTTTTCTTCATCCCCTCTTTTCATTTCTACTCTGGATCTCACGAGTCTGTGCATGTGTGTACACGCACACACGCAAAGCCACATACACCCCAACCGTCCCACCCCATTCTCACACCTCCACTGCCCCCTCTTTAGTGTGAGCCCAAAAGAGGCAGGAACTGAGAGGAAGGAGAGAGAAGGAAGGGGTGTTTGAGAGCAAAGAGGTGGCATGTTTTTGAATGTTTCCTTTCTTGCCTTGAATGTCTATTTAGCTCTGCTGCTTTTTTTACCCTGCGCATTTCTGAAAATCAAACTGAAAAAAATGCTCATAGTCATCTGGGATTGATCTGTTGCAGAAATACTGCACATTTTTTGTATCAAATAACAACATCCTGCTTTCCTTTGTCCAGTTTGGCACTATTTTTAGTTGCAGATAAACATTTTCCTTGTGGTTCTCATCCTTTAGGTGGGTTGGAGCACAGCCAGAGATTACTACACCTTCCTCTGGTCTCCTATGCCTGAAAACTATGAACCAGGAAGCAATGTGCACAGGACTGTGGTGTTTCAAGGTACACACGCTCTCCCACCGACACACTCACTATGTAAACCACCGTACAGTGTAGTATTCCAAAGTAACTCCTCCATTTTACGGCACATATAAAAAGCAGCACTTTTATTTAATAAGGGAACACAACCACAAACGGCGGCCTGGGACCTGAGCACCTCTCAAACCACACACATACACTTACACTCAGGCACTCAGGTTCAGGGCCTGCAAACTGGTTTTACTGGGCCTGGAACGGTCAGATATTACACAGTGAAAATATGAGAGCATGCTGTGGTGTGTCAGTAGTCAGTAAAACCGGTCTGCTGCAGGATGTTCTGCACTTACTCCACGAGCCCAGAAAACCAGGCCACATTTGTGAATGATGTGTGTGACCTCACAGGGCAGAGATTGACTTTTTGAGATATTTGCATATTTAGAGATTGACCAACGTAAGGAAACATAGAAGGCTTTTGGATAACATTCATACAAAGTATTTCAAATACCACCACATTTTACTCAGCCAGTAACACTTCATTCATATTATATATATTAAAACCTCTGAGATAATTCACCATTAACACGACTCCTTTTCCTCTCCAGGTTATTATGTTCCCAAATCTGACGGAGAGTTCTACCAGTTCTGTTATGTGACACATTCTGGTGACATCAGAGGAGCCAGCACCCCGTTCCAGTTTAGGTGCGCCACGCCCACCGAGGAGCTCCTGACTGTTACGGAGGATGACAGCAACTCAGACATACTGGTCGTCACCACCAAGACCGGTCTGCTAGAGGTGGGGGAACCACCAGACCAGACTCTTTCTGTTTTCTGATATCACCGAGTGGGAGGACAATTAACATTTTTACATTATGGAACTAAAAGTGTTGTCTCTCCAGATTTTTTAATTCAATTTTGTAAAGACATTTCATGATGTGCATCTCAAAACTTGTTTTAGTGTTTTCACATATTTCACTAATGGCCTGTTGTCAGGGGAGTAAAAGGACAAAACTAAGTGGCTTGAACACTAAAATCTTCCAAGTAGCAGGAGCCATTCTCACCTCTTCTCTCTCTCTCTTCTCTCTACCCTCTTCACCTCCTTCCTGGCAGCATGTGGAGGAGGCACAGCAGGAGCGCAGGGAGCTGCTGAAGGCCATGCGAGTCCTTCAGGATGAGAAGCAGCAGCTGCAGGAGGAGCAGAAACGACTGGCCAGGGAGAGGGAGCAGGAGAGGGAGACGTGCTGCCTGCTGCGGACACACAACCAGGTCAGAGGAGGGGGATGCTCTGAGGAAGTAGTATTGCTGCATTAGTGTAGATAGAAAAGACAGAGCTGATTACTACCCAGCTCTGTCTTTTAAAGCTGTTTTAAACAGTGCTACATTAACAGAGCTGCTTCTTGTTTCACAGGTAAAAAGTTGAAATCACAACACAGCAGCTGCAGATACTTACAACATGAGATTGATCTTTTGAGCTGCTTAAATTCAGTTTTATTGTGAAAAAAAAAAAAAAAAAAATAGAATAACATCCCTTCTTAAACTACAGGTGGTCAAATTCATCTAATTATCCACAACAGATGCAAGAATAAAGCACAAAATCTACATTTTTTTATTCATTTATGTAAAAGTAGAGGAAAAAACATCCTTTTATTAGGAGAGAATCTGAGTTGCAAATGATATAAAATAGGCCCTGACAAAGCCAGAGACTTAAGGGGAGTTTCAGTGGGTTTGCATGTTTGAGTATTTATTGGGGGGGGGTGGTCCTAAGTGTGTACAAAAAACAGACAATTCCTATTTATGCATGTGTGGAGCCGGTTCCTCGCCACTGATCACAGGTCTGACAACTTCAAAGGCCTGAATTTATGAATAATCTCTGACCACGGAGAGACACACAAGGAGCCACTGCTTGTGATCGTGTGTGTGTGTGTGTGTGCGCGTGCGCGTGCGCGCACCAGTCTTTCTCTCCCTCTTTTAACGACCTGACTCAGTGGGCCAGAACGGAATTGGGACGCAGTTTTCTTGGGCATCTGGCGTCAGGGACGATGCCATCGCGACCACAGAGTGAACAAACATGACGTCAAACACACAAACACAAACACAAACACACACACACACACACACACACACACGCACAGGCTCGTACACATATACAAACTAACTGCCCCCCCCCCCTTCACTCTCACACTCACATTCAGGTTCCACACCACAGGGCCTCTCTAATATGCATTCACACACGCACAAGCGCAAACACACACTTACACACAAACACACTCATTATGCCACCCGCTTGCAAACCCTTTTAGTCTGTGTGTGGAATGAGAGGAGGGTAGTCCACAAAACCGCCTGCCTGAAAAAAAAAAAAAAGAGCCCTGCCCAGCCTCAGGGACAAACACCACTCAGTCACGCGATTCAGTGGCCACTGCTTTCTCACTGTCTATTTTCTCCCCGTCTGTCTTTCTGTCTGTCGGTCCTGTTCGTTCTCTCACTTATTTATTGTGTCGACGCTAGTTTCTCTCATTAAGACATCTGAATTATTTGGAGAAAGCAAGGTAAAAAACAACGCATGGGGGAAAGTGAATCCAAACTAAACAAATGGGATAAAAATCGAGGAAACTTCTTCATCTTCCTCTAAATATGACTCTATTCCCTCTCTCGTTCACTCACTCACTCACCAAGATGAGTCAGATTTCATATTTTAGTATTCATGATTTATGGTTTGATAAGCAGTAACTTGGCACACACTGCTTCAAGAAGTCAACTCAAGGAAACTCAACGAAAGTAGAGGGGGAGGAGGCAGAGGGAGAGGTGAGACTTGCCAAGAGATCTGAGCTTGAATCCAGTCTCTTATCGCCCCCTAGTGCCTCTCAGTGGCACGGCCTCAGAGGAAAGAGTAGCCTGCTTTCAGTTAGTCCGCTGCTCTTTTTACGAAGGACAAAGACGCCATAAATTACGTGGTAATACACACACACACCAGCACACACACTGTTATTACCGTGCTGCTTTTCATTCAACAGGCATGTCTGTGTGTAGATATACGACTTGTGTGTGTGTGTGTGTGTGTGTGTGTGTGTGTGTGTGTGTGTGTGTGTGTGTGTGTGTGTGTGTGTGTGTGTCTGTGTCTGTGTCTGTGTCTGTGTCTTTAGAAGAGCTTTTACAGGTAGGTGTGTTAGCTCGGGCCATGCTGATGAAAATATCCCAAGTTTAACATGAAAACATAAGTACATATTTTGCGGCTGCTAATTTTACGACTGCACTTTTTATAAGGTCTTTATGCACTGCTAAAGTGCTTCCCAAACGCCAGCCGTAAAAATCATACAGTAATCTGCACAGAGAGCCGAGCCCAGAGGGAGACGGGCCGGAGAATGTAGTGCTGCGTGCATGCGTTGTCTATCTGTCTCCATACGTCCTCCTGTGTGTGGCCTCATCTCTCTGCAGCCGTGTGAGCAAGCGTGCAGAAATAGAAAGGAGGGTGTGTGCTGAGGTATGTTGTTCTGTCACAAGCAATATTAGCTATGGATGATTTAATGTCCTTCCCTGCTGATTAGCAGCAAGTTCAAACAAGGCATTTCCTCAGTCGTCCCACCGCTTGGAGAAAACAGACCTCATATGATCTGTGAGACAGTCGTAAGAAAGTTACGGCGCTCTCACGTATTCACTGCAGACTGCTTCTGTTTGATCAGTTTGAACAGTTCAGTTAAGTTTTCTCTGAATGTGTGTTTTGGGTCCATCAAAGGGCTCTCAAGACAAATGATTTACAGCTGCAGTTTCGTGAGTGATGGAGAGATAAGACTGTACTGATTCCCTGAGGACAAATTCACAAGTTACACCTGCGGTGCATACAGACTGTAGAGATGGAAAACAGAAAAAAAAGTGTTGTTTCTTTTCAAAGAAATGAATTTAAAAAATGAATCTAAGGAGATTCAAAACTTTATATGAAACATGCAGCACACATGGTTCATTTATAATATTTTGTCATTAGAATGAACTTAATTTAGTGTTTAAAAACATTTGAAGGTGCGTCACAAAGCTGCCAAAAAACTATTTACAGTGATAAACTATTGAGTTTAAGGAGAATAGATACCAACAAGTCACAGACAATTAAAGGAAATAATAAACAGTAAGCAAACCTTGAAAAAGACTCTCTAATAAAAGTATGCTTTTAAAAGACTGAATGTCGAGTATGCTTTAAAAAGATAACAGAATAAATGGCTGACTCTCCACACTGAGTAGCTTCAGGCAGAGTCTGCTGAGCAGACCGTTCTGGAGCAATGTGTGGAAAAATAATTGGTTTCAAAGTTCATATCAGAACAGGTCTGATAGAAACTGTTCAAAAAATCTGGGTTTTAGGGGCTTACTTGAAGTATAGAGCTGCTTTTATGTTCTGTGGGTGTCCATTAAAATGTATAAAATGTTCTTTACTGTATATGTAACATGACAATCACACATCCCATTGAATATCACCTTTTATTATCAATAACATGTATTGCATCATCTCCTGAATTTGTCTAGCACTGTTCTGATACTGAGCTTCCTGATGTCTCAGCTGCCGCGTCTGTCACTCTGATGATCCTCAGCTTCCTCTTTGCCCCCGCAGGAGCTGCTGCGTTCATCGCAGGGCCTGTCAGAGGAGCGGGAGGAGGTGAGGAGGAGGCTGACGGAGGCCACAGACCGGGTCCGGCAGCTGGAGGAGGACCTGCTGGGAGTCACCCAGAGAGGCCTGCAGAAGGAGACGGAGCTGGACTGGTGAGTTCAGAACATTGCCGTCTGCGTCAGGTGCAAAAATAATGCAAAGCAAAAAGTGACAGCCCCAGGGTTCAATTAAGACACCCTACTCAATTCAAACATATGCTTCTTATAGGGTTTTTGACTCCTGAGATGTTGTAGCACTTTCCTATAAATGTTTTTCTCCTTCCTCTATTCACCAATTACCTTTAAATGATGGAAGCAACCTCGCCCCCTGGCCAAAACACTGTGCAGACATTCAGTTGGTCACAGTTGGTACACACACAGTCCTGTTTGAAAAGTCTCCTGAAGCCATACACAAAGTTCCTCCGAATAAGCAGAATAAAATGTCATCACTGAATTGGTTCCAAGTGAAAAGCTGTTTTCATATTTTTTTGTTCGACAGTCTGCGAGACCGCCTGAAGAAGCTGACGGTAGAGAGGGACAGCCTTGAGGGCCAGCTGAAGAACGAGAAGGATGAAAGGGACCTGTACAAGGTGGGAGGAAAGCACTTCACCGTGTGAGGCCTGGAGAGATGAAGAGGTGCTTTTTGATTGGTCTGTATTCTGACCTATTGTCTCACATGTAGGCCCACTTGCGCAGCACAGAGCTGGAGAACACTAAGCTAAGCGCAGAGCTCCAGATGCTGAAGGCGGTGGAGCTGAACCGAGAGGTAACCATCGCACAGTTTCAGGAGGAGCTGGACAGGCTCAGAGCTTGTGTCGCCCAGCGGGACAGCCTGGAGAAAGAGCTGCTGGCACACAAGGCTGACAAGGTAGAAGGGGTTTGAAATGTAACCTCCTGCGCCAACTGAACCAAAAGTAACATACAGCTTGTCTGTTATCTTTTGTTTGCGCATGGATCTTATAACCTTCTCTCCGTATGTCTTTAGGCAGAGCTGTGCCGTGTGCGTGAGCAGCTCCGCCAGGCAGAGGAGCAGCTCCAGGCGTCGCGGCAGCAGGCCTCACTGCTAGCCTCGGAGCTCCGAGACTCAGCCAGCGCCCGTGACCACACGATGACTGAGCTTTACCGCGCCCGCTTGGAGGCTGACAAGCTCCGTGCCAGTCTTGCTGATGCTCAAGCTGAATGTCAACGTATGGAGAGCCAGCTAGACCGCATGAGGAGCACTGCACAGAAGGAAGTGGTCAGTGTCCAACCTACATAATCTGTTGTTCTGACTTTCTCCTGTACGGCAAAGTGTGGACTAAACCCATAGAAAAGTCTATTCTTTTGGGGATTTTCATGTACGTTCTCTTTCTCCCAGGGTGTTGGGACAAGTGGAGAGATAACACCCAGCATCATGGTGGTGTCGGAGGCCGAGGCTGAGCTGCAGAGAGAGGTGGAGGAGCTGAAGCTGCGCCTCCACATGGCTGCAGAGCACTACAAGGAGAAGTACCGGGAGTGTCAGCGCCTTCGCAGGCAGGTCGCTAAACTGAACACAACTGAGGCACAGGGGGTAAGTAGTGGATAGATGAGTGTGGCAAAAATAGAAAAATGCATGGGGTGAAATTTCATCTTGATCAATACTTGATGTTTTATGTATATTTGCAGGAGCCGAAGAGAAATGCATCCACGGAAACTACGCTGGAGCCACTGACGCCAAGTCCAGACTCGCCAACAACAGGTGCACATGCACGCAGACATACACACACTCATTTGCGAAGGCAGACATGCAAGTTGTTTTATTCTTTATTATACTATGATTGCATGTAAGTGCATAGTTACGAATCTATTCAAATATCTTTATCAAGCACTTATGCCCTATTCTCTGTGTTTTTCTAAAGGATGTATAGCTGCTGCAGTCCTTCATGAAGCCGCTGAGATGACAATCACTCGAGACCTCAGTGACAGGGAATCCTCACACGCAGATCTGTACAACAGCACAGAGAAGGAGGAAGATCAAAGAGAGACAAAGCCAAAGGATAGACCTGAGATGGAGGCCGCAGGAGATTCAAACCAAGAGGAGAACAGACAGAAGGATGACAAAGAAAAAGAAGAGAATAAAGACAGCCTGCCAGAGGAGAGCCTGAGGATGTTGAGCTGGGTGGAGGTGGAGAACGAGAGGATGAGCACCAAAGAAGAGCCCAGCAGCGGCGAGGCCGAGGCAGCACAGACGGCTGAAAACTTGAAGGAAGTTGCGGCAGAGCAGGTGCCGACGGAGGTAGCAGGGAGGAGAGGTGGGGAGGCGGAAAAGGAGCAGAGTCGGTCAGTGGAAGAGGAGCTGGCGATGATGGAGGAGAAGTGGAGGGAGCAGTGTGCAATCAACGAGACGCTCAAACAACGGCTGGCTGACGAGGAGGAAAGATTCAGAGTAAGCGCAACACTGGCAGAGTTGCTGGAAAGATGACACTCTAAATATAGGTTATAAAAACACACATGCTGCCGTGTGATTCAGCAAAACCTGATTCCTCCTTTGCCCACACAGTTAATATAATTCCTACACTCTCTTTTTACAAGTCAATTTTATGCTCTATTTAATTTCAATTGCAGTATCACTGCATGCACTTTGAAGCATAAAGTAATACAGCATTTACACTCAACGTGTGCGGTTACAATTATGTAAGCCTTCATTTTTATATAGACTGATCCCTTTGGGTCCACATAAATATCACAACTAATACATCATGCTGAATCAGACCCTCTCCCTAAACTCTCAGAATACATATCTACAGGGATGTTAAATGTGAAAAGCAGAAAAGTCTTGCTTTTCAGAAGCTGAAACACATCAATGGAAGTCACTTTTTTCCTTTATTTAGCCAGGGGAATTACTTAAAAATCACATCATTTATCATGAAAACTGATGTTTTTTGATCAGTTAAGGGTCGGTGAACTGTGCAACATATTATAAAGCCTGAAAACTGAAAGTCCTTTCATTGTAGCATGAAGAAAAAATCAAGCTAGTCCTCTTTGGATCCTTGTTGACTTATTTTGATTGCCCTGCACCTTCTGATAAATAAGGGTCTAACTAGCGACCGTCTTTCAATAGAAAACTAATCTGTTGTGTCAATTGGCTCATAAATGGGAAATATTAGAGTAGTTTATTGTGACCATTAACTTGGTCATGAATTAACCTGGCTACTCCATGAACATGACCCACTATGTCTTCTGGTGTGTGTGGTATGTGTGTGGCACGAGCACTCAAGCTCTTTGCGTCGACGTGGGCCTGTTACGTTTTTTTGCGTGCAAATGTCCGCCAAAGCACCGACCGGCATTTAATCTCTGTGAGTGAGTGAGTGTTTATCGGCGCTGTAAATAAGGCTCTCCCCTGTCTGTGATAGAGGCTCTTGTCTGAGGCGAGCGCCCCGGGCTCACAGCCGCTCTTAATGGCTTCTGAGACTGACAAGAGAGGCAGCCGCACAGCGCCATGCTTTACGGCTGTTTACATCAGCCACCCAGAGGAAGGAGCGAGGGAGGGGAGGAGATGGGGGGGGGGGGTGGGGGGACGGGGATGGGTGCACAGAAATCCACTGTTGCAGAATCCCTTCACCTGAACTTAACCCCCTAATGCTGCGTCGTAAATAAATGAAAGAGAGGGGGAGAGTGAGAGAGGAGGAAAGGAGATGAAAGAGAATGAGGAGGGAAGAAGCAAACACAATTTAAGAGAGAAAAAGGCAAGACAGACAGACAGAGAAGAAGCAGAAAGAGGAACCGGCAGAGGAGGGGATTTGGATCCTTTGTAATGGTTTGAAATGAGAGAGCGGAGAAGGCAACTAGCCATGTAAACTCTCCCACAGGGTCGGCCCTGTTAGAAGGTAACAGATTTACTACAAACCCCCAGTCTGCTCTGAACACGCACACTATTACTGTGTCTGTACAGTAAGCACCACACATTTGACACTGCTCCAGGTTAAATAAAACTCCACTGAGCAAATATTTTGTTCCTTTGCTTGCCTGAGTGTATGCCTACTGATTACTCAATCAGTCTGTTAACACGAAGGACGTCCAGACTGAAAACAGAGGAAGGAAGACACAAGAGGGATGAAAAGTTGGAAAGCTGAAACAAAAATTGAACAAGTCATAAGGCAGAAAATTAGATTACACTTCTGTTTTTATTTGAAGAACAGCAAACATTTGTGGGGTAAATTTTCCTACATAATCATAATTGTATATAAATACATTTCCTAATAATACAAAGAAACATCCAAACTGAAGATGGCATGGTGCTGAGTCAAGTAGGAGAGACTTCTCACACACTGCAGGGCTTTAATGTTCCAGACCATTTATTTCACCAGGTCAGTGACGTTTCTAGTGGATTTGCTCTTCATCAGTGTGACCCTGCCTCCTTCCCATTTTTACATAGGCCTCCATCTCTGGTTGTTTAATATTTCAGTTTAAAGAATGCGCTAGTAGTGATGTGATGCATGAAAGACAGAAATACAAAAGGACTTCCTCAAAACAGGAGTGCTTGAGGTGCCGTTCGTTGCCTTCCCCTACTCTCTACTCTTCCATTTCCTGTCTGTCTTCAACTATCCTATCTTATAAAGGGAAAACAACAAACAGGGTCTCATAGATACATATTCACACTGACCAACAGCAAAACAATTTGAGGTTCACTGTCTTGCCAAAGTCACTTTCGACAGGTGACTGAACCACAAACCTTCTGATTGAGAGACGACCGACTCTAACATCGGAGGCACAGCCGCCCCATCATGTCCGCAGACTAAGAAATAACCAGCGAAAATGTATACTATTAATTGAGTTATTTATAGACCAGAGACACGCTCTGGTTCTGTTTCATTGTCTTTGTTCTGTATCGCTATAGAGTTAATCTCTTACTGATCAGCTGATAACAGACTGTTTGTCTCTGGTAAACTGTGACAGACATTTCCATAAGCTTTTTATTGGTTGTCTTTGTGATAGCTGATGAGTTAATCCACAATGAAAAACATTGTAAGTTGCAGCTCCGGTTTGATTTCGCACAATAGTGCTGTCTAGCAGAGACAAAAGGGAGCTCAGACTGGTTATTGAAATGAATGTAAGTTGTTGCACTGATCATTTAATTACAAGTTATGTTATGGACTCCGCCCTGAAATTTTTGTATTTGTGTCTGTAGGTTCAGATGGCAGAGCGAGCCAGTGAAGTGACGGAGCTGAAACGCAACCTCGCCCAGGCCCTCAGAGACAAAGAACAACTGCAGGAGGTGAAATAGCAGCACCATGACGACTTTCAGTGTGTTATGTTTCTATGTTTGACATAGAAAAAAAAACAATTTATTTAGGATCTGTTCTGATTAGAGAAAAAAAAAAGAAGGACACCTGTTGCATCTCAATGTGTAGGTGTTATTTAAACGATGGCTTTCAGTTGGAGTCCATACAGGGATCCTCACTTTCAATTATCAGAGCTTCAGCATGGTGTAGAAACTCCTTCTTTTCTCCACACTCCCCATTCCCCACTAATTAATACATCTATACTTGCCTCTTTCGCCCGTTGATACAGTGCCATTAGACGGTGCAAATGCCACGCGGCATGTCTGATTCACCTTCCCAACCCTGGTTTAAATGTTAAACCTGATAGCTGCGCACTAATGAAGTCTTTAAGGGAGGAGGTCAGGGGAGGGAGAAGCCAGAGGGAGGAGAGAGAGAGGGCGAGCGCCTCCATCTGCAGAGCGAGAGCCGAGGGAGCCAGAGTCTGACACCCATTACAGTAATGAGTAGGGTACTAATGCTCGTGCTTCAGATATGATCACAAAGGGCAGAAACAGTGTAAGAGGGAAACTTAACTCTGAGCCTGAAATGCTGAACTGCTCTAGTGAAAAGTGTGAGAAGGAAACATTTCCGACATTCCTTTCACACATCAATCGCTTTCTCGTCAAGTAAAAAAAAGTTAAGACTTTATGAAACATGGACATAGTCGTAGTGACGTCACTACTTTCTGAAGAGGTGTTATGAAACCTGAAGATGGTGATGATCCAAAGAATAGGCGTAGTCTTACCGCTTGGCAAACGGCTACAAATCACCCACCTGTATAATGAGTATGAGAATAATTAATCACGGCTTTCACAGAGGGAAGAAGACGTCACAAAAGGAAAATGAAAAATATGTACAGCATGGAAATATTTCTTATTCCCCCTCCAGGAGCTGCAGCGCTACGTGTGCAGGCAGAGGGAGCAGGAAGCTTGTGCTCAGGGTGCTGACATGAGGCAGCCCATGATGCTGCGCTACCCCCTGCCATACCCTCAGGACCCTTCTCCTCCACCCCTGGTGCCACATAGGCCCGCTGAGCTGCAGTATGGCAATCCCTACTCCACCGACACCACAAGAGGTGGGCGTAATTCAAACTTCCATAACCAGTCCCTCCATGTCTGCTTCACCTGTTTGCTCAGAGCAGTAACAACTTTATGCGTGTGTGTTTTTTTTTTTTTAAGATCGGGTGGAAGCGGCCCCGTCTCCTGAGCACATGTCCCGTCCCCCACCTGAGGCCCCATCCTGCGCCCCTCCCTGCGCACCCCCGATCACACCTCCAAGTCCGAGCGCGGGTGCACCAGACTGGAACCAAGAGGTGGTCTGCATCCAGCCCGCCCGCAGCACCACCCCCCCTGAAGGCACGGAGCACCCGGCGGAGGAGCCGAGAAATGTGAGCACGTGCTAACAGACGGCTGCCGATAACAAGCTAATAATAACAGATTCTTCACAGCAGTCACTTTGAGTATCCGTGGTAAATGGGTTTCACATGCTTCCGATTATGTGCAGATAAAACTCAGTGTCATAAAGAACATGTTTCTTTGTAATCAATCAGCCAAAGCATGGTCCGGACACTTTGTCTGTGAACTTTATCCAACATAGATAGCCCACTAACTAATTATAATCCTGGTGTTTTCTTCCAAACCCTCACGTGTCTTGCATCCACAAATCACTGTCACTGCATTTCCTCCCTCTCTCTCTCTCTCCCTCTCTAACTGAAGGATTCCTCCTCTCTGAATAATGCGTATATAGCTTGCCCTTAAAGATGGAGCTTTGAACTCATTTGCATAAAGCTCTAATTAACGTCACTCCCTCAGAGCTCAAGAGAAACTAGGATAACAGGAGCTTAGAGAGTAATTAGGACAGATTTTTGCAAAAGGGACAGACCTAAGATCAGTTGGTAACACACACTTACAAAACCCCCTCCTTTAGTGGCTCAGTTCTTTCGCCCCTCTGACCTATTTTTGCCTCTTTTTTTGACCACATCTTTGACGGCTGTTTAGCGTACGCTGAGCGTAGCGTACTATGAGCGTATAATCAGGACTAATCTTCCAACCTTTCTTCACTTGTGTTTGTTTGGTGTTTCAAAGGCTGCTGACGGGGCTCAGTCGTCCTGTGACCATCAGTCCAGCAGACGCAGCGAAGCCAGGAGCAGCTTCTGTTTTGACTCCAGGTAGTGTGACGACCCACAGATAGACAAAGATGAATGTGGATTAAACAGGCTCTCAAATCAGTTTCTTTCACTTGAAGACACATGACATTAGCACAAGTAGAGACATCTTTGCTCAAAACAGAGGAAAGAGAAGGGCTACATCTTTTTCTTTTTTTTCTAGAAAGTCTATCTTTGCGCTGGAAACAAACGAGGTCATTTAGGGCTAACGAACGAAGATAAAGAGAAGATTATAGCTGGCTTTACGGAGTAAGAGTGGCAGTTTTTTATCTCATGAGTAGCTTTGGGGCTAAATCTTCCTCGTGCAGATACTAAATCTAAATATATTACATCACAGAAAAGCAAACATCTAGGAACTGATGACATCTAACTTACTAGAAAACATTAAACTGTGTTTTATCTCAGGCTCCATAAAGAACAAGTTTGACATCATTGGGAAAAAACCTTTAATTGTATAGGTTAATGTTTTGGCTGCCATATCTGGAAGTAAGTATCAAGACGAGTAAGGACACAAATTCTGTAAACGCCTCTTTTTGTGTATGTAATGCATGAGTAAGACTATGTTTTGTTCGACTCCCGGCCTCGACCATTCACTGCATGTCTTCCCCCACTCTCTACATCCCACATTTCCTGTCTCTCTTCTGCTGTCCAATCAAC
The DNA here is from genome assembly GCF_009762535.1 of Notolabrus celidotus. Taxonomy (NCBI): domain Eukaryota; kingdom Metazoa; phylum Chordata; class Actinopteri; order Labriformes; family Labridae; genus Notolabrus; species Notolabrus celidotus. The sequence goes on along the minus strand of NC_048287.1, from coordinate 13,461,560 downwards.
AAAGGTGAAAATTCCAAAAAATATAACCTAAAAAAACTAAAAAATTGAATTGAGTGAGGCACAAATTCATTTTTAAACCAGATTTCGTGTTTGTTTGTTTTTAGGGCTTTAAATACAAAAACATGCAAAACAAACAAATATACACACACACATGTAAACACACAGACTATACCAGTGTACGTAGGTCAGATCTACTTATACCGCACATAACAAGAATACTAAATGCCCTCCACATAAACTGAACCAAACCCGATCCATTCCTCCTCTCCTTTCATTTCTCCAGGAGTGACGTCCACAAGCGCTGCCCGTTATGCGAAGTGATCTTCCCGCCCCACTTCGAGCAGCGCAGTTTCGAGCAGCACGTAGAGAGCCACTGGAAGGTCTGCCCCGTCTGCTCCGAGCAGTTCCCCCTCAACTGTCAGCAGCAGCTCTTCGAGAGACACGTCCTCACGCACTTTGACGGCCACGTGCTCAACTTCGAGCAGATTGAATGAAGGATGTAAAGGTGGAGGTGTTGATTTCTGATGTGGGTAAATGTGTGCTGTCAACTATTAGTTCACCATGACCGGGGTTCGGTTAAGCGGTCTTGTTAAAATACATCATTAGCACTTTTTTGCAATCTTGACACAGGTTAGGGAGAATGTAGTCTGAGAGGAAGAGTTTGTCGTTTGGTGGCGACTCCACCAAGAGTAGCTGTCACTTTAAATCACAGTAGGTGAAAGGATCATTAACACTTCAGTATAGTGCCATGGTCCTTTACTTTTATATTATTTTTATGCCCATTTTTCTGCCTCAACGGGGCAACACAACACCAGTAGTGCATGCATGTATTCTGCGATCAACACTACAAAATGAAAACTAAAAGCGAGTTTTAGCAGGAACTTGAACATGGTTAAAGAAGCAAGTCATGTTTAAAGTGTTTGTTCAGAAAAAAATCTTTACAATGAGTTCAATTCTCTTGTGATAAAGCAGCCAATTTTTTAATTGTCCCGTAATTCAAAGCTCGAAATGACAAAATAGACAAAGGCAGATTTTTTAAAGTGTAAATGCAGAGCGATATCGGAACAAGTGATGTCTTAAAGATGAGTGTGTGTTTTATTTAAGAGGGTGGTGGAGATGTTTTGACTTGAATGGGAGGAACCTTTGATTTCCCCCTGACTTAAGTACTGCTGTACGTATGAAAGTGTTTGCAAAGAAATCAGATGATTGAAACAAGAACAGCACTATGTTTTCATGTAACTGCACTAAACAAGGCTTTATTCTGAATGTATTGTACATATGACAATAAGTATAAGGTGTTGAGCGACTTGGTGTGACCCTGCCTCCTTCCCATTGTTACTACCTTCATGTCTTAGTGATGAAAGAGTGACGGTAAAGCTATGTTTCACTCGGATCAGCCTGTCAGATGCTGTTTTTTTATTGGAGAGGTTCTCTAACAAGTTTCAGGCAAAAAAAATAATACTGCAGGACACTGAGTTAAAAAATTGTAAAAACTGAAATGTGAAGGCGACTTCATTCTGTGCAGGTTCATGTCATGGGTGAGTGTCATTTGTGTCCACAGGGATCCATTACGCAGCTTTCAATTTCCTGTCATTTACAGTGACTCCTGACAGTGTTGTATTCAGGCTTTAAAAATTGCACATGCCCAGTAATCACAAGGCAATCGTGTTTGTACGTCATGTGTCCCACGCAGCCCTTTTCATGAGAGGAAGGTGAAAAAAGCGTGCACTGCAAAGATCTTTATGAATAAAGTCAGCTTGTCTAAATGCATCGGACTGTTCTGTGTTGTGTTTGGACTGAAAGGGGAGAAAGAACACGACAGTCAGTCCACCCTGCAGAGCTTTTTACTTTATTTTACTGTTTTTTTTTTCAGTCATTTCCTGTTTACATTGAAGCAGCTTCTCTTTTATATAGAAAGACAGTTTGACATCATTTACAAGTTACTCTGCTCAGAACCTGTCGTCCCCCATACAAAAAGGAAACAATGGTCTCCACGTTACATACGAAAATATAATTTAAAAGCACTGGACAACAGACACTTGTTACAATACATTCACTGTACACTGTACTGGTATATTGAAACCCCTCCCTTGGATCCTCCTTCTGCACACAGCCTCCGCTCCTTCACCTCTTTATTACTAATACTGCAATCAGCCCCAGTGCAAAGCCGGAACTATCGCCATGGTGACTGTGGTGTCAGTGAAGCGGGGATGGTTTTACGAGTGTTTGACAGGCCAACGGGAGACGCTCAGTCTGGGTCTGTCTCGTCCTGTCTCTGCTCTGATCCCAGCCATGGAAATTTGCGCTCATCTATCACATGCAAACCATTATCTCAGGTTTACTTTCAGGGTTTTAACTCCACGAACAAACTTTGAAACTGATACTGAGATTTTAGAGATACTGGCTCACTCAGTGGTTCTTCTGAATACACACAGCGCTCTTTTGGGTCATAGTTGTGCTTTTTTCTTAAATAGCTCTCTGCTTCAGGGCAATGTTGCTACAATAAAGGTGATTGGTAGAAACAAAACAAAGACACACCTGAAAAATGTCCATATGACCACTTTAGGGGTTTAATAAACTATTTAGTAACTAAAAAAGGGGCGTGTCCAGTGTCTGTTGACTATGGTGGCCCAACTGGGGCCATGACTTGTGCAGGGGTGGTATTTTCTATCCGCATGAAACTTATCTACTTCAACTACTAACATACAATAAAATGCATAAATTATATTCCTGTGTCATTAACTTAAAAAGTAAAACATCTGAGTGGCTATGTACACTTTTTTTGAGCTTGATTCCTATATTGACCCACAAAGAAGATGCATGTCTGAATTCACAATGCTAAGTTCTAACAAAAAGAAGTCACAATGCTGCTTTGAAAATCAAAGAAACTCAGCCCAATTAGTTGATGTAACAACAAAGCTAACCCAGAAGTTTAGAGGACAGGAGGATGTGTGCAGGTCAGAGGTCACTGTACCCTTCAAATAAAAAAAAGCAGCTCGGGCTCATGAGCCCTCTGCTGAATACAAACGTTCATGAGGGAAATGATGTCATGGATCATTGTGACTTGGCACACAGCGCGGCGCTGCATGACACCGCTTTTGTTTTTCAAGAGGCAATGAATGATGAAGAATCCCAGTCAGGGGCAACAAGTTGGCCACTGATTCACTACATGACGCAACACTGCCCGCCTGCCAGCCTGCAATCCTGCTCTACAGGAGTCCAACCAGCGGCCTGGCAGCAGAACATATGACACAGAATACACTCTATAGGCTGATGAGTTGGAAACTGCTGAAAAAACACACACACATAGCTCTCACTTACATCACACACACACATACACACGTACAACAAACTGGAATGCTCTTCTACAACGCAGAAAATGACAGGTTGTAGATGTAATCTCTTTTAAATATAAACCCACCCTCTTTTGAATCACACATTGTTTCTCTCTATACGACACAGAAAGCATGCATGAAAAACATTCTATCAATGTACATCCACTCATTCAAACATTTTGGAGGCGCATGAAGAAGAAAAGTCGCTGCCACGCTTTTGGCAACCTCCAGGGTGAAAACCACCGCAACTCCCTAACCACTACAACTCCCTACCCACCCCACCCCCCACCCCTCGTCAGGCACATGGTATGGTCAATGTTTGGCAGTGGAGAGCTGTTGGCAACAATCATGGAAAAACACCAACAAAAAACTTGGCAACTGGAAAACAGTATGATGCTGAAGTCTCTTGAACACAGCTCTGGCACTGAATGAGGAAACACTGGAGATATGGAATACAAGGTCGGCTTTCTTTGCCAGTTGAAATGTTTCGGATATGGATTACTGGCCTGGGCCTCCATCTAATACTTTTGACTATAAGCGTCCCTTCATGATGAACAGTTAAAACATCTCACATGGTTCAGAGTGCATCAAACCAAAAGGCGTTTTGGCTCCTAGTCTCCCAAACGCGGCCAACAGTAAGACTCGAACCTCTGAGGTGGCCGTCTCAGCAAATATGGAATGAAAGGAACACTTACTGATCCACATGAAAAGAACATCTAATCTAAAACACTGACAAAATATATAAAATAAAGCTTGAAAATAAAGTGTAACTATTTATGTATATGCTCATGAATACTTTTATATATTTTTATGTACACATACATATCTATTGTTTATATTTCCATATATCTATTTAAAGTATAACTTAACTTTTGCACCTTGGCCCCCCAGAAGGGACTGCAAAGGCAGATCTAAGATCAGCAAACTGAATGAGAGTGAGTGTCTGACTACTGACCTCAGATCAGTTCTAGTGTCAACTTCATCCCACCCTTGTAAGAGCAGAAAAAGGGGCGGAGCTTGGTTGCACTTCCTTTTCACATCATCTTTGAAGTTTCCCTCTGTCTCTTTCGTGGTTTGTTTTTTGTCTTTTCTTTCTTGTTTTTTACAGTTAGCACCTTATGTGAGTCAAACAATAGGAAAAAAGATAACGTGATAGCATATATACGAATGTGCAAATGTACAACATTAAAAATACTACAAAGATACATTTCTTTTACCAAAAATACAAGTGATATAACATGGATAGAAAAATAATATAACAAAAAAAACATAAGAAAACAAACAAAGGTAAAACAACTTAAAGCATGCACTTGATCCTTTAGTGTGTGTGGTGGGTATAAAAGGTCAGGTAAGGACAGTCAGGACAGGGCTGTGTGATCGGGGTAGTTGATTGGTCAGACCTCAGGCTCTAGCCTTGGATCTTGCGCAGGATCTCGGTGGAGACAGGTGGGTGGAAGTTGATGGTGTGGTGTCTCAGGCCCTGTGAGGTCTTGTAGCTCTTGCCACAGCGACACTTGAAGGGTTTCCTCACGCGGATCTGCGTGCGGTGGCCGTTCTTGGCATGATACTTGATACCGTTGACATTCTGAAGAAACATGGAGAAGGAAATACTTCATATAAGAAGAGGACGGTACATGCATGCTTACAGGACTTTTTTCCCTTTCTTCCCACTAGTTGGATAAAAAGGCTGACATCACACTAAAAAAAACCAGTTAGCTTAGCTTAGCATAAAGACTTGTAACGGAGGGAAACGCTAGCTAAGAGAAAGGAAAAGGTCTGTACAATATATTTTTTAAACAGAACTGCATCAGGCCAAGAAGTCCCCTCCAAAAAAAAAAACTTTCTGCAACTTGGGTTTTGGAGTCAAACAAGATAAAAGTTTATTATCACTGAATTTTTTAATGGTGCTCTAAGGCAGTTTTTATTCTTTTCGCACAAAGCAGGAGTAACAATTTTACAAAAGAGTGTACATTTTGGCAGCTTATTCAGATTTAATAGTGGGGTTATGACAAATATGCTTCTTAATTTTGGTCACATTTTTGTCATTTTTGACCTCTAATGTTTCAGTACCCACATCTGCATACCCCATATACAGAGGCTATAGCCCTCCTCGCAGAGGATGCAGGTTCAATTCCAGCCTCGACGATTAACTGCATGACTCCTCACATTTCCTGTCTCTCTTCAGCTGTTCTATCAAATAAAGGTAAAAATGCCCAAAAATATAACTTAAAAAAGGTGTTATCTAGAGGAATGATCTTTAGTCTGAGTCAAAAATAAATCTTTCTTTCTGTCTTTAATGTCTTGGCTTTGTGTGTATTACAAAACGTGCTCTCTAGCATATCCCCAGACTGTGATGTATTGAGTCTGTGACATTAAGCTATTAAAGTTAACATTTAAACTGGTGTCACCTGGTAGCTAACGTAGCTTTGTCACTCACTTTTCATCCTCATAGAAAAAACTGTCACTGGCAAACATTTATTGTCGTAATTTTCGTTAGCAATATTAACACTAAGCTAGGCTAACTAACCGCTAACTTCTGTTTTGTTTGATTTTGTTTGTTTTAAAAAGGGTCTAGGTCTAGCTGCTTGCATGTATTTCTGAATCATGAAATCTTGTTTTGACAACAATGACCTATGGACAATTTGCTAACTTCTGTTTTAACTAAGACTGGGATCATGAACCTAAATCCCAGGTTTTGTTTGAAAAAATATGAATCTGCGTATAAATGCTTAGCAGATGTAGCCGAGAATAAACCTGAAATGTGCACAAAGAGCAAGAGTGTCAGGAGTCCAAAAAGCAGCATTGCACAAACTCTTTCAGACAGATTGTTTCAGCCTCCATGACGGTGTAATTAGACTTTTATAACAATCATTTTGTTTATCTGTTGGTGTTTATTTTTACGAGTACCCAATAGCTTTTGCAATGTTATAAATCTTCCTGTGGTTCCAACGATAAATTGCAACTAATCCCTTCAACAAATGACTGCCATGTAATCACTCAGCCCTTATTGTTGGGTTGAGTTATTCCAAAGAAAACTTTTTGATGAAAACTGAGTATTATTAGACCTGCATAAACCACAGGCTGCTCCACACGTGTGGACCTCTTCAAATCAACAACTGTGGCCTTACTCCATATCCCTGATTCAGCCTTAAAAAGGGAACCACACAGATATGTTCCCCCAATGTCCACTTGTCCAAGATCATGGAGTGCTCAGGCTGAATGAGGTTTTTGTCAGAAGTTGTAATTAAAATCATCCAAAGCAAATACACCAAGACATATTTATCTCTGTGTCCAATCGACATTTTGGATTTACTACTTGTTTTCTCAAACATAATGTCATGACATGTGATGTTCTAACAAAAGCTCCAGTGTGGGCTTTATCGGAAACGAGTAAACGTTTTGGAGCTCACACATATTGCTCTTCTGCTAGAGTCTTACCTTGTACCTCTTCTTACAACCAGGGACGGGGCACGCGAACGGCTTCTCCTCGCCCCCGTTCATACACATGGAGCTGAGAATGGACTCGGAGCTGATGGCGCTTTCTGTGGTCCAGGACTCATCGCTGTCCGACTCCTCGTAGTCTACCTCCTCTTCATCATACTCACTGCCTGGAGGCACAATGGAGACACGCAGAACAAGAAACAACGCTAGTCATCCCAGATGAAATATGAATAGTAACAGACCCCAAAGAACATCATGCCTTCATTCCCTTGGGAATTTACCGGTCAGTGGCAGTACATAACATTTTATCAATACTTCTTTCTATTCGCTGCTCCTATTTTGATGCATTGGTGGCTCACATGTCACTGAAAGCACTGCTTAAACAAAACAGTAGTGTTTTACATGTGTGCAAGGGCTTCTGTGCGCGCCTGTGAGTCAAAAAACAGAGGTTGGCACCAAAAAGAGATCATTAAGTGGGAGTGATTCCCATTTCTCAGCCTGAAAAAGTGCTTTGTTATGTGCAGAACATTTTCCACTCTCACACATACATACACGCACAAACACACACTATACTACCAAAATGTTCAGACACACACACACTCTCTCACACATACATAAACCCACTGACCCCCCACCATCTCACAGGAAATGCTGCACCTCAGCATGAGGAAATGGATGGCACCCTGGCACATGTCGAAAGGAGGCGTGTGCATGTGTGAGTGTGTGTGTGTGTGTGTGTGTGTGTTGGTGTGTGTGTGTGTTGGTGTTAAGTGTGTGTGCAGCCCTGCCGGTGTATAAGCCCAGACCTAACACTACGTTTGGAACCATTTGGGCTGGAATTGGACATCTGCTCCGGGGCTGCGCAACACACGGCCCCATGCGTACACACAGCGTGACAGCTGCTATGTAATTAGCAGAGTGTTGACTGGTCTGCTCGCTGCAGGAGCCACCAAAGCCAGCGCACAAACAACACATGCATGCACACAGGCAGCAGACAAGGGCTGAGCTTTTGGAAGTGGAGGTAGATTTTGTCCAGGTTTTGAAAAAAATGCATGAAAGAAATCAACCTGTTCAACTTCTTTGAAGTTTATCGTTGAAAGTGGAAAATGTTGGCCGATATTCCTGAGTCATATTTATTATTTTCTGTTCCACCACTGGGAATAAAATAAGCTGCCCTCCACTAATGTTACCAATATCTACATTTTCTCATCAATACGTTGTCATAATCTGATTGATTAGCTCCTGATGGAGTAACCTTAACTGTACGCTTTTTCTGTTACCGCCAGTGGGGTTCATTTGCATTCGGCGCCTCCATTTACTTCACACCAGCCATCCGTCTTCCTCTCAATCTCACATTTCAACACGTGCACACACACCTGTCATACCTGTGGGTGTGCTGCTGCGGAAAGAGGAGGAGGGGGTGATGGGGGGTGTGACGGGGGGCGTCAGGTTACCACTGGTGTGGCGAGGGGGCGTGGCTGTGCTGTTCCTGGACACTCCACCGGTGATGGACAGCGACAGTTTGGGCGTGGCCTTCTTCTTCATGGTCTCCTGCTCCCGGCGTGCCGCATCGGTCATAAACCTGACATGCATCATTATCATCATCATCAGTAAGTCAGACAGTGGCAGGAAGATGAAAGCAATGAATCCAGTAACATTTATCAACAAACCCCTCATGTGATACACATGCTGAGGTGAATACAACAAACCTACTGAACTACATTCAAAAAATACCTAACATTTGAATCAGCTGACGTGTTTAACGGCCTAACCGCTCATATTTTGGCGTTTGCTACTCTGTTGTGGAGATAAACAATTTGGAGGATTGCATCATTCCAAACCGCACTGAAACAGAAGTAACAGCAATAGTGAGAAGAAGAATTAGCATGATAAAGGATGAGAGGAGTAAATACAAAGCAGGTAGTAAGTCCAAAGAGCCTGATTTGATCTGACACTGTAAATCATGCTTAGACAGTTCTTGTAACCAGACCAGTGTTTCTTCCAAACTCTATAAATCAGCTGACAGACAACACCACAACATCCCGTGACTCTTCTGAGGAAGACTGCTGGAAGTTTGTAGTTGAAACATGTTGAGATGAAAAAGAAAGGACATCGGTCTAGTTACAAGAATTGTTTACTAGAAGTCTTTGAGTTGTGATAAATGTTTACAATAGACTATTTAAGGAATAATGATACTCATTACTTCTGTGTTCCCTCCCTAGAAAGTCACAGGTTGTATAAAGCTGGTCTGATTAGTCACTGGGTCACATGCAATCAGCTGGAGTTAGTGTTTAATAAACAGCAGTAAAATTAATATTCTACTTTGTTTGTTCTTTTTATAACGTTAATTGTCGTATAATTGGAGCCCTTAAGGATTCATCGCTCTATATTAATGGCTGTTACGCATACTGCTTCAGGAAATCTGAGGTTAAACATGACATAGATGAGCCACTGAATGAGCTGCCCCTTTAAACACACACAACTGTCATCACAACATTGTGCACTGAACACAAACATTACTCACAGAAAACAAACTCATGTTCACTTTCTCTCGCTTTCTATTTAACCGTTATCTTCCGTCTTTGGGTGATTTAACGCGATATAAAGTTTGACGTGACACATCGGTTCACCACACAAAAACATAAACATGCCGCAATCCTGAAACGCCGCCTTTGGCTGTTGCTGCTTGCAGCGCGCGGGTAGTTGGGAGCGATTGTCTCGTCTGGTTTTTCTGTGCTGGTCTGTGGATGAGTCACCCGCTGCTGGGTCTATGGGAAGACATCCGTCATTTGAGCTGCACCCCGCAAGCCACATGTGCACACACATTTTCTAACAAACACACACATGCACATGCAGAGCCTCACCGGTGGAGCAATGCTGCCCCCTGCAGACGGATGTCTTTAGTTTGTGTGTGTGTGTGTGAACTTGTGTGTATGTGTGTGTACCTGTTGATGTAGCTCAAGGCCAGATAGGTGGGCTGCTGTTGCTCCTGCTTCTCCAGGACCCGCGGATCTGTGTCTAAGAGGGGTAGAGAGAGAGAGAGAGAGAGAGAGAGAGAGAGAGAGAGAGAGAGAGAGAGAGAGAGACAGATTAATCACTGCTCTCTGTGGAGGGAAAATGTTGTGTGAATGCTCTTAGTAAGTAGCTGACTCATACATCTATTCTTCCTGCCAGACTGACTGATAGATTACTGGAGGGTTCTCACACTGCCCTCTCTGTTTTACTTTATAACATGTGAAAGCCTGGGGATAAATTTCAGATACTTTCATAAATGGTGCATTATCACGCCAGCGCCAAGCCCTCTGTAATTTACTATTAACGCCATTCCAAATGCTACCAAAGACTGATGAATTACCGCCAGTCTGATTGCGGTGAAGAAGAAATTTGTCAGTGAGTGAAAGAACGACTAGCATGCTGTCATGAATGTACACAGTGTATTACTGAAACACAACACACACACACACACACACACACACACACACACACACACACACACACACACACACACACACACACACACACACACACACACACACACACACACACACACACAAACACACACACACAAGCCTTTTCCAGTTGATTTGCTAAGTCAGCCACATGACGATAGGCGACTTCCACCGCCTGAGGGAAGCAGTGTTAACTTCAAAGCCCCACCTCCAGCCCCCCTCCTCTCCTGGAAAACAGGGGCAAGTGTGCATGAAAACGCTGCGGGTGGCTGCATTGGCGAAGAACCAGTGCCATCATGTGTTCAACAGGGGGAATATTCACCGGGATCCACACTTCTAAAATTAAAAACATGTAGGTTTTTGCCAAGGCGTGCATGGCTATGTCGGTGTGTGCATGCAAGCATAATTACAGCCTTATATGTAATGGTTTGCAGATGTATTGCAATTTAGATCCAAGTACTGGATCATCTCCGTGCAACCATTAACAACTTACCCCTGGACGCTCCTTACATCTTATTCCCAAGTGTGAGTGTATTTGCGTGTTGGCCTTTGTAGCCCCTTTGGTTTTTCAGACTTTCACACCTCATAATTAAAAAAGAATGCAGACTTCCCACCGCGCAGGAGAACACCAAGGAGACCAGAAAACAAGAAAACAACCCAGAAAGGAAATACACACCGCCACTACCACTGCTGCTGCTGTGCAGAACATTGGTCTTCTACATGTGAGTGTTAAAACACTGGACAGGCTAAGTGAGAAGAAAAGGTAGCAGGGGCATGCATCCATTAACTCACAAACACACACACAGAAACAGAAACACACACATATCTGAGGTGGTCCACAGAGGTGGTCTCTGACAGTCTTTTATAGCTGAGCTTTAATAATCCTACCTGCTGCTCTGATGTAGAGGCCAGAACCCTCTGCACATGCAGAGGCACAAAAACACACATGCACGTACACATCAATGCTCCTCGAGCTACGTCAGTGACACAGCAGAGTCATGAGACATAACTGTGTTTGCCCTTAATGAAGTGACTGACAGTTGAATGATTTAGTAGGGATGAGCACTTCAAGCAAAATTTCTCTTCAACAGTGACTGGGAACTAATTGATGACTAACTGCGTAGTACCCCACCACCACCCTGGTGCTGGGTGCTTTTGCCTTTAGTGCATAGTTGTTGTAAACCAATGAAATGCTAGTTTAACCTGGATAAGTTGGCACTTGAATTCATTTCCTATTTTTTTATAGGAACTCTTTGAACCCTGGAGGAGTCTCTACAACTTTCTATGGATCCAAATCTCACAGAATTTTACAAACACCGGACATTAAAGCTTTCTTATCTTTTTCTGATTGATGGTGGTTAGCAAACAAGTTTCAAAAGTGCAACAGCATTCATCTGGTGGTTGAACCACATTACAGTCAAGCCTCTGTTTTAATAAAGGAAAACATATATTTAAAATGAGGTAATGGTTGCGAGAACGGTTCCTTTTTTATACATAACTTCTTGAATATCAACACATCGTGACTCATCCCTATGATTTCGAAGCATGACTTAATTTTTTTCCTGACTGATATCTATATAAGACAAGATATTACAGAGATGGTTAAAATTGTGTTTGTACATTTGTACATCTTTTTAGTTTGATATTTTTACATTCTTGGAATAGATGTGTCTTTTACGGGGCACGGGTGGCCTAGCGCTCTAAGCATTATACGTATGGAGGCTATTATTCCTTGTCGCAGAGGTCGCTGGTTCAAATCCCGGCCGGTCAACCATTCACTGCATGTCTTCCCACACTCTCTACTCCCCACATTTCCTGTCTCTTTTCAGCTGTCCTTACAATAAAGGCAAAAAAGCCCAAAAATATATCTTTGAAAAAAAAACTATATGTCTTTTAGAGTTGATGCCAAAGTGTTTAAGTGTATTTCACCACAAATCTGTGTGAGCATCTAACAAATAAAAATCTTCAATCTTGAGTCTAACATCAATAAGCTCTTCTCAATACATTCATATTAATTATTCCATATTTCAAATATATTTAATACACAAACATGTAACTTGTATGAAAGCAGGACACACTCCTCACGTCAAACAGGCTGTAACTAATGACAGTTTAGCTCTGTCTTCAATGATCGACTTCAAAAACCAACAACTCACATGGAGAATTTCCATTTCCAGTATTAAACCATGTGTCCATTAGCATACAGTAGAATATATTCAGAAGTGCTCTGAGCAATGTAACATTTAGCTGTAGTCAGCGGAATGCCATTCATGCAAATGCTTGACAGCCAGGTATGAAGGAGCAGGACAAAAAAATGCCAGAGTTAATAACTTGAGATGTACAAGGAGCTTTGAGGTAAGTGTGGTAAGCGTGTGTGTGTGTGTGTGTGTGTGTGTGTGTGTGTGTGTGTGTGTGTGTGTGTGTGTGTGTGTGTGTGTGTGTGTGTGTGTGTGTGTGTGTGTGCGTGTGTGTGCGTGTGTGTGTGTGTGCGTGTGTGTGTGCGTGTGTGTGTTTTTTTGCCAGGTGCAGAGAGGGAGCTGCAGTAAAATGTTCACCAGCTTTACGACTTCTGCTCACCTAGCAGGACAGGAAGTCAACTAACACTCTACTGATCCTGTCGCCGAAGCAGGAGGGAAGCTGCAGACTCTCTTACACACAAACACACTCTTAGGCATGGACACAATAAAGGCTACATGTATGCAAATTTTCACTGATTTAATTCCCAAGTCCTACACTAACGCAGCCCAGTGCATTGCTGCATGCATGTTTTTGTGTGTGCATGTTCCTGTCCATGTATGTTGCTTGACTGCGACATTTCAGGGTCTCCAGGGTCTATAAATATCTCCCTAATTAGCATTCCTGTCATTAAAAGCGGCAACCAATCAACAGTCACTCTGCTCACTTCAACATAGACATTCATCTCTCAGCAGCGGAGCACTGCTGCCCCCTGCTGAATACACACCGTGTGCAGTGCATGCGTCCACATGTACGTACGTGCACATGTGTACAGGTCTGTGTGTGTCGGGGGCGTGTGTGTGTGATTTCACATGTTTTGAAACCAGGCCAAGAATGCATGGCTTGTTTTGCAGACTGCTAATTAAGCCACAGAGAGCATTTTAACGTGTTTCTAGAGCAGCAGGCAACCGGATGGAGGGAGAGGAGAGGAGGAGGGGGAGATATGGGTTGGGGGGGGAAAGACAAACTTCTCTGTAATTACACTTCCCAGAGCTTGGTGGGGCGCTCGGGCCCTGCGACTTCCGAAAGGCAAACTGTGTGACTGTGAACAGAGAGGGTCTGCAGTTTCCAGTGCAGGATTCTGACCCACTAATTGCTGTGCTTACACCCTGACAAGTCATTCAGGAAGTATGGAGAACACACTCTCACATGCACTAACACACACGCCTTCCCGTGTCACACCTCAGAAATCGGGATGGGAAACGATGTAAGAAACTAAGGCTGGATTGGACTACATCATTCTTATGATGTGGTAAATACATGAAACATCCCCAACACAGATGCAACTGATTCAAATGAAAATTGGTTTTCTGTTATACATCAATGCAAACTCAATCAATTTAAGGATTATGGAAAAACAAACTATTGTTGAATGTGTATATTATAGGGAAAATTATGATATTTTTACACTCCAGATTATCCATGGCTAAAGAAAATAAAATCCATATTACTTTTTAAGAATCATCTTAAGTTGCAGCCATACATAATATGAAATAATCCTGTTTTTCTTTAAGTAACTGCACTTCACAATAATAATGCCATTATTAAAAAAAATGCTGCTAGTGTGGACCATTCACCAAATATTAAACCGGATGACACAAGTGTCCACTGACTGTGAAGCCAAACGTTTTAGAGCTCCCCCTGCTGACTGGCTGCATTATAGGTCATAAACCCCAACTCCCTCATGACAGATGGAACATGGGTCAAACTATAAAATCAAAATACAAGTCAATTAATATGTCTAAGCCATGGTTTCTGTCATTATAGTCAGTTCTCATCGTGCAAATTTATGTTTAAGTGTTAAGTTTTTTGAGAGGTTTAGTTTTAATGAGCAATTTGATTTTTTTTAATGAATGATTGACAGCTCTGTTGACAAATGCGGGCTCCTGCAGAGTTCTGTTCATGATTAGCAGAGTAGAGAAGGAACTACGAGAGAAAATGTAACAAACACTAACACAAGAGTCACTCAACTTTCCAGAGCCAAATGTATCTGCTTCAAACAAACACCAGCATCTAGTCTGTTGTGGACTGTGCAGACCTGAGAGATCTTCAACGTTTTATTGGTAAGTTTAATGTTGTTGAATGTTAATGTTGATTGTTTTGGTTAGCAGAAAGGATGTGACGTCAGTCCCACAACTTTACAAGCCAGGTTGCTCCTGTGCATTCCGTGGCTGTGCAGCACAACATGCCTGTCTGTCCATTGGCTTAATGGGCGGGAATTAAGGCATGTTATCCATTCTACATATAGTCAATGGTGTGGATGCATTAAGTTGGGCAGTTTGCAATTGCAAGAGAAAAACAGCATGACTAACAATTACACCAACCACCCAAAACCAAACATATACACTTTTTTGACATTTGAGACCAAGAAGTAACCTCAAGTTTTGAAAAATGAAGCAAACACACAAGTCAAAAACTGCAGTTCCTTGAGTGTCCTCATGGAGCTAGCTGCTAAAGCCCAGGAACCCCCACTAGGTCTCCTGCTAAATGTGCAACTTTACAGCAATATTAAACATACATAAAGCCTGGTTTAAAAAAAAAGCTCCTGAATGCGTGCACACTGCACAGGGATGTTTTTCAAATCATCCATTAACATAAAGGGTAAGACTTATTTTAGACATTAGCATAATCAAGGGCATGGCTAAGTTAATTGATAGGTGTATTGCCTGTGTCTGGGTTGACTGGTAGTCGTGTTGAGACAGCACTTCCAACACGGTGCCCACCATAACAACTCCCCAGACACTAATGAGTGGCCTCATATGTTTAATACAGTCTAGGATTTTTAGACAAAGACGAGCAGGAAATGTTGATACCAGTGAAGCTGGAGCAAGCCAACTCTGCTTTTTGATTCATTTTTTAACAGATGAAACAGCCGGTACAGCTTGGGGGAAATTTCCTTTTGTGTCAATCCACTCATCAATTGAACAACTTATTATTTCAGCTCTGAAGATTACACCTCCACAAAATTCAACCTTAACATCAATAAACTTTGACATCAATAAATGTTACTGAGCACAATTGGCAGCACCAAAGGTGTAATGCAATTTCTGTAATTTTCCCCAGACCTCCTTCACTACGCAATTATATCATTATTCAAACAAGCTAGCAACAGCAAGGAAGGGATTTTCCTACCTGGTTTTAATGACACATGCTACACAGATAATGCTTGCCGTTAGTGATTGCCATTGCCATTAGTGATACATTTTCCTGTCCTATGAGCCAGGTTGAATAGACAAATACAGCCAGACTTAGCCTGTGGGCTTAATGATTATACAAGGTAATGTAGGTCAATTATCATTTTGCTTCAACAGTCAGTTGACATTATAATGACACAAAGCTGACCTGACTCCACATGCTCAGTCTCAGCTCAGCCTTTGATACAAGCTGTAAAACCAAACAAAGTGTCTACACAGAGCTCAGATGTGTGGGATTTCCCTGCGCTCTCTCCCCCATGTTCTCCCTTTCTCCTTTAAATCTCTTCCTTACTTCTAATCTCTATTTGCTCCCCTCCCTCCTCCTCCCTCCCTTCCAGCTGCTCTTTGTTGAGGTAAGAGGCAGGTATGTGCTTGTGCAGGTGGGAACACAGCTCAGCAGCGCTGCCGTCCACACGGACTGACGAGACTGACATCATTACATTCCTCAAGTCTTACCTAAAGCCACCGCACAAAAAACCTCAACAACTAACCACTGTTAAACACAGTGCGCATAGCCTGCTTCCTCTTCTCTTCAGCTGTAATCTAAACAGTGCGGGTATGAGGTCAGCACCGCAGACCTGCATATTACCTCATTTTCTCACGGAAAGGATCAAGACAGGATCAGCTAGTGTGTTCACTGCTGTCCTTCATGTGCTGTGTAATAGACAGTGAATAAGATACAAATTGAGATCAACGAGATGAGAGGGAAAACAACAGTTTGGGGATCTGCAGCACTTAGAAAACCCACCACAAGAGGGCAGCAAAGTCTATGCTAATAACCAGATGTTTCTGGGACAGAGCAAAACTGATCTGACCTGAGACCCACTGACTCACTTTAACCGCTCTTCCTGCGTGATAGCACTAGAGCCTGTTGTCACCTCTGTCTGGATTATCTGATTTGTAGTTAGTGCCTGCTGTTGTTGTAATCTGTTTGCACTCTACAGGACAGACCACAATCAATGCAGTCTTTTATCTCTGAGGCCCTAAAAAGCTTATCTGGCGTTGCAAATGAAGGAGCCCAGAGGATCAGATTAGCTTATCTACTGATTGATTGTTGATCACACTCGGCTGCACCATTTCAAAACTAAAAGGGGGTGTCAAAGCTAAATGCCGGACACCCCCAAACCCCCACTCTCTCTCCTCTATCCCCTCCATCTGTCACATTCATCCCTGTGGTAAAGGATCTGCTGGCGGTATTGATTAGGCTGTATGATCTTGACTCCACTGATGAGCAGAAGAAGCTAGCAGAGGGAAAACTCATTAATGTGAGTGATCTGACTGGGGAAGGGTCTTTCTGCTCAGCTGACGGTTGAGGTCAAAGGTCAAGCTAGGAGCCAGATGGGTGCATACATCAGCTAGCCACTGAAAGAACAAAATCTAATTCTGTAATTCTGCTCCTTATATATCATTTAAAGTATTTACCGCTTGTATTGGGAAGACACTGGAATATATAGCCACAGGTTTAAAAAAAATGGCGGCTCATAGCATTGAATTGCATCCCTCTTTCTTGGTTAATTGGCTACTAATCCCTGGAACATATGGCCAGATTAAGCTCAGTCCACAACAGAAATACCCACACCCCTCCACTTTCACCTCACCCTCAAACACCCTCGCAGAAAACTTGCTTAACCCCCATTTTTTTAAACATCAGCACATCACTTCTGTCCAGGATGTGACGTGACACTGTGCATCAGTGCGCCTACCACAGCTGGCAGTATGGGAGTGTTCTTTGTTGTTGGTGAGACAGCAGGTGTGCAATAACTCAGCCAATATACTGCCCCCATCCCCTTTAGAGACAGCCAGTTGCCATGGAGACTGGCTCAATGAAGCATCCATTCTACCCCCCTCACCCCCACAAACAGCCTCCTGAGGATGGATACACGCCACTAATAATGATTTGCCTTGATCAACTTTGTAACAGCTTATTGAAGGGTTTAAAGTATTTCCCTTCTCCCTTTTCTCTTCCATTAAGTCATTTGCTTTAATAGATTATGGGTTCGTCTCTTCTGTCCTCAAGCTGAAGCAGGTTCAAAAAGTTTAACATTAAACAACATTAAATTGCAGGGTGTATATTACAGTATACCCCCCCCCCCCCCCCCCCCCCTATTAGAGTAATAGCACAAGACATCTCCATTAAAAAGTGGCCACTTTTATAAAGAAGCTTGTAGCCTATGCATGTGATAAAAACAGCACAATTGCAAGTAATATTTATGTGTGTTATTTCTGAGGTTCCTCTGCCTGGAATCAACGCCCCACCAACATGAGAATGATCAAAAATCCATTTTCTTTTCAAGAGTCACTCAAATAAATGCTGATGAATTCCTCATAGACGTTATCATGTAATCACTGTTTTGAAAGTCTTTGTTTTATAAATTTTTGGTGCCATGTGTTTGTGACAATTTTGTTTTTGTTTCCATTATTTTGAGTTTTAAATATAATCATCGTTTATTTGCTCAGATACTTAGTTTATTTTTAATTTTCATTCTTGATTTTTATAATTGGCTGCTATTGCATCTTTGTTTTGTGGATAATGTGTGATTTTAAATAATAGTTTTTCTTGTTTTTGTTTTGTTGTGTGGACCCCAGGAAGACTAGCAACCACAATGTGGAAGCTTATGGGGATCCTAATAAAGAAATAAATAAAGAAATGTAACACAAAACAGATAGGGATTACTGAATACACAATTTATTATGCATCTATTAACTTAATGTCTCGCATTCACTTAATAACACTCAGTATGTCTGTTAAATATCTGATGTCATTTTGTGATTAAGATATAAGCTAAGCGGTGCAACAAGTTGAAGCTTATGCATGAAGATGAATATCCAATCATTTCATTGCAAAACTACCTCAACTGTGACTGACTTACTTTAACGGTGGTGAAGTGACACCAACATTATCGAGAAGCATTCAAATGCATTGGCGTCTCGACGCGTTGAGACACCTGAGGTGAGAAAAGCGACAGACTTGTTGGCAGCTCAATACACAAAAAGCGTGCGTAAAGCCCCGGCTGCTGAGCATCAGGCCTGGAGACGTAAACACACCAAACACACCGACCCCTCTGCACTGAGAGAGACCGCTGCCTGCTCGGAATGCTAGTATTACCTATGAGACCTACGCGGCCCTCGGAGTCGAGTTACCGCTGCAAAAGGTAACAGTGATGGCTAATGCAGGATACAAACAAGCTGTATTACGCAGATGAAGAGTGTTTTCTAAAAGAATAAAGTCTGGGTGAATAACTCGCACTCCGCCGAGCCTCGACGGAGAGCGAGCAGCAGGAATAGCGGAATGTAAATCGAGCCTGTCTGCGTTCAGCTAACTAGCGAGCTAAGACCAGCTAGCTGCCTAGCTCCGACTCCCCCCCTCCGGCCCGACTCACCGATGTGATTGTCCTCGATGTGGACGATGAGCTCGGCGAGAGACTCGAACTGGAGACCGCAGCCCCCGAACCTGCAGGAATTGGAGAAGAAAGAAGCGGCGGCGATGCCCGTCATGGTTTCGGCGCTGGTGCATTCACCGGGTGGAGGGGAGGGGGGAGGACCGGGAACCGGGGCGGTGAACAAGGAGGCAGAGTCGTCGGGTTCGGGGAGGGAGCGCCGCAGAGCGCGGAGCGGCGGAGCAGACACCGGGTGACCAGACAGGACAGCGGCGGACGCAGCTGGGAGGCAGGCGGGATGGTGGGGGTGGGGATGGGGGGAGGCGGAGGGCTGGTTGGTGGCAGCCTACGTCACGACCTGCCTACCTGTTGGTATCTGTGTCCCCGGGGCACTGACTGTGATTGTTGCTGCTACTTTAAATGCATTTCGATAAATCAGAAACCTCATGCAATTTGCATGCACTTTGAATGTAAACCTCTAACAAAAATGAAAAACATGGAGCTACATGTAAATCCATGCAATTACACTGTGATTT